>NW_026000016.1:7335271-7446428 GCF_001458135.2 Marmota marmota marmota | reverse complement strand
ATATATATAATATGGAATTAATTTTATGTTTAATTGTCATTAGCCTTCTAATCTCAATTGAATGAATGGGAAATTTGCAAAAGAATATGGAATTGTACATTTTGCATTCACTAGTTATGTTAATTGGCAACAGACCTCTTGGGGAAAAATCAGGAATGCAAAGGAAGGTTAGTATGGTACACAATGTTTGGAGGGGTGTGTAAGAAATATCCACCTTGATTGTGTTCCACTGGATAACTGAATAGGAGGAGAGTCTGAGAAGAAGATGGAAAGTTCTCAAACACAGATGATAAAAATGTTGGTGTCTAACCTGAATTTATCAAAATTCAAAAGTGCAAGTTTGAGAAGGAATAAAATAAGAATTAAAAACAAAATGTTATAGGAATGGAACCCATTGGAATGCTAGGAATATTAGATCTAAATTAGGAAAGGGTACTGATTACCCAAAGTATATAGATACCAGTGTTTTCAGAGCCTTGAGCCCAGTTAGCATTCAGGAAAGAGAATTTCATGCTCCCAGACCAAAGGCAAACTTCTCTCTACTTTATGTTCAGTGCTCTCCAGACCCTGTGTGTCTGCAATAGTGCTGGAGAGCATCTCTCTGTCCACAATCCACCTCGGTATATTCCATTTACACCACATGGAGAAATAAAATGTATTTCTAATTGGCTTTCTAATAAGTAGTAATTAGTTCAGGCCTTTGTGATCCATAAAGAGATAAAATGTAAGCTTGCATCTTTCCATCAAAGTGCTAAAGCTGCAGCTGGCAAAGCGTCCTGCTGCTTTCCCTGCCTATCTTTGAGAAGAAATGGAAATTACCTCAATGAAAAATCTCATTTAGATTTTGTTAATATGTATTAAAATCTAAGAGGTGAAACAGCGCAAGCAACTGTGACAGAGTTCCCAGGAGTGGTCTGAGGGAGACCAGCTTGGGGCAGCCTGAGAACAATAGCTAACCATGCCAGCAAGTAGCACTTAGACCAAGTGTGGAATTGGGCCAGTGTACAGCATCAGCCATTCCAATGCACCTTTGTACTGAAGGGGTCTGAGTGACACCTAAGAGTTAGAGAGAAAGTCAGTGTGCCTGTTATAGTGTGGATCTGGAATGTCCCCAAAGGCCCATGTATTAAAGTCTAAGTCTCCAGTTTGGTGCAATAGGGAGGTAGTAGAAATTTTAAGAGATGGGATCTAGTGGGAGGTCATCCTGTTAATTGGGGGTGTCTCCTTCAAACAAATAATGGGATCTCAGTCCTTTTCTCTCCACTCTCTCACTTCCTGGCCATGGGGTGAGCTGCTTTGCTCTACCAAGCCTCCCCTGCCATGACATATTGACTTGTTACAGACCAAAAGCAATAGGGCCAAGCTATAGAGGGCTGGAACCTACAAAACTGTGAGTCAAATAAACTTTTTCTATTTTTGAGTTGGTTATTTCAGGTATTTGTTACAGAAACAGAAAGTTGACTAATAGCATCATATTTACTATTATGGACAAGTAGGTTTAAGTTACACTGGAAGAAACATGGGTTTTTAAGAGCAATAGTATCCAAAACCATCTTCCAGCTGCAATGTTACTGCAAACATCACAGAGGAAATATCCAGGACCAGGCAGAGAAATTTAGAAAGTAGGTTACAAAGTCCACTTTCCTGTGCTTATATTGGGCACCAGTCCAACTCCGTCAACCTCAAACAAATCAGTGCGAAGGTTTCAAATGCCTTCTCTGTTAAGTGAGCATAGAGACACTTTCACAGTTTTCAGTGCATGAAAATTCCCCAGGAAGCAGCTGAGACAGATTTTTCTCTTGCTTCTGCTTTTACCTGGGTCTTAGGAGATGTCCCCTAGCAGTTTCCACAACACAACATTTCCTCAAGGCTATTCTAGGGCAGTCCAACTTCCCATTTCCTGTCCAAGTTCGGGAAGTATTCTTAAAGAAATAGTAACAATCATGCCTTGTGACACAGCTTGTTATGACTCAAAATAAAAAGTGCTTAGAAATCATTTACTATGTAGTAATAAAGGATAACATTCATTTCTTATTTGTAACCACACTGTTCTGCAAGGGGACATGATACGTAAGAGAAGTATAACATGGAGCTTAAACTTTAAGTCAAATGTTAGAATGAAATGAATCTCCAAATTCAAGGACTGCTATAAAATGTTGTCTATGACAGCCAATTGCTAGTGGCAGGGTGGGCTTGGGAGCTACTGAGTGCAGAAGATGAGATTAAAAGGAAGGTCATACATATGTTATGAAATGTTGAATTTTGTATAAAAAGGGAGTCACACAAATTTTGTGAAGTAATCACCTTTATATTGAGAAACAAAGATCAATCTGGAAACCTGAAAGAATAAAAGAACATGAATGGACTACACGGGATAGGGATCATGAGGAAACTGAGAAAATAAAATATTTTGGTAGTAAATTTTTAGGTTCCTAGGAATGAAAAGAGACAAGCAGGAGAGTTAGGAGGAGGAAGGTGGGATTCTGTGTGAGTTCAGCAGGAAATTATTTCAGCCTAAACGAGAGACAGAGTGGAAGTGAGAAAGAAAACGTTCAATTTGTCTGAATTCTGTTCAGGAAGTGGAGTGAGGGTCCCATGGGAATGAATGTGGCCGGAGAAGGAAATGGAGGAATAATAGATGATTGCAAGCTCCTGAGTTTGGGAGGCGGGAGGTGTTATTGACAGCCAAGAAGGGACAGAGGGTGTCCTGAAAAGGAAACAAACAGGGTTCATTTTTAGGTTGGTTATTTGATGTACGAGGAGAAATATTTAAAAGAAGACTTGAGGGAGGATGTGCATAGGAAGTAGAAAGCAAGGGGGATAGCAACCCCCAGGGGATGACTCTGTTTACTCCACAAATGTAGAGTAAATGTCTTAAGGGCCAAGTTTAGCAGGGGGGAAAACACCAAGAACAGGAACACACTTGCCTGAGAGTGTACGCTACGTCATCTAGTCATCTAGATTTTATTTTCTGTGGACCGACATCTGTGTACCTTTTGATGCATTTGGCTGACTGAGGAAACTTGTAGAATCTGCTTTTTTTTTTTTTTGTAAATTGAAAGAATGAATCTTTGGTGATTAGGGCAAGAAGAGAATGAGGAGAAAAAGGAGATTATGGGCAAAACAAAGGACAAGTGTCAGAATTTTCATGTACCAAATTGAAGAAAACTTTACAGGTAACTAGTAGAAAGGTAGCATGCAGGGTAGATGAGATTTTGACAAGACAGACAGAAAGAGTGACTTTGAAAGTACAGAAGAAGTGGGGAGAGCAGTGTGGCAGAGTTTGAAAAAAACCTGAGAAGAGATGGGCAAATGCTCTGGAAGAAATTGGGGGAAATGTCTTTAAAACATAGAGGCGAATGTATAGAGTAAATGACACCTAAAAGGCCAGGGCCACCTCTCTGTTTCCAAGAGAACCAATAGTAACCTTCACCCTATACCTCTGAGCAGCTAAAAACAGAATCAGCATACAAGAAATCCACAAAAGAAGGGATTTTTTTTTTATTGATTTGTGTACTAGGGTTAGAGGTTAAAAAAAATGGAAATTGATAAGTAAGCAATCAGTAATCTAATGGTAAACACAATATATTCGTTTAAGAAGTCAAAATATACAAAGCAACAGTTGAAGCTGTATCTAGGATTTTTGTGATTCAAGGAAAGAACCATGCATGGTGAGGCCTTGGAGAATCCGGAATCTCAATAGATGCTATGGATACTTATCCAGAAACAGAGAAGCAAGATTTGAAGATCATCAAGGTTTACAAATCTTCTTACCTCTATCAACTTCCCTTTCTTATACACCACACACACACACACACACACAGTGAGAACAAGAGTGAGAGCGAAAGTGAGAGAGAGAGAGAGAGAGAGAGAGAGAGAGAGAGAAAGAGAGAGTGAGACAGAGAGGAGAGGGAAAGAGAGGCTTGAAGGTGGCTACCTGCAGGTGGTGATTTCTTAAATAGAATTCATTTTCTACTTTCATGATTTTACATTATTTAAAATTTTAATGACTTTGTAATTAGGAAAAAAAAGAAAAACTTTTCATTTTAAAGTCTTTAAGAAAGCTAGCTAACTTTGAAAGTTAAACCAAACAAAGGGTAAGCTCCCTTAATATGTCCAAATATTTAAGCAGCTTATCCTTTTTTAAAAATCTGTTTTTTAAAAAAATGTAATTCCATAAGAAATGCGACATTTTTGCCAAGGAGGTAAGAAATTTAAGGCATTGTTATTTCAAAACACTAAGAATTGTTGCCATTTAAACTTTCCCCTGCATCATAGGCAGCATAGTTCTGAGACAAAGAAAGTACTCAGCAGAGACCGGCTGGGTAGAGTAGATTGTGAATGGAGTTATACTATATAAGTGCATCCTCTACACAGAAGAAAGATTTGGTACTACTAGAAAAGCTCAAGGCATCTCCTTTCTTTGGGTGGAAATTAACCATTCTTTGAGGTTTATCTCCCCAACAAAACCCTGTTCAGGAAGGTCTTTGTGTGTGACATCTTTGGGCACATACCTTCTGGTTTTCTGGATCCCACTCAATTTCAAATATATTATCCAGTCCTCCCACAAACCATTGGAATGTCCAGCAAGTTCAGCATTTTTGACTTATGTACAGTGACTCAGATTGCTTTGAGAATTTTGAAGCAACACCCCAGTCCTCCGGGATTGGGTGTTTGAAGTTCTGGTTGGAGAATGTGGTGGCTGGATTGACACTTGGCAAGCAGTGTTCTGCTTTAGTCAGCCAAGCTCCCACACAGGCTTCCTCTGAACTCAGACCAGGGTTAGACAGGACCCTTGAGATTGACATGGGTGCTTTGGTCAGAGATTATAAGTGTCCCTGTTTTGGTAGTATGCAACAAGGTAGCTGCTTCTGGCTGGTGACCACTATGTCAGACTGCCTTTGAGTAGCCAAAGAACTTAGGAGTTGGTTCAAATAGACAACAGTAGTCTCCTCTTATACTCTCACTCCAAAATCCAAAATGGAGCCAGGTTTTCTTATTTGTGTCTCCCATTCTCTGATCCTGTGTGTGACTCACAGTGTTCCTTCCTGCTCAAATCAAATGGGGGTACTGTTGTCGCCAGGAGGTGTTGGGAAAAGTATAAACGGCAGCTATACCCCAGAGAAAAAACCCCAACATGGCGCCTAAGCACCTCTTCTTCCTACCTTCTTCTTTTCTGCAGTGGCGCGAAAAGTTCCCACCCGTGTGAACTCTCCCGCCGGCGCCAATTTCAAATCTCGCTGGCGGGGAACCTTAGCCCCAATGAGAACTAATTCCTGGGCTCCAGAGCTGATATCTGAAAGAACTTGCCAATAAACGTGTTGCCTGCCATTTATCTAAGCCCTACCATCTCCCCCTTAGTTCTATATAAGCACACTGCTTTTTGCAATAAAATTGGAATTCTCCCGGCGAAGTGTCTTTGCGTGGGGAATTCTTTCAGGAGGATGCTCCCAAGGTTCTTCACACACCACAGGACAACTCCTGAGCTAGAGTAGCTCGGGTCCTGCAGCATGGTTAGTTTTTTATTTATTTATTTATTTTTATTTTTATTTTTTTATACCTGTATGTTTTCTTTCCCTTGTTTATGTGTGTTGTTTTTTTTTTTTTTCGGCTCATTTCCATAAATAAAATGTTCTTTCTCTGCTCTATGGTTGCTTCCTCTGATTAATTCCTACCTTGGCCTCTCTGGAATGGTGTTTCTTCTTTTGCTTAAAACAGCAGGCATCTGTTTTTTGAGTTGAGTTAATGGGGGATGGAAGGGAGTTAGTCAAGTCTCTGTGGGCTTTCTGAGAATCCCCCTTATTCCCTTACAAATAGCTCACATCTTCAGCTGATTTATTTTGATTTTGTCTATGCCTCACCAAGGTAGAATATTTTATACACCACTTGGAATTTCATGAAACAGCCCACACTGAGTTGGATTTTAAGTAACACCTTCCTGGGAATTCAGGAGCCGAGCGTCCAGTTATCCCAGCCATCAGAACCCGGCTGGTCCTTTGCCATCATCAGAAGAACAAAGCATTACATCTGTTCTCCTTGCCTCACAAGGCACAATCCCAGTCTCACTGGGAGCTTTATTATCTGCTAGTCTTCCTCCAAAGCCTCACAGACAATAGATGGCATCCATTTAAGTGTTCAGATCGCTTTGGAAACATGGCCTTCCTCTGACACACACAAAAAAGGTTTTCAGGCGGCAAATCTGCAGGTAGTAATTTTAATAGCCACTAATGTGAATTAATAATTCTAATAACCTCATTTCAGATGTGTTATCGGGACGCTGGAGAGGGTTGCCATGGCTGCTGTGTTTTATTGCTCACAGCTGTGCAAACTCATTTTGGCCTGCACAGTTCTTCTGTCTAACCTCTCTTTTCATTGGTTTGCACAATCTCAGGCAGTGTGGGTTTAACAAAACAACAATTAAAAAAAAAACTTAAAGAAAAGTTGTGCTCCTAAGATTCTAAGTAAATGACATTGTTAAGTGACAATAAGGGGGCCCCGGGTTTTAAAAGAGAATCATGCAGTTATATCCTCATGAAATTAAATCATTCCTCTGGCATGTTTATCAATACCAATGTCCAAAGTATATGTCTCAATGATTCCAAAATACCTTCTTTAAGTGCTTTGGGGCATAACATTGCTCCTTAATAAACTACCTTAGGGATTATTGCCCCCTACAAAATTCTAAAAATGACATCAATTTTTCATCCCAGACCTGGAACTGACCATGAACCAGTAAATGTTCTGCTAAATGTGTCTCCCATGCTTCTTGGCACTATGATAGCTTTTGAATGTATTCTCATTTAATCCTTATAACATTCCTGTATGGTCATATTGGTGGCTTTAAAAACTTATCACAAATTCTTGGGTACTCCTTTTGAAAGGTGAGACCTATTTCCTCTTCTCCCTGAATCTGGGTAAGATTGTGACAGCAGTGACTAGTAGAGTATGGCATAAATGTCACTATATGACTCTCTCAGGCATCTTAGAAGGCCATGCATTTCTACCTTGAATATTTGCTCTAGGAACATTTGCTGGTGGAGGTGTGAACCATCATGGAAGAAGTTGGATTATTTGAGGATGGCCTGCTGTGAGGAAGCCCGGGGCACACTGAGGTGCTCCAGGTGACAGAGCTGACTTCAGTTGGATGTATCCCAATCCAGGTGTCAGACAAGTGAGAGGATTGCTACAGCTTATAAATGCCATCTTCACAGCTGAGGCTGCCAGTATTATGAAGCAGAAATAAACCCATCTCCATCATGGCCTGACTGAATTCCTAATCTTAATCCATAAGTGTTATAAAATGGCTGTTGTATCTCTAAGTTTTGGGTTGTTTTATTATATAGCAATAGATAACTGAAACACTAAGGAAACTTAGACATCAACCAACTTGGCCACTCTCCGACTGAGGCCTGGTATTCAAAACTAGATCTATTTGATGCCAAATATCAAGATTTTTTGTACCATAAAATTATAAGAACCATAAGAGAAGTCTATAAATAGTGTTATAAAAACATGAGAAACAAGTATTTTTCTTTCTGTCCATGGTCATTAGTGTGGACTCATCCAAGGCTTGCCAATCCCAAACACAGAAAAGCTGTGGAAACCATGCGGTGATCTTTAATTAAAGTATATTTTTTAAACCCACCCCTGTGTTCCTACCAAATTGTCATGTATCTGATTTGAAAAGTAGCCAATGCATTGACTTTAACTTTCATCTGAACCCATATGGCAATCTGGAACTCAATATGAAAGCCCCAAGTTCCGCTGAGATCTGGGTTTCTCCATTTGAAGCCAATCGTGGGAAATGTTTTTCAGCTTCCCTTCTTTATCACCATTTAAATGCTGCCTCATGGCTCGTTAAAAGAAAAAAAAAGTTGTAAACTTTTACAAACTTTCTAAACATTCACAAACCTGGGTCATGTAGGTATTCGGACAGCAAAGAAAATGTAGATCTGAAGAAGTTAGACCACCTGCCACCCTGTCACAGATGAAAGGTCTCTATGGTAAGATCCATTCAGAAAGTCCTTGTGTTAGTCTTTTTTTTTTTGGTCACTGTGACAAAATACCTGGGAAAGTCAACTTTAAGGAGGAAGGATCTATTTTGGCTCATGGTTTTAATTCAAGGCTGACCTTGTTGCTTTAGGGCTGAGGTGAGGCAGAAGATCAGAGCAGAAGGATGTGGCAGAGAAAAACTGCTTACCTCCTGGCAGCTGGGCAGCACAGAGAGGTGTGGCACAGGGAAGAGGGCCAGGGGCAAGATACAATCCCCAAGGGCACACCCAAGGACTCTCCCTTCAACTAGGACCCACATCCTATTGTTTCCACCACGTCTTAATAGTCTTCAGCTGTGAATCCCTCAATGGATTAATCCACAGATCGGTTCAGAGCCCTCGTGATCCAATCATTAGGCATTGGAGACAAAGCCTTCGACACAAGAGTCTTTGGGGGACAGGCATATCCAAAACATAACAATTGTTTCATAATTCCAAACCTTGTCCTCCCACCCACCTTTACCTCTCTGCCATACACAAGCCTGTCTTAAAAATGTCAGGGAGGGGCTTGATGCTATATTCACTTAGTAGTTTGCAGAACATAGGAAAATACTAGATGAAATAGGAACAATTTAATAAAGACCTTCAACCTCATTACAGCTGAATGCAGGCACTATGTACCTGTACTTTGCAAATTCTTACAGGCAGAAATGAGATTTTATGTAAACTCCATTTTTTCCTGGAACAAACTGACCAACTTTGTGAAGCTTTCTTTATAATGAGAGGTCTCAACAGAAGGTCACAGGTGACAGAACTGCTTAAGCAATTAGTCACTAAATGCATCTAGAAGCCTTTGGGAATAAGGGGCTTTTCTTGCTTGAGAGTCTTATTTATTAATTGTTAATTATAATTTCTCTTATCTGCTTCTCTGTGGATTTGGTGCCTACAAAGAAAGACTTGGGGGAAAAAAATTCTAAGGACTCTGAGAAGCAGACGGTGTGCCAGTTAACAGTGCCCTGTTAGCAGTAGCATTTGGGAATCTCAGATAGAATGACAAAGCAGATGCATTTTGTCCACTATATTTGTATAGCACCTCAGGCGTGGGACACCCAGGTGGATTAAACAGTCCTTTAGAGCTGCCACTCAAATTTGGTCCTATGGAAACAGCAAATGAGAGCTTTGTTTTATGTAACTGCTCCAGCACACCAGCAAGCTTATTGGGAGCTCCAGGTTCTCCATTCAGTCTAACTGCCTATCAATGATATGAAAATCCTGTCTTGTGAGTTGCCTTGAGCAGGGTGATCGGTTGTATGTATCATAGTGACCTTTCTCCAAGATAGTGAGTCCTATGACACAAGCAAGCAACATGTTATTGAAGTGCAACCTGCAATTGACCCAAAGACCATACCATGTCATCTGGATGAATGTGACAAGTTGGTTTCCCTTAAGATAGCAAGGAACTGTACATAAACTCTTCTTAAGTGTCTTTTCATAAGTGTTATGATGCATAGTTTTCATATAAAAAGAAAGATACCAGCATTCTTTAAAAAAATGTTGAGCATGACATTAAATATTGCCAGTTTAATTTTTTTCTATAGGGCTGTCTTCTTTATAAAATTTGTGGTATAATTCTTTGTAGGTTATAAAAGTATATAATCACTTCTGACAGATACAGATACACATATTTCCCCACCAGCAATAAGTGGATTAGATGATATTTCAGACCTAGACAACCCTAATTAAATTACTCCTAACTTTACTGGCCTCTGTGGATTGATCTCTATTTGACCTTCACAGCCCATCAGAATAAGTGAAAGAAAAACATTCTAATATTTTTTCACATCAAAACTTTTACAAGAGCTTTTGCATCTGTATGGAGTGTGCACACACACATATGTTAACCTCAGCCAGTAAATGTTTTCATGTTCTTTATGTGTGTGTGTTTTTTTTTTAAAGCCTGTAGTGGTATAAATTAACATCATGTCAAGGAAATACATTAGATTACTGCAAGGAAAGGTCATTTAAATTACATTTTTAATGTCTCAGCATTCATTGTATAAGGAAAAAAATTAAACAAATCTCCTCTTTTAAGATAAGAATGTAAATATATTCTGATGCCTATTTTTTTAACCAGTACAGGATAATGGTAGTGTTCAACATAATGGACAAAAGACATTTTCTTTAAATGGGTATAATAGTGGAATTTTTCTTTCCAACATTGTGCACTACAAATTATCTTTCATGTGAAAGGAACTTTCTCGTTCTTCATGAGGTATCTTTGTGGTAAACACTGGAAGGGAACATTTTTTGCCATTTGTGAAAAGACAATGTTTATGTTACACATTTTTTTTAAAAGGTTGGACATATTATGCTGTTTGTTTTAAAAAAGGATATTTCAATGATAGCAGATGCCTTCTAAAGAAGTATAAAATTGAAGTTACAAGTCACATAGACAGCTAGAACTAACAAGGGTTTTTCTTATTTGTCATTTTCTTTCCTTCCTTTCTTTGCCTTGTACAAGACAGTTTGATTTTTCTTAAAGAGGCAAAATTTCCTTGAGCATTCAAAAGATAACTGTGTTTATGAACACTTATATATACACTCTTCAGGGTTACCCTTCTTGTGTAAGTCAAGGTACTCCCACCATGAAAAATTACTTTGATGTTCTTATCCAGTAGAAGTAGTATCTATGTGTGTGTGTGTGTGTGTGTGTGTGTGTGTGTGTGTTATGGACCAGACTATATGGGCAATGACCAAACAGACTCCATTTTACCCTGAGACTCCATATCATGTAAGAAATGCTTCTCCTATGGGAAAGCCCCACCTCTGAACCCATTGATAGTTACCTAGCATAACATACTTGGCAACACAAAATATCAATTCTTATACAATGTAAAATCGGTCTCTTTGCTTTCCATCTTTCCTGAGCAATGTACCTTGTCAGAGATTGATTGTCTAGATGTTAGTAACCATTCTGTAACTTGTACTCAACTAGGGTCATTTTGAGCCACTTCCCTTCTGCTGGCTTGTTGCTATGCCAACCTGGAAAGTCCTGTAGGAAATAACAATGTACCCATTGCATTGTCTCTCTAACTGCCCAATCCAGTTTCTGTACCTGCTTGCTTACAGCTATGTCAACCCAGATATAGTTTTTGCCTTTAAATAACCTAAAATGCTCAGGTTTGAGGCTGTTCCTTGCAGAGACAGTTATGGATCCTGCTGGGACCAGTCTCTGGCTGGCCAGCTAAATAAAGACTCTTCAATTTGGACAAAACTGGGATTTGGTGTGTTTTCTGAGCGACCTGCTCCACAACATGTACATATATGTATATAAACTGGGAATTGAACCCAGAGGAACTTAAATACTGAGTTACATTTACAGCCCTTTTAAAAATTTTTTATTTTGAGACAGGGTCTCACTAAGTTGTGTAGGTCCTCACTAAGTTGCTGAGGGTGGCTTTGAACTTGCAATCCTTCTGCCTCCACCTCCCAAGCCACTGGGATTGTAGGGCATGTGGCACTGAGCTCGGTCACCTAAATTTTTAAGAAAACACAGTGGTTGCTTAATACAAACCCTCAATAAATATATCTGAGTTACCTTGAACTATTGCACTAACCAATGGGATGAGTGATTTGGTACTTTTTAAATTATAATAATAAATGTGATTAATGCAAAAAAAGAACAAAAGTAATGTGATGATGGGAATTTTGTAGTTGGCTAAGTCTCAGTAAATGTTAGTCTACTGGGTTAACCACATTGCGCTTGACCTTTTTGATGCAGATGACAATTATCTTGACTACCCATCTGATGGTACCTATTATACACAGGCATTCTTATAAGTTTTAATCACCATTGGGGTTGAGGTCTCCTTTAGCACAAGTTCTCTAAGGGTATATTTACTAATTCCACCTTTTTCTATCAGCTAAGAAGTTCCTTTTGATTAAGCACACATATTTATACATACATGCTCATATATGCCATTGAAGATTTTGCAAGACTGTCCATTTTCAATTTCCGTTCTTAAATCAAGGAACTGTATCCAGGATAAAGGCTGATTGAGAATGAAAGATCTCTTTTTACTTTTGGATTTTTGTATTTTGGCATTCTACATCATGCGAATCTGGAAGAAGTATCAAATTCTCCAAAATAAATTGTAGCAAAGAAACATCTGTCTTTTTGGCTCCTTCCAAAGACTCATAGTCTCAGAAATCCCACAATTCCTTACAGGATGGCCTCTGTTGGAAAGTACTTTCTATTCAACAAAGTAGAGAAAACTGGCATCCAGTGAGGTTTTGGCGAGGTTAAATAACAATTGCTATAGTGTAGGCAAAGTTGGAGTCAACATACTTTGTCTTTTGAATGGCTTTGTGCTCATCCATGAATGAAAGTGAGTTTTTCAGAAATAATTGCTCTTTTTTCACTCTAATTAAAAGCTTGACAAATTAGTAAATTTGCAACTCTTTCTTCCTCTCAAATGTTGCTTCCAGATACTCTTACTTGGTGCATGTGCCTAGAAGAAACCAAACCAAATAAAACCTCAATTTTTTTGTGTGTGTGTGTGTGTGTGTGTTATATGCCTTCCCCCAAACCGCATCCAAGATAATTTAAACAATAATCATTTTTGGAAAAATTTAATTCCATATTTTAACTTTCTTCTTCCTTGTTGTCTTTTTGTTTTATTATGCCCTGTGTTTTTGTTTTTCTTTCTCTTATCCAGGGAACCTGAACTGCTTCCTAACAGTCTCCTCTCTTTCCCCCTCTGAAAAACAACTGAAAGCATCTTTGCCTGCAGCCTCGAGGGATTCATCCATTTCATATAAAAGTACACAAGAATTCTCCAAATAAAAAACATAAAATATTTCTGGGATTGGCTAATGTTAGCCAATACCCCAAAACCAAATGCTGAATGTTTTCTTTGATATAAGGAGGCTGATTCATAATGGGATAGGGAGGGGGAGCATGGGAGGAATAGATGAACTCTAGATAGGGCAGAGGGGTTGGAGGGCAAGAGAGGGGGCAGGGGGTTATTAATGATGGTGGAATGTGATGATCATTGTTATCTAAAGTACAGGTATGAAGATGCAAATTGGTGTGAATATATTGTATATATAACCAGAGATATGAAAGACTGTGCTCTTTATGTGTAATAAGAATTGTAATGCATTCCGCTGTCATATATAAATAAATAAAACATAAAACATTTCTTATGATGTCAACAGAGTATTTTCTAAGTGTGGCAAACTTGCCCAGCACCCAAACTTGGGTGTTTGAGTCTAAGTGCTGTGTAAACTCTTATCAAGTAGTTTTTTTTTTCTTGCTAAGATATTTGTGCTGTTCATTCTCTTGTCTTGCTGATCCCTTGCTCACTTGAATAGTCAATAGCAGCAGCAGCTGCTTAATTACCCCCATAGTCCTCGCTGTGCTCGAATCATGGGTAAGAGGGATGCAATTCCTTCCTTAGGAACTCCTTGAGTTCTTAATGATAACTGGTGCAAACTGTCTCATGAGGGGAATTTCTTGAGCAAGGGCTGGGAGCTTGTGAAGTCAGCCCTGGTCATGTCTCAGTGGCAATTGTCCCTTGTACCTTCCCTGCTTTCCTTCATGTTGCCAACATGACCAGAACTGACTTCCTTAAAATGTACCTCTGGGATGTTCACACCATATGGCAGCTCTGAGAATGTCACCCTATGCTCTAGGGTATTTTTTTTTCCCACAGCTAACACAAATTGTAAATTATTATCCATAAAATAATGGTAAAGGGAGACAAGGGCAGGGAAGGGAAATGCCGTAAAGCCTCCATTAGCAAATGAGATTGGCTTTCTTATTCATGTGAAAAGTTCAAGGAGGCAATCTTGTTAAACAGCCATTTTGCATAAAGAAATAATATGCCATAATGGACCTTTTCAAATAACTTTGATGTTTTCCAGAACAATTTATTAATACTGTACTTCGGAGGAATAAGGGATGAAGTCTCACTAGAGAATAAAATCAGCGGTTGTTGGGCAGTTGGTCATGGCTCAGCAGATTTCATAGCTCTCTGAAACACATTTCCATCCTGTGCTAGAAATGCTCTACGGCACTATTCCCCCCGACCTCATTCCCATCCCCTTCTACCTAGATATTGTTTAGACCAAGGAAACACAGTCCTGATTTTCGACTCTTTGCATATGACAGAGGCATATCAAGAAACAGAGTTGTAACTACAGTCTGACCCCTTCTTCTTTTCTATCCCTCTGACAATACTCATCTACCTTCTTAAGGAGGAAAACATTGGATGAGGGAGGGCAGGAAGGAAAAGAGTGAGATGGGATTATGTCCCAGGTTTGAAAGAGAATGTTAATAAATTTACCTACTTGAAGCAGGTAACACAAATCAGACCCATGATTTTTCTTTTTGACTGGATTTCACCTGCCTATACATACTATGTACTGAACTCATACAACCACTACATATCCAACTCCTTCATGGAATTTGCATAGTGATGCCTGCCTCAGATTGTACCATCCTTCTGTCCCATTCACCTGAGTAACTTCCATGAAGTAAGATGGCATCCAGGCACTTTCGGTTTCTCTCCATTTTAGAAACATTCTTAGAAGTTATTACTACCTTTACATTAATTAATAATGACACATTTATGTAAATACACTCTGCATTATGTATAGCATTAATTCACAGGCCATCAGAGGGGTCTCTTACCAAATAAATTGGAGAATCCCTGAAAAATAGTTTTCCTTGTCATGGAAACATCATTAAAGAACATTTAACACATTTATTTATTTATGAGAATCTTCTCAAGCATTGTATAGTTTGCTGCATTTCCCAAACTTACTTGCTTTTTATCAATATCTTTGGTCAAACATGAATTGTGCACTGAAATTACAGAATAAGAAATTCTGGAGGAAAAGTAATTGGTTTTACTTAGCCTCAAATAGTTTATGTAATCCAAGATGGCTTAAGGACCATTAAATAGGATGAGAATGGAATGGCAAAACTTCCAGTTTCTAGAAATTCCCATTTATCAGCTTTGATGAAGCAAGCTACCATATTAGAGGAGCCCTTGTAGCAAAGCACTGCGATTCAAGCCAACAGCCCTCAAAAGACTGCCTTCTGGCAATAATCACATTGGTGATCTGTCCCGAGGTAATCCTCAGGTAAAACAATAGACCCTGGGTTGACAACTTGATTGCAATATTTAAGAGACCAACTAGGCCAAGCCTGATTTATGCCCACAAAACTGTATGAGAATAAGAATTTTAAACCACTAAATTTTGAGGTCAGTTGGTTATAGAGCCATATATAACTAATACAGGTTTCGGTCTACACTCCTCAACAATGTGAACTAATGTCTCTATGGGATTAGCCCAGAAATTTATAATTGAGGCTTTAAGTCCTGTGAAGAGTTTTGCAAAAGACAAACATTACTTTTCTCAGGATGAGAGACCATATTTCAGTTCTAAAGAAAAGGATGTGCAAGGGCTTATAATAAATGTCAATCATTGCAGAGAATATTTCCTGAGATTTTATTAAATGCATTGCACTATGGGGAGAAGAAAAATGAATGATTTCTCTGGTCCTCAAGGAACTTCATCCCCTAGGTAAGAAGGCGAATAAAGAATTGAACATCTGTTTTCAAAAGTAGAAGCCAAATAAAGGTACAAACTGCTATAGAAGCTGTACTTCAAGGTGTGCATAGGGAAGGTATTACTTCCAACACAGTGGAAGGAGAGAATTAAGAAAGTTTACTTGGGGAAAATGCCAACTGAATTGGCCTTGAAGTATAGTAAATAGTAGTATTTTAACAGGTGGAAAGGATGAGGAAGGCACTCTAGGAGGAAAGGAGACTTAAAAAATGGTTCTGATGGGAGGAGATGAGGTGAACTCAGGCTGTGTTCCATTAGTGTGTGCAAAGCATCAAATGGAGTCTCTTTTTGAGACCAAGATTGAATATTCAAATGATTTTTGTTTGTACTGAGTGGATTTTTATTGAAACAACTCATATCAAGTATATTAAGATTAGATTCCTAGAACGAAAAAGTACAATCTCACAGTCTTTGTTTTTTTGCTAATCTGATATGGAGAATAAACATCTCCCTTCAGATAAGCCTGTCCACCTTGTTTATAAATGACCTTCAGAAGTCTCCAAGTTTAAGCCCACAACTTGAGATAACATAAGATTGAAACCATCTAAGCAAAAGACCATTAGACTCTTAGTCACGTCTAGATAAGCTTTTACATTGTCCCTTGGAATCTTCTAATATTTGACAACTTTAACAGCCATTGTACTCTCATCTTGATTGTGTGTTCATGATTTTAGATTAATTATCCACTTTAAAATTATGATAATACTGAAGTCTTCTCTGAAAAATTCTGAAATTTCTTTGAACTTTCTTCCTCAGTCCTTTCTCTGAATCATTAATAATTGTCATGTACTCCTCTGGACCTAGTCCAAAATTTCTATGTCTTTTTACTAGTAAAGACCACATCTCAGCAGAGCACATTAATAAAGGGCCTAACATATGACAGGTAGGGTTAAAAAATTACTTGGCTTTCACATTTTGTATTCCATGCACATGACATCCCATGATGTTTGCTAAGTATCATGTTCTGGGCCCACGTTTATACTGCCCATCCTGACTTCCAGAGTTACAAAGAAGTCTTGGTTCTATGAACAGCTCACCAAACTTCTCTTTGCATCACAGAATTTAGGAGTTATTACCCTTCAAAGAATTTGTATTGGAACAAATATTCAGTGTGATTAGAATTTAAATTCTAAACGCTAAAAACAAAGCAGACTTAAAGCTGCCTTCTGTTGGTGAAGTAGAAAGAACTTACCAAGAACCTTCATAGATAGGCGTTATCTTTGATGGTCTTGCAAACATCCTGCCAGGGAATGTCAGGCAGTTCCTTCTTCTATTACCCTTTTACATT
Source organism: Marmota marmota marmota (assembly GCF_001458135.2). Taxonomy (NCBI): domain Eukaryota; kingdom Metazoa; phylum Chordata; class Mammalia; order Rodentia; family Sciuridae; genus Marmota; species Marmota marmota. Next base: position 7,429,508 of record NW_026000016.1, on the reverse strand, counting down.
GAGCAAACTAAAACTTAGATATGGTAATTTATTTACAAAAGTAAATTGTAAATGATAAACTCCTATAAATCTAATCTAAGCTAAACAAACCCCATGGGATCTGCCTCTTCCAACAAATGTTTTAACTCCAAATTCTTTCCTAAGTTATTGAAATAACTAATCAGAAAAATGTGATTTTATTGTACTATAGTCGAATAAATACAGCTATGGATGCTATATTTGAATATCAGGGTATGACTGAGAATCTGTGAAATATTTGTGAGTGTGTGTATGTGTGTGTGTGTGTGTGTGCGCGCGCTCACATGTGCACGAGCATACATGTGCAGCCCAGCCAGCAGTGGCCTGCACAAAATGCTGCTTGGCTACCATAAGAGAAGGCTTCTAACAGAATTGCTGTCTTCCTCTGAGCAGACAAACCCAACCATTCTGTGAGGCCCTGCAGGTGAAGAATCCTGTCCTCTAAATGTTTAGTAGTGCAAATCATTTTTGCTACTGCATGAAGAGAACTGGGAGCCTTACTAGTCCTTTAATGAAATGACCTTCTTTTCTTCTCAACTGGTGAAGTGTTAGGCAGTAAATGGCAAGGCCTCGTGCAGTAAATATGCAGAAAGGGTGAACAAAGGCAGCCTTTGTTATGTATTCCTTCCCCCCAGGTCTGTTCCTGGTAGGAGGTTCTACTTTGCCAGAAAAACCTGTTTTCATCCCAATATTTTTTTTTAAAAAATTGCTTTTAGCCATACAAAACAATCAAGCTTGCACGACTTGGTAAAAGCTGAGGAAGGCCTAGACTACTCAGCCCTTAATTTCAGGGTTCTTTCTATTAAGCCACACAATTAATAGGGGAAATAAACTAGAAACTTGGGTGCTTGGGAATCACATTACTTTATGATTATAATGTTTTGTCGTTATAAAATTATGGGTGTCATTGAGTGGTAGGAATCAAAAATTACACAAAGCCAGTCAGCAAATTATATCCTAAGTATTCCCTTTGGAATCAATTAAAGAACATCTTTAACAAATTAATCCTTTTGTTTCACCATTAGGAAGGAATACATAAACAGGATATTTAAGCAATGAAATATTTTTCATTCAAATTAATTAAAGCAAATTAGGCAGAGAATCTGTAATAAATTGCAAAGTCTGATACCTTATGAACTTATTAAACTGAGAGCTTTCCTCATAGCTTTAAATTATTCATTTTCATGACCTCAAATTATAATTTAATAGTTTTATTGGCATGTGATAATTTTTAAGTTACAAGAATATAGTCATCTCACTACTTTGTTACATACGTAATTGGAGATTACCTATAACATTCTAGTAGTGATATAAAATGATAAATGAATGTTCAGACCTTATTGGTTATACAGTTCTTAGGGAAAACAGAGATCAAAATTTGCTCCTCAAATAAACTATGAAGTAATACCTAAAAATTTCTCTCCAAGAAGACCAACTATTTTGTCACTTTTATCTGATTTTGTGAAAATTGTACTTTGTATTGATTTTTTTCCTCTTCCTCATTCTTTCCCTTGAACCAAACTCTTGATTTCCTCCACCACAAAAGGAGAAAGCAGAGTGTATTCAGCATTTCAGTCTAATTTCTCCTCTCCTCTTCACAGCAACACTTCTTAAAAGAATTTTCTATAGTGGATCTCTTGTCCTCACCTCATTTCGGCACTCAACCCTCTCCAATCAACCTCCTATCCCCATCATCCTCTGAAATTGCTCTTTTCGAAAGTACCAGTGGTCGTTTAGTTTTCCTTTTCTTTCCTGACTTAGTAATTTTCAACACTTGAACATTCACTACTTTGTAAAACACTGTCTGCTCTGAGTTTCCTTACTCATGCTGTTACTTTGAGAGGTACTTCTTCCTTCTCTCCTTTCCTGACTCCTTTTCCTCTGTGCAATATCCAAATCGTAACCCTAGGTTCCTTCCCCGCTATACCTTAGCTTCTTCCTCAGGTCATTGTATCAAGTCCCCTTGCTGTAAGTATCATCTATATAATAATGAATCCCAAATCTATTATTTCTGTCCTGACAGGTGGTTTGATTTCTACATTTAAATGACTCCTAGGCTTGGAACTTGGTGTTCAAAACAGAATTCTTGATATCTTTCCATAAACTTGATCCCATTTGGTCCCTCACCAGCAGAATGTTCTAGAATCTACCCTGTTGCTCAAGCCAAAAACCAAGAACCCCCCCTTGACTCATTCTATTCCCTCACCCCCTGTTTTCCATCCATCACAAGTTCCCTCAACTCTACTTTGGGCATATATCCCAATCATGTCTCCTTCTTTCTGTCTGCCATTGTGTTTGTCTTCTAGCCATCATTGTCTCTCACCTGAAATGCTGCTGGAGTCATCTTAGTGGTTGCCCTGATGCTGTTCTTATCTACCTGGAATCCGTCTTGTACACAGAAAGCAGCATAAGCAAAATTCGTCTGACTCTCCTTTCTAAAATTCTCCATTGGATTCTCTCACATTGAAAATAGGTTTCAAAGTCTGCCTTGACTTTTGAAGATCTTTTGATCCTTCCTGGTATACCTTTCTAAACTCATCTTGGACCCCGTTACTGAACTCTGTGTAGACAACTCCTGTGAGAAGGGTTGCATTAGTCCATGTTTATGAGTGAGAATGGAATGGAGCAAAGCTTCCTGTGAAGGACATAGTTTAACCTACTAAGTTTTTTGGGGGGCAGGGGAGTAGGTGGGTACTGGGGATTGAACTTAGGGGCACTCTACCACTCTATCTCCTGCCCTATTTTGTATTTTATTTAGAGACAGGGTCTCACTGAGTTGCTTAGTGCCTTGCTTTTGCTCTGGCTGACTTTGAACTCACGATTCTCCCGCCTCAGCCTCCCAAGCCGCTGGGATTACAGGCATGATTCACTGTACATGGATTAACCTACTAAGATTTTGAGATTTTTTTTTTAAATTTCTACACTGTAACCTAAACTGCTTAAACTTGTATAGTCAGTCATTTATATATTCATTCATAAAATGCATGTTTCTTGGGCTTGTAGTATATATCAGAATTTATTTTTGGAAGATTAAGTATAATTGGGGACACAGTCCTCTTTCTGATGGGGTTTGCATTCTAACACAGAGGGCATAAAATAAATGAGCAAACAAATAAATGAATAGGATGCATTTTATATTATGCAGATGAAGGAGGGCATATCCTAGGAAATTGCTTAATTGCTGTAAGTGTCAAACTCAAATTGAGTATTATAAACCCAGGATACCACAGCAGATATCACCAACAGAGACAGATTTCAGTGCCAAGTTAAAAAAAGTGGTTACACAACATTTTCAAGATAAGTATGGAGTTCAGTTTTTTGAAAAATGATAAATGAAATTAATCAACAGTCTGGTAATTTATTTGATAAGATGGATTTTATTTATTAAATGTTACAAATAGCACTCAGATCTGGGAAACAATTCCAGTTTTATTCAGAAAATCATTAATCAAAATTGCAAAAGTAGATTTACAGAGCCATACATCAATAACAAAACAGGAGTGGGGAGGGGCAATGGGTTGTTCTACAGACATTTGCAGAACTTCCAGAGAAGCTCACACCAGGCTAGAAATCTACAGTTAAATGTGTTTGTGCAACTGATCACATTCATTCCCGCATTTTCTTTGTAAATTCTTTTATATTTGCCTTTCTTTTTTCCAACTATTGAGGCTTGGCTTTGCCTTCAAGAATTTTTTCCTAATCTGGTGAAAACCACCTTGCTTGGGTGAATGTTCATGTGGCTAGTCATGCCACTGGACTCGCACCGCACCTGCACCATGTGGATGACATATTGCTTTCTGTACACATGGATGAATTTGCTTATTTGGTGACCTTTATAGTGTCCTCCAACCTACTGGTCCTTATGGTCCTTGCTGATGGGCATGGAGCAGACATTGTGTGGCTGCCACAGCTCCTTGGAGAATTGGACTACTGGATTTTCCTATGCATGTGTGAGGGGGGTTTTGAAGTGACACTTAAGTGTTTGCTGTGATCTGAGGTAAGAAAGGGGCTGAATTTCATGGTAACCATCCACCTGGAGCCAAGGGGACTCAGGTTATGCCCACATGGGACTGCAAGTGAGGTTTTCCTAAAAATTTAGTGATTTTTAAATAAATAATTACTAAGAATTGTCAGATTTAAAGAAAAATATAAAAACTCATTAAAAGGTCATAAAGAACATGTGGCATATATACACAATGGAATTTTACTCAGCAATAAAAGAGAATATAATCATGGCATTTGCAGGTAAATGGACGGCATTGGAGAAGATAATGCTAAGTGAAGTTAGCCAATCCCAAAAACACAAATGCCAAATGTTTTCTCTGATATAAGGAGGCTGACTCATAGTGGGGTAGGGAAGGGGAGCTTGGGAGGAATAGATGAATTCTAGATAGGGCAGAGGGGTGGGAGGGAAAGGGAGGGGGCAGGGGATTAGCAAGGATGGTGGAATGTGATGGACAGCATTATCCAAAATACATGTATGAAGACACGAAGTGGGTATCAACCTACTTTATATACAAACAGAGATATGAAAAATTGTGGTATCTATGTGTAATAAGAATTATAATGCAAAAAAACCCACAAAGTACATGTATAAAGACATGAATTGGTGTGAACACATTTTATATACAAAGATATGAAAAATTGTGCTGTATATGTGTAATAAGAATTGTAATGCATTCCACTGTTGTGTATTTAAAAAATAAAATCAATTAAATAAAAAAAGACAAATGAGAGGAAAAAGACAAATGAGAGAAAAGTTATATGCTTAAAAAACTATGTACAATAATTTAAGAAAACTCAATCCAAAGAAAGCAACTAAGTTTTCAAAATAAATAGAGGATTATCTAGAAATCAGCAAGAATCATATTAACATCAGAATTTCAACAGCCACATTATAGAAGAGAGGAAAACAGAGTCATGTTTCTGAGTGTAAAGGAAAATAATTCAAACTGGAAAATATTATAAGGTTGCTGAACTTTTATTTAAGTATGACATAAGGAAATATTTAGATATTCTATAACTCAAAATGTTTTTCATATAAAGATCCACTCTGGTAGAACTTAGGAAAAATGCTTAAACCAGAAAGTAGAGAAATGAATCAAGGAGAAGAGAGTGAGATGCTGACAACTAGGCATCCACAAGATTTTCAAGTTTATTATTGATTAAGTAAACAATTATTATAAAGAAAATTGCATATTTGGTAAATGTAAAACTATAGTGTTAAGTGAGATTAATTTACTGGCAAGGATAGTAGAGTTGTCCTCACAAAAATACAGACATTTATGGAGAAAAATTTATGTGATCTTGAAGGATATTGAATAATACCTAAATAAATAAAGAAATCTAACATGTTTGAAGACTTAACATTTTAAAGATGTTAATTTCCTTGAAATTAATGGATGTATTCAATATTATTCCCATTAGTACCATAGTTAGAGTTTTGATAGAATTAAAGCAACTATTTAAAATTTATGTAGACAAAGGAAGGCCCATAAATAGCTAAGAATATTCTTAAAATGAGGTATTCTTGGGGATCACATCCTGGCATATATTGGCACATTAAAAATCCATAATATTAATTTAGTGCTAGGAAATGATCACAATGTGAACAACGGGTCAGAATCAAATCCATATATGTGGAAAACTGATATACAACAGTAAAAAGATTATGAACAGTGGGAAACATCAATTTCACCATATGTATGTAAGTCAAATTTGTTCCCTATCTCACACCATATACTAAAATAAATTCCAGATGGGTTCAGTTTTAAGCATGAAAAGCAAAACATGTATATCTGTTATAAAACAATGTAGGGACTATTCTTGGGACATTGTCCTGTGTGTAATTTTTTAAATAACATGCACAAATCATAAATAAATATAAAAGACCTCTATTCAAGCAATGTAATGAACAGGAGACAGACTGAAAGAAGATGTTTCCAGCTGATTATTGTTAAAAATTTAATGTATTCATGAAATTTCTTAAGTCAAAACCAAAAAATAATTTAACCAAATAGAAGGGGAAAACTTAATGGCTAATCAGATACTCAGCCTTATTATGAAGTAAAGATCCACACTGTAAATCTCAAATTGATAAAATTGTATAAGATGGACAATATAAAGTATTACAGAGAAGATAAATAATATAGAGATAAGCATTTGCTCAGTTGCTGGGTAAGATACAAACTGGTGCATCACTTTGGAGAGCAATTTCGAAATGTTTTATAAATTTAAGAGCATCAGGGAATTGTTACTAACCAAGAAATTCTACTCTATGTGTCTATCTCCATAAAGACCTCAGAGAAATTCACAAAGACGCATTCACATACGTGTTCATTGCACTATTGTTTAACATAATAGATTTAGAAGAAAATTTCGATTATTATGAATAAGAGAATGGAGAAATCTGTGAGACCTATGAATGATAGACTCCTACATAGGGTCAATAAGAATAAACCATATCTATATGTATCTCCATGGATAAATTTCAAAAGCATAAAGTTTGAAAAAGCTCCATATCATAAAAGTGGTTTTCTACGAAGAAACTGAGGATGAGGGAGGAGACAAAATAGACAATAAAATAAAAGAAAGCTTATGTGTAAATTACTGATGGTAGATGACCACTAATTCATGATAAATTGCATGTATCTTCAGTCCAGAGTTAGGCAGTGACAGGGTGCAGGATGGAGAGTAAAGCAAAGGAAACTGGGTGATGAGACATTATGGATGAGTCTAGGGCAGGAAGGTTAGGAGAGAAGAGATGATTAGGGAAGACCTCTCTGAGGACATGGTACACATGAAATGTGGATGATGAGAGGATGCACATCAGCCAGGCAATGATATCAAGGAAATGAATTCTGTATAGATGGCTGAGGCCCCAGGACAGGAACAGTTAGATATGTTGAAACATGAGGGACAGAAAAGCAAGTTTGAGTGGCTTGTGGTTGGAAAATGGGACTTCAGGGATTGGTGAGTCAGATGAAAGAAGTAGGCCACATGAAAGCATGAGTGGCATTGAGAACCACTGGGAGGGATTTGGAATTTTAAATAAGATAGAAATAGTACCAAAACTTTAAGCAGGGAATGGCCTGATCTGATCTGTATCTTCAAAAGATCATTTGAGCCTTTGAGTAGAGTACATTTTAGAGGGAAGGCATAGAATCAGAGTACAAAACAGGTTATATACATAAGGCAGGAAATAATTTGGATTACACTTGACTATCGTAACAAAGGAGAAAATATCAGAGAAATATTTGAAAAAAAAAGTGATCTGAGTAAATAATTTTATACCCAGAACAGTTGTCCTTCTAGCATAAAGGCAAGAAAGATACGTCTTTGAGAATGTGAGGATTTAAGGAATACACCTTGCAGGAGCTCTTCTAGAAAAATCTAGAAAGATGAACAGTAGCCAAGAAAGAGATGTGCCAATAGGCAATTGGAGAATAAAGAAACTATAGTAGAAAAATGTAAATAAAAACAAAACAAAAAAAGGCCCCGAATTACCCTAGGTGTTAGCATCAGATTCATTTAAGTATAGAACTACATCTGGTCTACTATGAGAGCTATAGATATAGATCATAACATAAATGTGTGATAGCATGTCACTAAGGAGGAATATAAGTTCACTAATTTCTGAATGTTATAAGGAAGAAATCAAACAGTAAATGTTATACCTAACTTTTAATCTTTTAAAAATCTTTTTATTTTAATGTAACTCTGTGTGAAATATTTAAGAACTAATAATTTTCTTGATGAAGAAATATGACCATAAATCCACCAATTCCTTTCATTTTATTTCAGTTCACTCTTCCTCTATTAAATGTTGGTCAACTTTAGTAGTTGGTTTTATAACTACCCCTTTTATTTTAGTATAGATGTGTATATAAACTTATCTATTGATCATCCATCTATTTCTATGTATTTATATCTAGAATGGCAATATAAAGCTTCTTTCTGGGGCTGGGGCTGTAGTTTAGCAGTAGAGCACTTGCCTAGCATGTGTAAGGCACTGGGCTTGATCCTTAGCACCACATAAAAATAAATAAAATAAAGGTATTGTGTCCATCTACAATGAAAGAAAAAAAGAAAGATAAAAAGAAATAAATGAAAAGCTTGGTTCTGAGTGGTAGCATATAATTGTTTTTCTTCTTTCTCTCCTCATTTCTTATCTTTAATTTCTCAATTTTTAATAGCAAAAATATTCCATGACTACAAAAACAAATGATGTTATAATTCTGAACAATAGAGTAAAAGCATGGGGCAGGGTAGATAAGAAAAATATTTAGCTTATATAACACTAGTATGTGACCTATTAACAAAACCTGATATCCAATCAAACTTGTCTAATTACAGATAGAGATAGCAAAACTATTAGTTCATTTTTTAGGATCTTGTCATATTCAAAGTATTTGTATATGTATTTTGTTTGTTTTATCATTTCAACAACCTTATGAAGCAGATAGAAAGATCTAGTTTTAATTTTATATGGGATTAAGAAGTTAAGTGATTTAACAACAGACAAGGAAGAGAGAGTCAGCCATAAAACTCAGTTTTAAAAATAATCATTTTGTGGTTTTTCCTTTCCTTTCTTTTCTGTTTTTCCTGTGTAACATTTCAACAGTTAAATAAATGTCTAAGAATCATTAATTATCTTAGAAGGCATAGAAGTTACTGTGAAAGGATAAATAAACAAATGAGACATGCCCTCTCTCCTCTAAGGAGTTTACATTGGTGTTCACAGTATTTCCTGCAATCCAAACAAAGCATTGCTGTATGAAGACAGCCATGTCTCTCTAGTCCTCCTTAAATCAACTTTCTCTGTGAACATCCCATAATTTTGAATTACAGTTTATTGCTCATTTATGGTTAGGATTATGATTAAAGTGCAATTAATCTCTGATAAAGTCATGTCTCTGTTGATTCACTAAATCAAAACTTTTGAGAGTACATTTTGCTTTCATTATTTCTTTAATAACTAACTTCTGGCTAATCAGACGTGCACTGCAATAAATCCATGTGAGTCACTGATGATACTACAGGATTGACTTTTTTTCTTTATAAAATTTTTAGTCATAACATACTTTAGATATTTATGCCTCCTCTAATTTTTAGTGTTTATGCTACCACTTTGAATGATAAAATATTTTGAAAAATATTTTAACATAAAAGCTCATGGCAAATCAACAATTGATAGGTTATTTGATGCCTTATCCTAATTTCCAATGCCTAAACACTTTCTTCTCTCTTAATTGAAATTATTTTCAAGATTTTTACTAAAACAGTCCTTAATATATTTTCTCTTTCAACAAAACTCATAAAAATCCATCTATATCCACTAATACAAGCTTATTTTTAGCATACGACCTTCTCTTTTTGAGGGCAGATGGTTAAATTATTGATACTTCTCTTCATAAAATCTCCTAAATTGCAGATGATTTAGCTTCAATATATCTTTAATGATAGAAATCACATGTGAATTGAGTTTAAGATTCCAAAGCATAAATTTGAGAATTTTTGTACATTTGGTCCTTAGAGAGTCTGAAAATATCAAATTGACCAGGTCAGATTTTATGGGTTTGGGTTGTCATGTTTTATTACATTTTATATGCAGAAATTTACCATTTTCAAATGGCCTTGTTCAAAGTGGGAAACTGCTTTAGGCCATTCAAAACCAATAAGATGATTGGTTGTACTTGAATTAATTGAAATACTCAACAAGGAGTCCAAGAAAGCCCTATCCACGTGGTTTGAAAATCTTTAATACGGAATTCTCAAAAGCAGACTCTCACTTCTAATGAATTACTTGTTCCATTGTTACTGCTACTTGAATCAAGTCAGAAGCAATTTAGTCACAGCTTCACCAACATGTCACTGTCACTTTGCTGACACACAGTAAGTTGTGAATGGCCTCCCATGATTTTCATCATGCGCAGCCAGTCCTCCCTATCAGCAAATGTTCCACATATGGACCACACAGCACACACAAGGCAATCAAAATCTGTTAGTCATGGGATGATCTGGCTGATAATTTTCAGCCGCCTTAATAAAATTAATTGGGTAGCATCTGAATCAGTAATTCAATGATTCTTTTTGATCCATAATGTGACCGGGTTTTCCTGATAATTGGCCTAGTTATTTTGATTTTGGGGATCCAGGCACAGAAAGAGTGAAATTTCAAGTTTTCAAAGATAGTCACACAACACAACTATGTGGAATGTTTCATAATTTGTGGGCTGGGGTTGTAGCTCAATGGTAGAGCGCTTGCCTAGCACATGTGAGGCACTGGGTTCAATCTCAGCATCACATAAAAATAAGTAAATAAAACAGAGTATCGTGTCCATTTACAGCTAAAAAACAAAGTAAAAAAAAAACATAATTTGTGCCAATGATAAGGGTGAGAAGCCATTAATTCAACAAATGAATGTGTGGTAATAATGCCATTCTTAATATGAATTTGTATTATCTATGTAAATTTAGGGAAAATTTTCTATATCTTTATTCTATAAATTAGAAAAAAATTATAGAACATATTTCTTCATAAGAAAGAAGTTAAACTTATTTGCATATGCTTGTGTGTGTGTGTGTGTGTGTATACATATGATTAAGGGAATACTCCTCAGTTCCATTCATTCTCTTTTGCATTACTGGGAATTGAAATCAGGAGTGCTCTACCACTGAATTAAATCCCCAGTCCTCTTTTTTAAAGTATTTTATTTTGAGACAGTCTCTCTCTCTTTTTAAAAAAAATTTTAGTTGTAGTTGGACATAATATCTTTTTTATTAATTTTTTATTTATATATGACAGCAGAATGCATTATAATTCATATTACACATATACAGCACAAAATTTTCATATCTCTGGTTGTATATAAAATATATTCACACCAATTCATGTCTTCATGCATGTGCTTTGGATAATGATGTCCATCACATTCCACCATCATTTATAATATCTTTATTTATTTATCTATTTATTTATTTACTTAATTAATGTGGCGCAGAGAATCGAACCCAGTGCCTCACACATGCTAGGCAAGCGCTCTACCACTGAGCCACAGCCCCAGGCAGTTCCATTTATTTTCACCACTACTATATTATAATCTTAAAGACCAAGATCTAGAAGGAGGATATATTAAAATATATAAAGTATTTGTATACTATAATACATTAAATGTGATAAAGCCTTTAAAAGGAACTCAGTATGTAAAAACCTGTAAAATATAAGGATCAACAAGAAAATAAATTATGAAATTATTACTTAATTATAAATACTTTTTGAATGCTTTCAACCCACAAAATTTTTCCTCTGACAAGAGGCTTAACCACTTCTTGAAGCAGACTTCTTTAATACCTGAAGATAAATATCTACCAGTAGCTTTTAAACAATGCTTGTCATGTTTGTCATTTATGAAGTAGATTCATACATAAATTAAGTTTTCCTGAACTGTAGCTATGAATTAGAGTTTCATGAAATGTGCCATTGCTAACAAACTCCAGTGGTATGTTGCTATCAGCTCAATTGTTTCAATGATAAATTTCCTTTAGAAAATGGAAGGATCTATTGACAGTCAAAAACAGGAGTTAACAATGGACTATTTAGACTTGCAAATGATGGAACATTTAATTATTCCAAAATAGCATTCCCCAGTTAGGGTATGATCATTAAATCCATCATCCTTCAGTTTATATGCACAAAACATTTATCATGTCTTCCTCAAACAGGAGTCAGTCATCTAAATATAGATTTTTGGACCATCCATTTCAGCATGACATTTCATCGAAAGCCTGGAATTTCATTTATTTTCCGTAACAGAGATAAAGTGTTTGTAAACGATGTGATAAGACCATAAAGAGAAAGTAAAGTGAAATCTAGCTTCATGGAGAGATAAATACAGACTCTACTGAAGATAGTGCTCCTATGGAAGGAGAAAAATGAGAGATAATACATCAGCAACAACATTTCAGGTAAGAAACCATATTCCCTGAGTAGAGTTTTAAAAAAAATGTGGGGGGACTGGGGATTTAGCTCATTGGTAGAACATGTGCTTAGCATATGCAAGGGCCTGGGTTCGATGCCCAGAACCACAATATAATAATAGTGATGACAGTAATATGTCAATTTTATGCTCCAAATTTCTTTGCAAATTAATTTTCATTGAGATTCAAAACAAAGGTAGCAAGATCAAGACAAAATAAAACTAAATATACTTGAGCTCTTCCTGTAGATTTTTAGATTCTGAAAATGTGTATTTCTCATTTGGGAGAAAAATGTCTCAGAAAAGAATGTTTTGAAAGTTAACTATTTTGTTCCCAGTTCTTATTTTCCAGAAAGCAAATATAGTATGTAAATTTTAAGGCAAAATATATATATGGATATTCCTTATTTCAAGTCCAATTGAAAATAAGTTATATTTGAGACCTTGACAAGGATTTCCTGGCATGATAAATACAAATAAAAACCAAATAATATTCCTCCTGAGATGGCTACTTTCTCCCATGAAATGCTTCAAGTGTGTGGGAGGCATTTAGGAAGGATTTATAAGCAAGTTTTCCATAAAGGATCTTGAAGGGAAGGGTCTTAATTGATCCAGAGTTACTAATTGCCCCTTTCCAGCCTCAGTCCTTCTCTCTACCAATATTTAATAGCTCAGGAAACAAAAGTCTGAAGAAGTGGGCCAAGACCACCTGCTGATTGATCAAAGTCAAGCTTCGGGTTCATGTTTCTGGGCAACCGTTCAAATGATTTTATTTCACCATCCTGCCAGTGGGGAAGGTGTATATCTGTGCATCTGAGCACACACTCTATCAAGAGTGACCAAGAACTTTCAACCACACTATGAGATTAGGAATTAAGTCCCTAATACCCTATTCTAATTAATTGGACCAGATTTAGAAAAAGAAAAAAAATTCCATACTGTTGTTTAAAAAATAGTTTCAGCTGGGCACAAGTGCTTGCCTGTAATCCCAGTGGCTCGGGAAGCTGAGACAGGAGGATCTTGAGTTCAAAGCCAGCCTGAACAAAAGCAAAGTACTAAGCAACTAAGTGAGTTCAATCCCTGATACCCCTCCCTGCCCCAAAAAAGTAGTTTTAGACATTCTGTGAAAGACATAGAAAATATTTATCTTTTCTTTGAAATACGTGAGAAATGTGTGTGTGTGTGTGTGTGTGTGTGTGTGTAAAGGGAATGATTTGGAAATCTTAAAGGATGCTTTAAAACTACAATCAACTAATATAGCTAAGATAGTCATACTCCTTATCCTCAGCCTGACCCTCCAAACCAGAAAGACTAATTTGATTTTCCTGGTTCCCATCACATTCTGTCCTTTGGCTTCTGAGCCTTATCTCCTGTGCACCTGATGTCAGCTCTGTCAGTGATGGTGGATGACAGTAAAAGAAATATTTTAGATGCTGAGTCATGCAGTTGGCTTTAACTATGTTTAACTTTGTTTCTTGTTGTACTTGCAACATAGAGATGGGAAAACCACAGGCTTCTGGAACTTTCTTTAATGTCTACTTAACTGACATGTGCCCTTGCTAAGGGCCACTGAGTTCTACTCTTGCTGATATGTAGAAGAGCTCCAGTTCATTTATTTTTTGCAATACTAAGAATTGAACCCAGAGTCTTGCACATGCTAGACAAGTGCTCTACCTCTGAGCTGCATCCCCAACCCTTTTTAATTTTATTTTGAGATAGAGTCTTGCTAAGTTACTCAGGCTGTTCTTGAACCCTCAGTCCTCTTGCCTCACCTTCCCAACAGTCGGACTTACAGGAGTGTGCCATTACTCCCAGCTCCTACTTTGTTATTTTTTGAGGAAAAAAAAATTCTAAGTAGCTCCATTATTGTCATGGAATAATGAAATAATGGAAGATGTATATTTTCCTTGTGAAAGAAGTTGAAATTAAAATAGACAAATTATGTGAGCCATAAATATCACTGTGATTTAGCTGTCTGATTCCTAAATAAAGAATATAAATAAATAACAAGGGTATAGTTAGTGGCATGAGCATAACCTACCCATTTTCTCATAAGTGGGTTGGCAAAGCAGGGATGAGGGGAGACAGAGAAGATTTAATCCAGGAATCAGAGAAATGCTATAGGAAGCCACGGCTGATTCTAGAATGCCTCCTATTTATGAGGCAACTATGGAAGCAAATAAATATCAATTTTGCACAATATTGCCATGTCTACAGTAGCAAAACTCCCATCATTTTGATGGGTGTTTTGCATACATATGAAGTGCAAGATCAGTCTTGAAGGTGTGTTTTCTTATAATAATCAGCATATGAATCTTCCTTTAGTTGGCACATAGCACTCTGTGAAAGGCATTACTTTTAGACTCTGCTTTATATAAAACGGGTGCAATGACTGTGCTTGATTTCCAGCCCCTGTCTTTGCTTTCTCTTCTCTGCCCAGTTAAAATATCTTCTAACAATGTCCCCATGTTTACTGTTTTTCCATACACAGAATTTTGAAATGTGGTGGGTACCTTGGAAAGTTATGTAGGAAATGTTTGCATGGTAAAATCTGTTGACTGCAAACCTACATGTCTACAGAAACACTTGTACGGAAAAAGAATGTAAAAAAAGTACTGCCAGACATTTCACTCAGTGCCACAATATTCCCAACATGGACAAAATCTGGTCCCAGTAAAATATGATTTTTTGTATGTGAAAAATCCTGTAGCAGCTTTCTTTATACTCTTTTTTTTTCATTCCTCACCAATTCCCCAATCTCCTCCCTTTCAATTGACTCAACTTTTAAATTTTTTTATCATGTCTCTGCAAAATGTTTAGAATCTATTCTTTGACTTCTCATAATTCCTACCCTAATTCAATTACACAGTTTTCCCTATTCTCACTCGCCTCTTTCATCCTATTTATTTGCAATAGTTTGCAGTAAAGACAACATAGACTAGTGAGAAGGCAGCTTCTATATGAATGTGTTTCAATTTTTCTTTTTTTCCTTACTTCTTCAGCCATTTCATTACATCTTCTTATTCAGCTATTCCCAAAGTGTGGTGGTGATAGGTAGAAGAAAAATGGGCATAACTTTATGTACCAGTGCCCCTCAGTATGAATAGGAAATGGGAAATTGAAAATAAATTAGGCAGAGGAATTCAGGAAATGGAGGAACAAATTGTCATGATGGTGATTTACCCCTCCCAATGTCAACACATAGAGAAAGGTCAAAGTGAAAATCAAGGCAGCAGCTGATGTCTGCCCTCAGAAGCACAGAGCCTGCCAAGCCAAGTGTGGGTACAGGGCTACAAATCTCTCGGGGAGCTAAGTTCAGAGACTGAGGATAGCCAGACCTGAGAATGCAGCAGCACCAGAGAGGCACTGTGGGATTCCTGAAGTCAGGAAGGGATTGTAAATCGAAGCAGAAAAGACTAATTTGAGGGAGTATATTCTATTAAGGTTTGCAGAAAGAACAGGCTGGAGACAGTGATTGATGAAGGACCTCTTCTTCATCATTTCCAAGGTGCTTCTTTTGGCTTCAAAGGGAGGAAACACACACAAAAAAGTCCAACATCTGACAAATCTATGTGTTTCCCTTGTTCGTAGGAAGTAAGGAAGGTTCTCTGTTCCTCCAAACTTAAGGAAATTATTTCTTCTCTTCTCAAAATCTAGAAATATGCACATATGTACATATGTTTGTATGTCTGTAAGAAATTTGGAAAGGAAAATGAAACAACTCAAAACCAAGATCTATCCAGGAAAATAAAACGAGCTGGATGGTCATTAAACAATTTTCTCAGAGAAAGCCATTAACACAAAAATATGGGGCCCGGGCACTATGTCCAGATGCTCTTGAAAAATGAAGGGTCTGAGAAATAGAGGAAGGTAAAATAGCTGATGCATGATAAATATCTCACAGAATGAGAGGGACATATAAAGAAGGAAAAACTGCCTTTTAAAATGACATATAGAAAATGTATGAGTATTGACATGGCTTTCTTCAAAAATCATTAGTTTCAGAGTATAAGGGACTATTTTTAGACCACATTACATAGAAGACATACATTTTCACATAATGGTGCTTGGAGGCAAGTTAGCTTTGTGTCTTCCAGGTATGGGGGTGAACATTTAGCCACTAATATCAATAATAAGTTTGCTTTATTCAACATAATAGTCTCAAAATATAGACCTGTGTTTACAAATTAAGATTAAATCAAAGAGAGAATTGACTAATTGTTAACCCAACAACCTTCTTTCCTGAAAATAAATTATTTCTAACACACATTCCTTTTAACTAAACCCTTGAAAAAGAGGTGACACTATTTAAAGTAGAGATTGTTAAACTAGAGCAGGAATCAACTAGTTTACTTTGCTTTAATATTTTAATGACATTATACATTTTGAAGTTAATTAACATACAAAAAGATTCCAACCCAGTTTCCTTAAATATTTTAGGACATTCTATGAATAGTTTCAGATAATGTTCAGATTCATGCTTTAAAACATGTCAAGCTTTCATCAGAATAACTCATAATTCCACTTGGAATCACTCCTGGCTAAAACAGTAAAAGAAGTTGGATTTGCCCTCCTTCCTGAAACAATCTGCTTTAGTCCACTCAGGCTGCTGTAAGAAAGTAGCCAACTGAGTATTTTTTTAAACATTATTTCTCACATTTTTGGAGGCTGGTTAGTCAAAGGTCAAGGTGCCTGCAGATTTGGTGTCTGATGAGGGTCCATTCCTCATATCCTCATAGATTGGTGTTTTGTATGTATCCTTATAAAGCAGAAAGGGTAAACAAGTACCTTCAGGCTTTTTAACATTTATTATTATAATGATTATTAAAATGATCACGATTATTATTATTAGGTGGAATTGGGTATTTAAAATAGGGGTGCTTAACCACTCAGCAACATCCCCAGCTCTTTTTTGTTTGTTTGTTTTATTTTTTATTTGTCTTGTGAAATTGCTTAGGGCCTTGCCAAGTTGCTGAGTCTGACTGAACTTGTGATCTTCCTGCCTCAGCCCTCCTAAGCCTCTGGGATTACAAGTATGTGCCACCACACCCAGTTAGACCTTTCTTCAAAAGGCCATTAATCCTTATCCACGAGGCTTTTCTCTAATGACCTAATCACCTCGCAAAATGCTCTCCTTCTAATAGTGTCATTTTAGGGGTTAGGTTTCAATATATGAATGGGAAGGGGACATATTCATAACAGCACAATCACATCTCAAAACAAATGGATGAAACGTGAAATAACAACTGGACATCAGATGATGAAGAACAGTGATCCTGAAAGGTGGTAAACAAATGAGAGAGGGCTTCTGATTCTACCAGCTACAAACCTAGATTATTTATAATCTCTGTTCAGGGAAGAGGAACAAAGGCAGAGGCTCGAAATCTCACTGAGTTGAGGAGATGGAGTTTAGTGTCCAGAGACCAAAATAGCTAGAGTCTACAAGAGAACATACGAGAGAAAAGGGAGCTGTGAGAGAGAACAAACTTTGAAGTTATACAGTTCATGCATGTGAGGAAACTACCTGGAACCACGGGAAAACACCAGAAAAGATTACAAGCTATGAATCAGATTATAAAATTTTTCAGTTGATCAAAAACAAGAAATAAACTGGTTGCAGTGGCATGTGCCTATAATCCCAGAGGCTTGGGAGGCTGAGGCAGGAGGATCATGAGTTCAAAGCCAGCTTCAGCAAATATGAGGCACTAAACAACTCAGTGAGTCTCTGTCTCTAAATAAAATACAAAACAGGGCTGGGGATGTGGCTCAGTGGTTGAGTACCCCTGAATTCAATTCCCAGTATCCCCCAAAAAAAACACAAGAAAAGGAAAGAGATTACAGAACATAGGACAATAGAAAATATATAGGAAGATAATAGATTGTATTCATCCATGTTGATAATTATATTAAATGTAAATAGTTTAAATATCCCAATTAAAAGACAGAGATCATCAGATTGAACCAAAAAAAAAATAAATATAGCAAAATCCAACCACATGCCAAATACAACAAATACACTTTAAATGCAAAGGCACAAATAGCTGAAAGAAAACTGGTAAAAATATGTCTTGCTAAAACTGATACTTTTAAAAAGCTGAAGTGGTTAAACTGGTAATGGATATTCACAGGGATTTTAAAAAGAGGCAAATTAATAGAGGATACAACAATCCTAAACATTTCTGCATGCAAATAAAAGAGCTTCACAATATACGAAGGAAAAACTGATAGAGCTGCAAGAAAAAAAAGATAAGTGTACAATTATAGTCAGATATTTGATACTTCTCTCTGAAAATAGGGAGAAAAAGACAGAATATACATTATAATTTAGAAAATTTGAACAGCATCATAATCATGTTGACCTAACTGACATCTGTAGAACACTCCAGCTACCTATGTAGATTAAACATTTTTTTCAATTGTACACAAAACATTTACCAAAGTAAATTATATCCTATGTCATGAAAAAAAGTCTCAATACACAAAAATAATTCAAGTAATATTAAATATGTTTTCTGACTGTACTAAAATTAGTACAGTCAGATGTTTTACAAACAGATGTTTGTAAAAATCATATTATTAGAAACTAAAGATATCTATTAAGTAAATTAACTATTGTTAAAAATTTTACCAGAAAGGAAGCTCCAGACTCAGATCATTTCATTTTTGAATTCTATCAAATATTAAAAGAGAAAATAATACGGATTTTGCACAGAGTCTTTTAGAAAAAGGAGAAAACACTTCTCAACTAACCTTATGAAGACAGCATTACTCTAATACCAAAAGGAAACATTACAAGAAAAGGTAAGTACAATGTAATATCTCTAAAGAACATACATGCAAAATCCTAAATGGAATTTTAGCAAATTGAACATAACAATATATAAAAGTATAATATGTTATGACAAGTGTAGTTTCTTTCAGGAAGTCTTAAAAAAAATCTATCAATATGACTTATCATATTAATAAACTAAAAAAGATGAGGCATATAATCATCTCAGCAGGCACAGAAAAAAACACTTGAAAAAAATGCAGCAGCCACCCCTGTTTAAAAGAAAAACAAACTTTCTAGGAATAGAAGGAATTTCCTCAACATAATGAAGGGCATTTATTAGAAACCTGTAGAGAATATCTTTTTTCAATAAGTGTTTGGAATATTAACAAGATCAATGTGAGCAATGGTGCCCAGGATCTTTGAGGAAGTAGAGCTGAGGTCATTTTTTGATTTGGTCTTGTCTCTACTACATTGGTTAGTTCCTCACATAGTGATTGTGAAATGCTTTATCTGGTGTAGTTGACAGTTTCTGCTGCCAGTCTGCATCCATTTTGTTTTCATTGGCACCTTTCTTAACTAGGCTGACTGATTGCTGTCTCTCAAGAGACCAACTGTCTTGGGATTTGGCCTTAGAGGCAACATAGGCGTAAATCTCCGTGGGATTCCTTTATCAATTGTTTTCTAAATGATTAGTATGAGTGCAGTCTAATTTCTATTGCCATGCATGACTTGGGATATAGTCATATTGAATCCCACAAATCTTTAGAGTCTGAATCATTCTAAGAATTGGTTTGACTGTTTTCATTAGCAATTTCACCAGAATGCTGAATATAGGCTTTTGAAACATCACCCCTAAATATCTGAGCTCATCTGAGCTTTGTGATAATAACAGTCATACTTTTGTACTTAATACAGATGCTTTCAACTTCAAAGTTACTTGGTAAATATTACAGTAATAAATTAGCCCCCAGAACCTCCTATGGGGGACCTCAAGCAAATATTCCTGTCCCATTTTAGAAATGAGGGGCAAAGAACAAAATAGAAGTTTATAGCTCATTAAGTTAAAACAAGAAACTGTGGGAATCTGTGATGTTCACATGGGCTTGGGTGACATTCTTCTACTGGAGGATTTTCCCAGAATCATGAACTTATTTTCTTTTGTAAAGAATGAACAATAGTAATGAGGTTCTTTAAGGTGATAGAATTTCTTTTTATAAGTTACTGCGCTTTGCCCTGAATATCCCTTTCTGTTGAAAGAATTAACTTCCAGATTTTGAATCATACTTAAATAGTGTTAACCTCATATTTTAAAGAGGCTTCTAATATTTGTGCTAAAACAAGAATCATATGCACAGGCCATAAGTATGTCAGGGAAAAGATGTATAAAAATAATTGTGCTTCCAGATGCCTTGCTGTAGGCTTTCCTCATCCCTTTAGATACAGATCATTTGTACAATGAGAAATGGGGGCTATGTGAGTACTTGATTAAACTCTTCCAAAACTCCCTTTATTTGTTAAGCCAGAATTTAATATTTTCCTGTCTCCAAATTAACTCACTCTAATAACTTGGAATATTCTTCACTTTTGCTGCCTCCTTTATGAATTAACCTGGCAATCACAAGTAAAAAGCTAATATTGCTACTGCCCCTGTGTAAAAGTTCGTAAATAATACCTCTTCATTATCAACAAAGAGTATTTGCTAACGAGGTCAATCATAAGCTTATATTATAACTAGGAAGGAAATCCAGTAACCTCTTGTATTAATTTGCTTACTTTTTACAAATGTGGCAACAATTGTACCCAAGGTTATTAAGAATAAAGGCTGTGGAACAGAGACAACCCCTGATTCATGCAATCAGCAGTGAGCATTTATCTGAATTTGGCCTTGAATGTACTTGGTGGCTTCCTTTCCCACTAGCTGTAAATTTCAATGCTGGTAACAAATGACCTTTAATAGCATTGATGCAGTAAGGCAGTCCATTTTGTGCTGTGCAGCCAGACCCAGTTCTTACTTAAAATAGGCCACCTTCCCTGGTAGCATTTATCCCACTATTCAAAGTGCTTTGTAAACATTAGAGAACTTTCTCAATGGATTTAGAAGTCATCAGCACGAGGGTAAAGAATGAAGTTGTTAGATGGGAGAACTGACTCAGCAAATCTACTGAGGACAGACTAATTAGCAGCTGATCAGATATGTGTCTTATACTTGTTCATTTGCATATGCAACAAATATTTATCAAGTATTTATTATGCAGGTCAGAACAGACATAACCTCTGCCTTCCTAGAGTTTACAGCCTAGTGAGAATGGGAGATAACTAATTAACCAAGCATTCCAAATGATATAAAAAACCTGAGGAGAATCAAGAATGCTACAATGCTTAGGAAAGTTGCTGAATTCAATTTGGGATATCAGGAGAGGCATGAAATAATAACTGATTTCTAAGCTGACATTGGAAAGGTGGATAAGGGCTAGGGAGCCAGATGTAGAAGCAGGGAGAAGAGTAATGCAGGCCAAAGGAACAGCAAGCATGAGAGCCCAGAAGCAAGGGAGAGTGTGGAGTGATGTGATATATGAAAGAATTTCACTCTAACAGGACCAGGGTAGGAAGAGGAAGCAGGAGGTGAGGATGTGGATGTACAGAAATCAGGTTTTGCTGGTTGTATAGGCCATGTTAAGGACTCCTGAGAGTAATGGGGGAAATACTAGAGGATTTAAGATGGCATATCATAATTTGTTATGATTTTTAAGAAATCCCTTGAAAAGTAGAGTGGAGAAATGGTGGATTGGGGCCAAGACAGAGGCCGCTTTGGAGACTGCTGTAGTTCTAATCCAGGTATATAATGATGGTGGCCAACGCTGGGAAAGCAGCAGTGAGGATAGAGAAAAAGGGATGGATTTATATAAGAAACAAGAGTTAAGACATCCAAATTGTTGAATATATGTAAAGGAGGTTGAGGAAACAAAGCTGGCTACCAGTTACCAGCTGGGTTGATGTTGGCGCCATTTTTTTTCTTTAATAATTTGTAACGTTTTGAACAACCCACAATAAAAAATTAAAAAAAAAATAATAGGAATGCAAGGAAGAGTAGATAGAAATGAGGAATGAAAATGAGAAATGGAACTTGCAATTAGTAGCTTAATTTTAAACTGCCTTTTTGGGAGGTGACCAGTAGACGGCTGGATATATTTGTCTGAACTCTAGGAGAGGAATACAGACTTGGGATATAGGTTTGAAAATCATTAACAGATAAATGGTAGATGAACTGGGGGAATTGCCCAAGGAGAATGTGTAGAGTAAGCCTCAAGGAAAACCTTGAAGAACATCTTCATCATCCAAGGGATAAAGAGGATTTTTTTAAGGCAGACTTAAGAATACCAAAAGATGTACAACGAAAACTACAAAAAAAAAAAAAAAAATCACAGAAGCCAAGACAAGTATACTTCTAGAAGAGAAAATGAGTAAGTAAATCAACATTTACATTAAATTCAGGAATATGGTTGTTGATGTCTTTGATGAGCCCATTCCATTTTATTGGAGTGGTTATAATAGAAGTTATAATAGAAACCATATATCTCTGAGATACAGAGGGAGAAAGTGAAGAAAACATGTATGGAACACTTTTCAGAAATTGAGAAGAGAGAAATAGAGTAATAGCTAAACAGTGAGGGCGATGGATAGATGGCAATTTTATAATCTTAAAGAATTGAGCATGTTCAAATACTTAGAGAAGGAACCAGGAGAGAGTGAGAGGAAAAGATTAGATGGGCAGCACATAGTTTATGGAGCAAGTAGGACTCATAATACTTGATTGCATGCTTAAATTTAGAGTCCCTCCTGACCTCTGATTAAACATATTCAAATGTACCCCCAGCTTACATTAACTGCATTGTTTACAATGGAAAAAAAAAGAGGATTTCTACAAGTTTGCTTTCAAAATTAGTTGGCTATGGGTTACTCACTTAATTTATAATTTAGTATGATTTATCAGCAATCAATGTCCATACTCAGGAATTTGAGGAAATTAAGAACATCCAATTCACAAATTGTTTTCAAATGTACTGAATTGTTTATGAATGCTAAATTTACAATGCTGAAATAATATTACATTATATATGTTCTATTATTTACTACATTTGACTTTCATTATTTATATTTGGAATTCAAAAATTTTCTTTCCTTTTTTTTCTGGATTGAAAAACTGTTTATAGTTCCTTGAATAGTTCACAAGTTCCAGGCAGTTTACTGTTTTTGCTTAATGGCTGAAATAGTCTAAAGAAAAAGGTTCCTGGAGTGGTAGGAGAGAATTAGGGAGAGAGTAGAGGGGAAGGGACTAGACTTCAAAAAGGGGAGACAGTTCTCTCTGTACAGGATATAAGAGCAAAAGAATAGGTAAAGAATCAAACTGATCGAACTCCTGTCTCATTGTCCTATGAGTAGGAGTTCAGATGTGGGCACCTGTGTGTGTTTGTATGGACGTGTTTTCTTGAGAATGGGAGCCAGTGGTATTCCTTCTGGAAACCTTCTGGAATCCAGTGTCTTAAAAATTGGCTCGAATGATGGTGTTCAGAACTTCTTGGTTCTTTGCCATTTCTTCCCATGTAGACGTCATTCTGCCTCCGTAGGGCTCCGATTGAACAAACGTGCAGAGGTACTGCACCTCTGCCTGTGAACTCCAGGTGACTGTTCACTTGCCTTTTTCTTCTTCCCAAAGAAGCTCTTCTTTCCCTATCTTCTCATGTTAGGGACAAAAAGGGCCCATCAGGATATTCTTATTCATCCTTATAATAAATTCACCCCTCTCTCGAAAGAGGAAAAAATATTTGAACACAAAATTTAAGGCTTCTTTTTTCCTTTGTATTTTTATTGTAAAAATACTACAGATTTCCTATGAAATCATTAGAAAATATGGATTAAAATTTTTAAATACCACTACATTAACCATGGTAATTATGCCACTCTTTTGAATATCATTAGCAAGGAAAATGGAAATCAAAACTACAATGAGATACCATTTCACTCCATCAGATTGTCTATTTTCAAAGCCAAAACATATGCTCGTGAGGATGTGGAGAAAAAAGAACTCCTATAAATGTTGGTGGGATATAAATTAGTATAGTTATTGTGGAGAACAGCATGGAGGTTCCTCAGAGAACTAAATCTAGAGCTACCATAATCCAGCTAATGCACATATGGATACACATATGCTAAGGAAATGAGGTCAGCCTACCAACAAGATACCTGTTTTTTGTGTCACTATTCACAATAGTCGAGATATAGAATCAGCCTAGGTGTTCATCAACAGATAAAGGTTAAAGAAAATGTGGCATATACACAATGGAATGTATAAAGGAAAACGAAATCCTCTCATTTGCAGTGGATAAATAGAATGGAAAGACAGTATGTTAAGTGAAATAAGCCAGACACAGGCAAGTACTGCATGTTCTCTCTCATAATGTGGAATGACTATATATATAAAAGATATAAGTCTACCTGTGTGTAGAATAGTGATTAATAGAGGATTAGAAGAATGTGAGAATGTGTGTGGTGGAAAGAGGTTAAAGGAAGATTGGATTAGATCAGTGCATGCCATATGCATATATCATGTTGAATTTCATTAATAATATGTATAATTAGTATGTGTTTATAAAAAAGATAAAAATAGAACTATATTATAGAACTGTTTTTATTTCAAACAAAATATTGTACAATTTTAATAAAATACTCAACAACAAAATTTTTATATTTACAGTGTATTCTATTGTTTATCATTTCCCTATTTCTGGATATGTTTCCAAATTTCAGTCTTATGAAGAACACTGTGATGATTGTCCTTATACTTACATATGGGTATGCATTATTGAATATCTTTACTGAGGATAAATTTGTAGTAGTAGACTTATGAGATATATTTATACACCTTAAGGCTTTGGATACAGATTCGTTTTTAGGTCACATTAATATCATCTTTTTACTCTTCTGAAGGTCTCTAGGGTCATGGCATATATTTTTTAACACTTTCAATATAGAAGAGAAACCAGAGGTTACTCGATGAATTTGAAGTCAGCTTCAAATTCAAAAATCTAATTTTGTAAAAAAAAAAAAAATCTACTGCTTTAAAAATTGGATTCACTTTTGTCCTTAATGGTGCCTCCACACAATGGTCTCTAATTCCAAAACTCTAAGCATCAATGCCAAACAATCCATTTCAATCATGGCATGTCCAGTAATGTTTTCAGCATTTGCATGAATTAAAGGTCATCTGTGGTAAGAACAGGGTCTACTCTATCAGTGCTATTTTCCTCACCTTGAAACTTCTGGGATGTCTGTGAGGAACCTGAGAGCATCAACCAGGCACTATGATTAAAATTCTCTAATTATTTAAAAAGCCATTTGAGATAATAGCATAGGTTTCCTTTTCTTTCATCAATGTCCCTGAGCAAGCTATGTAAGAGTTAGAAAGTCACAATTTCATTGCTTTTGGCCAAGTGCCATTGTAGTACTTCCAGATGGGGTAAAATGGTACAGAATGTTCTTCAGAAAAGGTTATAAGCTTATAGACAGAACAAAATTAAAGTATGATTCTGACTCTACCAACACACGATATTGTGGTGTTGGTTTTCTGAAAAGAATGTCAGATCAATACACCACCATGTCAAATTGACTATGATGTTTAAAATAACTGTAGATTTGACATTAGAAAGAGCTAGTTAATAAAGAGAGAAAATAAATTCTATGAAGATCCACGTTGAACCATAACTTGTCTCTCATGAAACAGGTCTTGATAGCATATCAGATAAATCACTCTCATAAGCTTTTAAAATCATTCAAAATGCATGTGACAGAATTCTAGAATACTGAGAAAAGCGTGCATGTCGTAATTCAGAGTAAGAAATATCATTTGAGATAAAATCTTTGCGTTGTATGAATTTGTATAAGCCATGTAAATGATTGCACCTTCATTTCTTATCATTTATTTTGAATAGTAAAGTTAGAACAGAGTGGTATTAAGGAGAGAGTTTCTTGAAGGTCACAACAATGTGAGGAACCTGACTGTGTGTAGTATCAGCTAAATAACCTATGGGGACTGAAGGGAATAGGCCTGGATTTATTCCACAATGCAGGCTTGGCAAATTCCCATGAAATTAGGTCACTAGTCAAACGTTCCAGGGCTGGCAGCATACTTATGATTTTCAATCTCCCTTCTAAGTTATTAAGAAAAAAAGACTCTTTGGCACTTAGAATTTTTGTTAAGACAGTATCTGAAATAACAGAGTATCTTGTAGGGACATCAGATGGCTGCTAAATATGAAGAATAAAGAGTTTAGAAAGAGTTCAGAGAATTAAGAGAGCTTAGCTATTGAGGATGAAGTGTGAGGTCAGAAGCTTATTGTTCATTCAGTTCATAAGCATTTATTACCATGCCCCAAATACCTGACACCAGAGTATGATGAGGGCTGTAAGACCTAGGTTGGGCATCTGCCTTCAGTTCATTTGGAAATTTAGTAATAACCCAAACAGGGCAATAAACAGGGGAATTATGTGAAAATATTCCAATGGTCCACTGGATTGCATTTTTGGAAAATGACCTTAAATATGGATGAAGTAAATTGCAGAAGTCAGTGACTAGTATGTTGAATTACAAAACTCATAATCTTCTCATGTCTCAAAGTTCTGGTTTTAGAGACATTTTCTGACACATTTGCTTTAAAAAGTCTCTGAACAAATATCTGTTCCAAACACCCTTGGTAACCCAACAACGTCGAGATACTTTTTCCTAGTCAATGGCACCTTACTATCAAATAATTGTTTTAAATCTTAAGAGATCTTTAGCTTACTTTGCTAGTTATTCTTCATTTATCCGTTAATACTACAATTTCCAAGGACTTTCAAGAGTATCTGAGTTTCCGTATTTTTAGCCACTGTCAGATGGTATTTCCTTGTCCCTCCCTGTCACAGTTCATGGCACCAAACTGCTTGGAAGGTAGCTTATTTTTTTTCAATTTTTTTTTTTTTAGAGAGAGAGAGAGAGAGAGAGAGAGAATTTTTAAGTATTTTTGGTGGACACAACATCTTTATTTTATTTTTATGTGGTGCTGAGGATCGATCCCAGCGCCCCGCGCATGCCAGGTGAGCGCGTTACCACTTGAGCCACATCCCCAGCCCTAGCTTATGCTTTTATGCTATATGTATAGAAATTGTCTCCTATAATAAAAATAGAAAACAGTTCACTTCCTGTTGCAATAACAAATGGCCTAGTACTCTTTATCACTTGACTATTCAGCTTATATTCAGATTTTGAGTCACTATTTGTTATGCATGGAGAAGTCTATACAATCTAAAGTACTTATCATCTGCTCTGGTAGCCTGTGGTCAATGCATTTAGAACCTTTACAATAATAACTTACAGTTATTTAGAAAAATGGTAATCTTGGACTCAGAGCACAGTTTTTGGTTTTTCATATGTTTGTTTTTGTTTTGTTTTAATATTTTTAACATCATGAGAAAGGAATAGACAGACATTGACCACTCTTGTCTGACAGTTTGAAAATCTCCCAGCTAGACAGAGTCAGTCTTTCAGTGACTGAGACACTACAGTTTCACTTTCACACTCCTTTAGTTTCATCCTATTGAAAACAGATTTTTAAATTTCTTATGAATTTTTTATTATTCTTTTCTATCAAACAGTTTAAGAAATTCTGTATATCAAGTTACAAACCTAATTATCTTTAAGAAGTGCTTTATGTCACATATGACTGACTGCTTATCTATAATGTGCAGAAATACTAATCTTATTTGGAAATAACCACAAGGATCTATTAAATTATGGATAAAATATGAATCATTTTATGTCTAATTATAGAAATAATAAGTAAAATGTCAAAGAAATTTGTTTGGGGAATTTTAGTTAGCAAAAAAAAAGAGATAACAGTTTTTCCTAATAGAACTTGGGAAATAATTGTAATCCCAATTTTATGGGCAAATCATTTCATTATTATTAATGTTTTTAATTCTCAGAAGTTAGTTGTGATATTTTTCATGTAAGCTTGCTTGGAAAATATAGAAAAAGTGATATCATTATTATGTGAATTTTATTGTCTTCCAAGAAAGCAAAAAGAAACAGAAAGACCAATTTCAGATAAGGATAAGGGCATATCTACCACTATGCAGTCTTTGGCAAATGACTTTAGTTTCTAGAGACTTGATTTCTGAATCTATAAAATAGGTTAGAATTAGATCACTCTTGACAGCCATCCTGAGACGTGCTCCATAAAAACATCTTCCTTGGTCAAATGAATTTGGAAGTCATTATATATTGTATCCCCTATGGGATATTTAAGATGCTTACTGGTAGATTGATAATGAGAATCCTGCAGTAAAGGAACTTGCTTATCTTTGTTTATGCCAAAATTTTCCAAACTGATTTGGCCACAGAACTCTTCCTCTGTTTTATTTATGTGATAATAATTAACATATTCATCACACATTTTGAGAAATGAAGCTAAATGATCTATGGGGTACTATGGAGCCTACATTTTGTTGTTTTATATAGTTTAAGACAAGACAATGAAAAATTACATCTCATTCTTTTGAGAAAAAAAAAATTAGAATCCTCTATATGCATTAAACTCTGGTTATTCTTCCTAATAATATCTTATTAATCCTACCTTTTTAGTTTCCATGACCAACAAAAGTCATAATTTCATGAACATAGTAAGGATCACAAGTTAAGTTACTAAAACTTCTGTGACACTACAAAACTACTACTATGAGCAACACCAAAAGCACACACACACACACAAAAGACAAATGTCTAACGTCTTGAATTTTCAAACCAAACTTTATAAGTCTTAAATATGGGTTACAAATCATTGGGCACATTTACTTAACAATGGGTAGATGTGTTGTATCACAACAGTGTGACCTACACTCTGAAGCAATGAAGAAGAAATGTTAAAGAATCTGTATTTGTCAGCTATTCATCACTGGGGCCAAAATACCTGACACATCTATGGTTTCCACCATTTCCCAACAGTACATTCAGAATATGAATTAATGAATGAGTTAGAAATGAGACTAGGTCCTCATGATCCAATCACTTCCTAAAAATCCTACCCCACTTCTGAACTTTGCTTCATTGTGGACTAACCCTTCAACATACGCTCCTTTGGGGAACATGTTCCTGTCAAGGGAAGATTTATTTTGGTTCATGTTTTCAGAGGTTTCAGTCCATAGTCAGTTGGTCTGAGGTGAGGGAGAACATAATGGCAGAAGGGTGTGTCAGAAGAAAGCTGTTCACTTCAGAAAGAAGAAGGATCCAAGAACAAGATATAGGTTCCCAGGGTATACTCCAAGAATCCATTCCCTCCGACTAGACTCCAATCCCTGTAGTTTCCATCACTTCCCAATAGTCCATTGAAATTATAAATTCATCAATTTAACTAATCCAGGAATAAAGCTAGTGAACTCATGATCCAAGGACTTCCCCAAAGCACCAGCTATCAACATTGCTGCATTGGGGACCAAAGTCTTCAACATATGATCCTTTGGGGGACATTCCAGATCTAAATGATAATATGATGTTCTTGGCCCCCAAAGCTTTATCCCCATTTCACAATGCAATGCAAAGTTCACTTAGTCTATTTCTGATGGACAGTTCTGGCTTTTCTCAAAAGTACAAAACCAAAGTCTCCTTTGAGACTCAAGGCAGATCTTAGTTGACAGTCCCTAGTCAGATCTTAGTTCACAGTCCCTATAAAATTTTTTAAAAAGTAAGTTACATACTTCCAATATACAATAGTAGGACAGGCATAGGGTAAAACTTTGCATTCAAAGGCACAGGGTAAACATTCATTCCTCTCATTCTAAAAAAAGAGGAATGGGAGCATAGAAAGGAGAGATGGGTGTGAGCTCCTGCAGTGGTCTGCTGGTGGGAAGAGGCAGCATAATTCATAGTAGTAGCTAAACTGTGGAACCAACCTAAATGCCCTTCAGTAGATGAATGGATAAAGAAAATATGGTATATATACACAATGGGATATTACTCAGCATTAAAAGAGAATAAAATCATGGCATTTGTAGGTAAATGGATGGAGCTGGAGACTATAATGCTAAGTGAAATTAGCCAATCCCCCCAAAAAAATGCCAAATGATTTCTCTGATTTAAGGATGCTGATTCATAATATGCTGGGGGCTGGGGGAAATGGGAGGATTAAATGAACTCTAGCTAGGGCAGAGGGGAAGAGGGGAGGGGGAGGAGGGGAGGAGGCATAGAGTTGGGAAGGGTGGTGGAATGTGATGGTCATCATTACCCTAAGTACATGTATGAAGACATGAAGAATGTGACTGACTCTACTTTGTGTCCAACCAGAGATATGAAAAATTGTGCTCTATATGTGTAATATGAATTATAATGAGTTCTGTTGTCATATATAACAAATTAAAAAAAAATAAGTAAATTTTTTAAAAAAGGGAAGAAGATAGGAGAGATGGGAACAAAGCCAGACTGAAACCAAGCAGGGCAAACATGAAGTCCTATAGTTCCACATCTGGTATTCAGAGCATGTGATAGCAATGGATGAGCTCCAAAGGGTTGGGGCAGCCTCACTTCTATGGCCTTCCTATTTGCAGCTAGCATCGCCTTTCCCTTGAGCTGGTTCTGCTTGTCGCTTGCTGCTTTCCTTGGCAGATGGTCCACATACCTGGGGTCTCCACTACAACTCTGCTTCACTCTTATAATTTCACCCATTCCCACCCAGGAGCTTCCTTCAGTGATTCTGATCCTTATACAGACTGTCTGGAATCTCAGGACATCCTTTGAAATCTTGGTGGAAACCTCCATGATCCTGAAACACTTACATTCTGTAATTCTGCAAAACGAGCACTACTACTGCTAAGGTCTGCTGTGAACAGAAGCATTAGCTGGGCCTGTTTAAACTGTGGCTGTAGTGGCTCCTGAGTACCTGGGTGTCTGAGCACAGTGAACCAAATACTGGGAAACAGCTTCCTAGGCAGTTCCTTCTGAAATCAAAGTCTTTTAAACAAATTTTCACTTATACACTCTTGAGCCTATGATGGTACTGTCTTTCTGATTCCTGAGATGCCTTCAAAACATCTTTCCTATTGTCTTTGTGTAATGCACTTGTTTTTTGCTTTAATGGTACTACTCCCTTCAGCAACCACAGCTTCCTCGGCCTCAATTTTGCATGCCCTTTTGTGGCCAAACTGCAGAAAAAAGCTGAGAGAGAAAAAGGGGCAGGACAAAATATCATTCCTCAGGGCATGCCTTCAAGAATCCACTCCTTCCAACTAGGCTACACCTCCTACAGTTTCCAATGCTTCGCAATAATCCATTCAGATTATGAATTTATCAATGAATTAAACCACAAATCAGAGCCTTTTAATCCAAGGACTTCCCTACTCCCCCACCTCTGAGTACTCTTGCATTGTGGACAAAGCCTTTGACATATGATACCTTGGGGAACATTTCAAACCATAACAGAAGCCTATGGCTAGCAGGAGATGAGATATAATTGCTACTACAGTAGTAATAATATATATATATATATATATATATATATATATATATATATGTGTGTGTGTGTGTATTATATATATTATTATATATTATATAATAACAAAAAGTAACAACAAAAATGATTGCTATTTATTAAGTATCTATAATATTTCAGGTACTGTATATCCACTATTATTCATCTTTTTAAAGAAATATCCCTGGAATTAGGGATAGAATTCAGTGGTAAAGAATGTGTGGGGCTCTGGGTTCTATTTCTAGCAGCAAACACACACACACACACACACACACACACCTACACAAGCACACATACACATCCAAGCAAACAATTAAAAAACAAAAACAAATATAAGCATTAAAACATAGAACTTACTATTGTTTTCATTTTACAAAAGGAAACCACGACTCAGAGAGGTTAGTAACAAATATACTTGTTCAAGGACATGGAGGTCAAATGACAGAATGGACTCTCAGTTCCAGATCTATATAACCCCTGGCGTCTTTCAAATCAAACTTCAATGTGAACGTAGGAAGAAGAAAGGTTTCGTGGAGAAATAGTGATAGGAAAAGATGATTGATTAACAGAACTGGATTCATAGAAAGGGTCAAGCCAAGATTTTCCAGGATAGTGATTTGGCCTTGGAAAAAAAAGAATAGATAGCTCTTCCTGAGGCAGGAGTGAAAAAACATGGGTGAAAGAGTAGGTAGATTAGGAATGTGGGAGAAAAGGGGCTTCCAGACTTGCTTCTTCCTCATACATTTGACTTGGAGCAATTCCCAATAGTCCATTCACTCTGGGTTCAAAACATTTCTTTTTGGTTTGTCCTGAGCACAAAGACTCCTAATAAAGTGTCAGAGCTGGCAAGTGGCAGCTTGGTACCATTGCAGATCACTATGTATCTTCTGTTATGTAAACTTTATATAAACTTTACCTACTTAAGAGGATTGGGAAAGAGCCCTCTTAACCCTTCCTCTCTTCTTCTACTTATAACCTTTGAACTTCATGGGGCTTAAGCAAATTAAAGTATTAGATTCCACCACAACTCAAGATAATGAAAACCTTCTCCAGGGCCTCAGATGAGCTTCAGAAAATAAAGACCGTATGTGAATTCCTTAGGTCCCATGGTGTTTGGCTGTTCAATGGATAGTTTGGGAGACTCAGGGAGTATCTTTTCTAGGCCTCATCCCAAGGGAGGCAATGGTTTGGAACCCAAGAGCTCTGTGTACTTGCCTCAGATCTGATGCCAATTCATTGTGTGGCTTTGCACATTTAGAGCATTCAGTTAAGTAGTTTCTTGTAAAGATTCTTCTAGTTCAAAGATTCTAGGATGAGAAAATAGAATCCCATTAGTAAGGAAAAACTGACTGTGGATGGGTATATTTCAGAAAGCAATATACACATCTTCTGATGACATAGACAGTCTTTCTCTGGAGGCTCAGTCATTAAAGAATGTGCCTACATAGGAAATAGACTCACTAGTGGAAATTACACTAATAAATTATGTAATTATGTAAAAACATCCAAGCAGTGTACATTGCAATGATTCTTCAACTTTGCTTTAAAAAGTGACAAAAATCCGTACATACACAACATTCACCTCTGAGAGAGTTAGAAATTATGCTCAGGAGTTTACAAGTCATAAATTCTGGACCTCTGGATGCCTGGGCTACTTCTTGTAGCAACTTCAAACTCTGTCCACTACTGACTCTAGGAAACTTCTTATCTTGCAATAGAAAAAAGCGAATTATGAATGTAATTTTCTACCCCGAGTAAGGGCTGGAACTCAAGAAGTGTACATATGTGCAGCTAAGCACTTATGGTTTCGTGGCATTAACAATTTGCCTAATTAAAGATTAGGTTTCTTGTGTTTTGTGTGTGTGGGTGTGTGGGTGTGTGTGTTGTGTGCATGCACCTGTGCATGTACCTTATTTTTTAACAGCAAAGCAATATTTGAGATCTCTTCCTAGTTGAATATCTCCTGCATCCTGAGTGTGCAAACATTTGGAAAAATGCTGTCCCAAATTTAGAGAGGTAGTACAAAACTTTGGAAGAAAAACTAAATGATTAACTTAATGGTTGGGTTCATGTTTTAGCCTTGTTAAATCCATATTGCACTTTGAGATCAAAATTATGTCTGTGCCTTTCCTGCCATTTTCTACTTGCCATTTCAACTTGATTTTCACAAAGAGCTCTAAATGAATTGTTTTCTCTCCTTGAGGAAAATTCCTATTTTTTCCCAAGATAGATTTTCTGCCACAGGATAAGAAATGTCAAAATAAACTAGATTCTAAGCCACATGAGAAAAAGCAAATGTCTTTGGATCTCCTGCACCTGGTATGGTTCCTGATACTGGTAAATGCTCACTAAACGTTTATTGAATAAGGTTACTGAGTTAATGAATTAATGAGAGAATAAAGAATTTGGGATACTTGCTGTTGGAATAACTTTCAGTCGCAGCTAGCAGCTACTAGCAGCTCGGAAGTGCTTGAAATTTCATGTTCCTTCAGGCCTGACAGGAGGGCCTGCAAGATGGGGTGAAACCACATCCTCAGCCCTTGTGGTTAGCATTGCCAAACTACCAGGCCAGAATACCGAGAGTCAGGGGCTTCAGGGCATGAAACCCCTGACTCAGTAAGGGCCAAAGACCCTTCCAGATTGCTTTCCGCCAACGACAGCAATAGTTAGAGTTTCCTCACGTGTGGTTACATTAGGCAGAAGATGATTGGCTTGTGGATATTGCCTTGCTTATGTATGATTGACAGGCACGCCCCACTCGAACCCTATAACAGTTGTGTGCGTTCCAAAAATAAACTGAGCTACTGGACGACGACCTGAGGCAGGTCTCCAGCCAGTTCTCTCACCAGCTCCAGGAGTCTGTGTGCTGATTCCCTGTCTCTACCCCCTGCCACAGGTAGCCGAGTGACTATCGACCACGAAGGGACTTAGGAACACATACAACTTGCCACATGGAAATGCACAGAGCTTGAATGTCAGTAATTTATCTTGATTCCTTGTAAAATGTTGAGTTGAACTTGAGTTAGTTCCATTCAGAGGCTGGCTCCCTAGAAAAAACCCTACTAAAGAATTTTAAATCCATAAAGAATCCAAGAACATCCTCTGCACACTTCTTTACCACTTCAGATTAGTCTAGCTGAGCCTGGAATTTTGTGAATTTCTGGTATAGGAAATTATCATCAAATGCCTATGAGACAATGTCTAGAGACAATTGTTCTGTTAGGTTTACTGAAAATGAAGATGGCATTTTCCCCACTTTGGTTCTTATTAAAATAATTTATTGTAGCTGAAGAACACTCTCTCCTCCCCTGGTCTCATGACCATTTTTTTAGGGCATTCAGGTTTGGGTTTTTCTCCCAATATCTCCCAATAAACTCTTCAAGAATGAGAGTGGATATTCTGATCAAATCCACCATGGCATCTGGGAAGGCTACCACTTTTTCCCCTCTACAATATACAGTCATAGCTATGGCAATTCTGGCTTGAATGTTTAGTCCTGATGCCAGCAACTAGACATTTCCTCTAGAGTCAGGTGGAGGAGGGGCAAAGGTGATCTATCTATTTGCTACTACTGTCTTTGTTCTTTTCCCCTTGTTCCTTCATCCTCAAGACCTCAGTCTTCCTTATCTAATTCTCAATTTTTCTTTCTTGTGCCAAATGTTACGAAAGAGTTGCTGGATGAGTGGATGAACATCACAAACAGGCCTGGAATCCTCAGCCTCACTGGGGATTACAAAAAACCCCACACATAGAATCTCTTCCTGCAAAGTGAATTAACTGTCATATAAATGGGTGACTCAAAATTATATTATCTTCCAGAAAGAATTCATTGATAAAAATGAGAAAGATGTTTACTCTTGAGGAATTATTTGCTCTCTGAAGAATGATAATGGCAAAGGAACCTATTGAGAGTGTAAGAATTAATTTATCTGTTTATTAAGAAGTAATTATGCGCCAGGCAGTTTTAGTTGTGGAGGATATAGTGGTGAAAAAGACCAAAAAGAGTCCTTGTTCACAAAAGAAAGACATTTAAAAAAAAGTAAATTTACAATATAAATTCAGGTGATGTTTTGAGAAAAAGAAAAGCAGGGTAAAACAGAGGGTAAGGAAGTGCCTTTACTGGCGAGGTCAACCTCTAAGTGGAGACCTGAATGACACAAAAAGAAGCATCAGAGATGGAAGCCCTATCGTGGCATGAGACCTGAAGATGCTCAACAGTCCCAGGATGGGAGAAAGCAAGGTAGGTGGTGGTGGCAGAGATGGGTGCAGAGAAGGGACTGGGTCCCCATGTAGGCCCTTCTAAGCCAGGTGAAGTTTTAATATTATGTAAGTGTAAAGGCATTGAAGACTTGGACAGGGAGTGAGGTAATCTGATTTATACTTTAAAAGATCACTGTGCTTATTTTATGGAGAAAGAAAGGAAGTTGAGAGATGATCAGGAGGATTTTTCAGCAGTTCAAGCAAGCAAAAAAAAAAAAAAAGAAAAGAAAAAGAAAAAGAAAGAAAGGTTAAAATAGTAAAATGCCAAGAAGTAATGTTATTAGAAATCTCTACCTCTGTATTTGATTGGCATGTATGTTCTCTTATCAGCTCTGTCCTGGAGACACAGTTCTTCAGTCTCAGAGGTAAGAATTCCGGACAAAAGCATTGTTTAATCACATCTCATATAGTTAGGTACAAAAGTTCCTTTTTTCTCTAATCAGGCCTAGTTAGACTGTAAGATTGTTATGTAAGCTCCTTAATTGAGAAGAAAAATGAAGAAAATCATGTGAGAGAAATGAAGACGCTTGAGGGGTGAAGGACAGAGTAGGAAGGGGGGACTTGTTCAAGCAAAGAAAGACAATCATGGGCTAAGAGGAGAGAGAACAATGTGGCTTCTCATCCCTTTCGTAATAAGAATATAGAGGTTTGAGGAAAAAATGTACAAGAAATAAAATATTTCCCTGCCACCTACCTTGCTCTCTCCCAATATGGCACAGTATATAGATTTAACGTGTGTGTGTGTGTGTGTGTGTGTGTTGACATGCTGAGGATTGAATCCAGGGCTCCATGAATGCTAGAAAAGCACTCTACCACTGAGCCACAATCCCAACTCAAATTTAACTTATTTTTGATACCAAAAATCTAGAAAGTACAGCCAGAGAAAGGATTTTTGTGCATGTTTGGCAGTATAGGAATATAACATGAACATCAAGATGTTAGGATTTCCAGGAAATGTTCCTGGCTTTACATAGACAAAGGAATGATATTGTTTAATTTGGGATGATTCAGGAA
This sequence comes from Marmota marmota marmota, assembly GCF_001458135.2. NCBI lineage: Eukaryota > Metazoa > Chordata > Mammalia > Rodentia > Sciuridae > Marmota > Marmota marmota. The sequence goes on along the minus strand of NW_026000016.1, from coordinate 7,392,915 downwards.
AATTAGGGATGGGCAGCAAATGTCTGAACTCTCTGGAACTCATAAGTGGACAAGTTTGTACTATTTCATTTCACCACATACAGACATAATCTTAGTGAAAAGAGAGCAGGAATTTTCATCTCGATTTAATGAATTGGGAAATAGAGTGGTGAGGAGAATGGGTCTTGATCCTAGAACTGCCAGGTTCAGCTTGGAACTTCCAGATCTAGCTCATTATCCACCATTTGGGCTTCCATTGTCTGGTCATCTAACAACAAGGGTCAGTAAGTTGTTGTACCCTTTCCTTCTTTCATGTTGTTCCACTTAGCAGAGGAATGAATTTTCCTGGCAAGGAAAGTGGAACAAATGTTTATTTGCCAAAAAAAAAAATGTTTTAAAGTAGCATATATGTGTCACACACACACACACACACACACACACACACACACACTCATACACAAATAAATCTTTCATCCCTGAGAAGGAGTATATTTTTAACATATTATTTCTAGCCATCTGAAATTGTACTGTTCATGTAGTTCAGTAAGGAACCAAGTAAGTTAAGAAGTAGAAAATAAAACGTAGGAAAAAGATGAAGAGAGAATGAGATGGTGAATTCTGGAGGACAGGGGTTGAAAGAACATCCAATGGCCATGGACAAATACACACTTCCGTAGATGTTGATGACCAATTGCAACCAGGTTGCGTAGCTGAATGTCTTCTCACTATCTGGGGGAGTTTTCTGATTAGCTCTTGCATGAACACAAAAGAGAAGTGAATTTAAACTTTGTTATTAGAATGAGTTTTGTTATGGCTGAAACTTGGAGGGAGTAAAACAATTGTTGAATAGTAGAATGTTTTGCACAAAATAAGGGCTTTAAAAAAGTTAATTCTCACTCCCTCTGGGGCCTATTTCAGCACTATTGCCTCCCCCAGTCATTTTCTTCTCAGTCTCCTTGGCTCTACTGCCCCATTCAACTTTTCCTTTTCCTTCTGTTGTCAGTTCCTGCCCTATTTCAAAGCAGAGTTCAAATAACATGTTATTGAAACTCAAAAGTTTTTATCTTTTATGAACTCCTCTGCCATAAAGTGGAACTTCAGAATTCATAGATACACCATCTCTACTTTCCAGTGCTTGCAAATGATTCCAATTCTTTTTGCTTTCTTTGGGCATGATTTAGAAACCTGATGTATAGAAGAAAATCATTTACTAGTGAGGGAAATGAGCCCACCATTAAGCACCTTTAGATTAATGAAGATTTGTTGTTCTGTACATAACCTTTTGAAAACAGAAACTTCTAAACATGAATTTCAAATCTTCACTGTCTCAGTGTATATCTCTGGAAAGTCTGTATCACAGAAGGTCAAATTTGAGTGCTACTCCCTAAGAATTCTGCATTATCATAGCAGGCTGTTGGTTCTTTCTTTTACATATAGAATCACTTGAGCCAATGAGAAATGAATTAAATTAAAACAAGAGCTTCTGGGAAACTTAGGGTCAGTATACAACAATAAGTCCAATAACTCAATCAAAATGACAGAATGAAGGATCCCAGTTCTGATCCCAAGACAGGCAGTGACAAAAGGTTCCACTTTGTATCATGGAAAAATGGCAATGAATGTTAGCACAGGAAAAATAGGATCATGTCAGAAATTACCATAGTCTTATCTGTGAAAATTTAGTCTAAGTTCTTTAACAACTATTTCTAACATAAAAACGAGTAAAAATTATTCTTCATAAGTCAAGAAAATTGTTGCAATTGTTGATGAGATAGAAATTTTTTTTTTAAATATTTATTTATTTATTTTAGTTTTCGGTGGACACAACATCTTTGTTTGTATGTGGTGTTGAGGATCGAACCCGGGCCGCACGCATGCCAGGTGAGCGCGCTACCGCTTGAGCCACATCCCCAGCCCAGATAGAAATTTCTAAGAGATACAGAGTAGTAGGAACTGCTATTCTCAGAATTGGGATAGAACTGACTAATTTTGCAAAAGTTTCTGAACTGCCTAAAAGACAGTCATAATAAAAAAGTAATAATGTAATATTCATCACTGATTGAGTTCTGTTTGTGGATTAACAATGTATAATTTATCTCATTTCATCCTTCTAACTTCTATTTGAAGGAAATATCATTAATCCATTTTACAGAGCAGGAAACCAAGGCATAAAGAATTTAAAATGTATCAAGCAAGAATCACCCAGGACAGAGTGGCAGAGTCCGAATTCAAGCCCACACTTCTGTGATTTCAAAGCTTACATTTTTAATCATGTACACTCTTTCTTCTCCAAAATGACACAAAGGTTGAGGAATGCACTTGTATTTAAAAAAAAAAAATCTCATCTAGGTCTCCCTTAGGTGGGGAGACTTCAAACTGATAGCAGAGGTTGGATGTAATAGGTGGGGTTAAGACATAATTCAGAGGCGTGATTTCTGTTGGAATGGAACCTAGCCTTGAATTTTGAGTAATTGAGATGTCCCAGAAACAATAGCTTTCTTTTATATTTTTCTCTAATTTCTTAGTGTTTGGTATGTGATCTACTTGTGGGTTCTCACCTTAAGAATAAGAACTCAGTCTATAATAGTAAACCTTATCTAAACATATGAGAAATTTCATGATGGCCCCATGGAAATAGAAGGCAGAGGACTGACCACAGTTACTGTTAAAAGGCTTTTCAGTTCCAAAAGAATTTGTTTTAATTATATCCTCATTTGAAAAAAGTCATTAAGGGAAATTTCTGAGACAAATAGATGTTTTCTCCTTTGGATGTCTCTAACCTTCACCCTTACTTTTAATTCTAAACTTTCAGAGCAAACAAGAAAACACAATCAACTCATGGTCCAAACTTGCAAACTGTGCATATGTAGATTTATGTAAATATTCATGCAAATCAGGCACAGCCACTGGGCTTCTGGGAAGTTGCAAATGGAGCCCTTGGTACAGCAAAGGTCAAATATCCTTGGCTTAGAGATCAATTCTACATGCAGATTTTATAGGACAATGGCAGCCCCTGAACACAGCAGTCTTTAAATGCTCCGATAATTCCATGCTTGAGTAGTTTTCAGTCATAATTAGGAAGAGGTGACCTGGTTCAGAGAAAAATGAAAAGCAGAATGAAACTGAGCTCTCATATTCCAGTGTATTTAAGTTTGATACTCATTATCTTCCTATTCCTGATTTTGTAATTTTTTCATATGTCCATTAAGGCACCTCGACTTTAATGGCTTTTATATTTTCAGCTGGCTTTGATTTGAATACCAAATTTTCCCAACTTACCTAAAAGATGGAATAGTCAGAGGCCACTGTCCTTAGAAATGACTCAATGTCAAGAAGTCTTCTTCCTTGAAGTGTGAGTACCTTTCTCAAGATGCTCCACCAACAATGGCAATTAAATTATCAAAGGCTATAGCAGCAGGAGAATCTGCAATGATTAGTACCATGATTATCACTAAGAGTTATGAAATTTTAACTCCAGGGTAACTAGTGGAAACATAGGATCACCCCACAAAGCCATTAGAATTTGGACTATGCTGTGGGAGACTCTGGATACTTTTGGGTACAGCATGACAGGTCCTACTGTCCTAGAGCAGAGGAAAGGGACTAGGAAGTATGTAGGGGTGATCGGACCACATCAATACTATACCTGGAAGGAGAGCATGAGCCCAGAATGTCCATAATCATCAGTGTGTGTGCCTTGGCTAATGAGTTCATGACCAGGTGTGGGAGTAACTTTCAGCTTTCAGCTAGCAGCTAGGAGTAGCTCAGAGTACAAGGACAACCTACACTCATACAGGCCTGACAGGCACACCCGCAGGATGGGGCACTCTGCACTAGTGAGCTGTTTCAGCAAAACCACATCCTCAGTGATTGATGTCAGTGTTGCCAGGGAACCGAGAGACAAAGGGCCTCAGGGCATGATTCCCCCAACTCATAAGGCCCCCTTTTCATAGGGACAATGATCCTTTTTTTTTTTTTTTTTTTTTTTTTTTGCAGGCCTTCCACTAAGTAGCAGTATCTAGAGCTTCCTCATAGTACGGTTACATTGATCATAAGATGATTGGTTTCTAAATGTTAGGTAACCTGCTTGCTTATGTATGATTGGAGGATATGCCCTATATCAGTTGTAACATCTTCTGGAATGAAAAAGTTTGCTGGAGGTCAGAGGTCTGCCACCTGCCTGTTCTCACCAGCTCCCGGTATCTGTGTCTTGACACTGAGTCCCTACCTCAGCGTGTCCTGGTGGTTAAGGAAAAGACCCACGACTACAACTGGGGTTTTGTCTTCTTCCACTGTAGGGTTCAATGAATTGTGCTGCATAGTCAGACTTTGAATTTCACAAGCACATCTTGCCTACTAACAAATCTCATGCAGGGGAACTTGAACAGTTCCTAATTCTGGTCACATTATATCCATTGCAACATAACACGGTGCTCTTGTCTCCCTGAACACTTTGACACAGTGAGAATATTCCTGTTCTCTTAACACTTCCAGAACTGTGGTCAATGGCAGATACCAGGTCAGTAAACACATTCACAGCTGACTAACTCAAGAGAGGACATGACACTTTTAATTAATTCTTTGCAAATGAGTTCTGTGTTCCTTGGATAAAATGATTACTTCCAAGTTCCTCTGATTCCTCACCTATAAAACTGAGATCAAAATGCCAATTTCCTCCAATGAAATGGTCTGGAAAATAAGAGATAAGAATCTGAAAGTATTTACAAATATCTATTTTTAAATATAGGAAAGGAAATTGTTGAGTCTAGAATTAGCCAAATTCCATGAGGAGTTTCTATAAATACAATCTGTCAGGATACAATCTATGATTCTAGTGAGGGTTAAAATGTTAAGATGAAATTAAAAGGAGGAGGGTGGGCATCTAAGAGGTAAGATATAGAGATTGCTCTGTTTAGTACCAAGAGCCAAGGACTTGGGGATGAGGTGGGGGTAGGTGGGTGAAGAAGGTTTTTTTTTTTTTTATGAGATAAAAACAAACTAATAAATTAAGCCATAGATAAGGGGAATGGATCAAAATGCAGCTTTCAGCTTAGTAGATTATGACTTTGATTTATACTGTAAATAATTCTCACCTGTGATTAGGTATAAACTATGTAAGCAGTACCAATATTTGAAAGAAAAAATTGGACTTGCTTCTAATTAAAAGGTATTATATTCTCAGTCGACTATGTTGTCCAAGAATCCATTAATCAAAGCAGCCATTACATCTCTACTTACATTAATTCCATTATTGTATCACGTGAATTATGTTCAAACATTTATTGCCCAATAATTTTCAGAGAAAAATGTAATAACTTGGGTGGAGATATCATTAATGTGAAGAGATTTTTGGCACAGGAGTTAATGAAGTGCATGAACTAACCCTCCAACCCCAATTATAATGAACTTTTCCAAATTCCAAGGCTAATGGGTAAGCTTCAAATACCATAAATGAGATGGCTAGATTTCGGCAGCACTCAGTGAATGTCAATTTAGTTCCAGACCTTTGCAAGGATAATATCAGGTAAACAAAATCAGGACATCTTTCTCATCTTACAGAACATTTGAGGTTATTTCTTACATGCCCATTAACTTTTGAGCAACAACTTCCATTAAATCTTTACATAAAAGGATTTTTTTTATATAAAAAAATGCTTTCTAAAACAGGCAGTAGTTTTTTTCTTTGTTTTTTAATCTCATGTGCTAAAATAATATTACAAAAATAATTCTAATGAGTCTTTATAGGTTATTATAAGAGAATTTATCAAGTGTGCCTTTTATTGCTGTGCTTGTCTAACCACACAGAATTATGAAACAAATGGTAATGGTAGTCATGTAATATTTGTTTTAGGAAGAATGAGCAATTGGAAAGAAGCATTGTATTTGCTATTCAATACCTAACAGTTGGACTCTTGAAATGCCAGAGATTTACTACAGGTCTGAGACAGAAAAAAAAAAGGGGGACTAATAATGAGAACATTTGGATTTGGGTGCAATCACAGCATCTTAATATTTGACATGACCTTAGGAGTTATCTAAACCAGACAAGTTCTTCTAGTCAGAGATGAGGTAGAGCTTAAAACCAAGGAATCCAATTACCCCAGCCATGGAAATGCATAAGGAACTTAGATGAGGGGCCCTGCAGGCCCATAGGAAGAGTTTTCTTTTGCTAGCAATAAAAAAAAATCAACAGACTGTATGGTGAGTAAAATAATGTATGAAATACCAATCTATAAAACATAGAGAAAATGGAGATATTTTGTTGAAGGCAGAGGGGGCACAGAAGATCCCCCCTTTCCCTAGTTTCCAGCTCATCCACTGTTCCTCTGTAGGGAGTCATTTGGTACTTAGGTCTCTGGAGAACTACATGAGTTAGAACTTTTCTGGTTGCAAAATTCCATCTGAGCAAGAATGAGATTCAGCAAAATAATGATTATGATGTTAGCAACATTGCCTCAGACCCAGAGGAGAAGCAATGTGGCTGAGTCTAAGAATGAAAGTAGTACTGATATGGTGATCAGCAAATCTCGGTTTCACACTTTCTAAACACACACACACACACACACACACACACAACTTTTGAATTCCATGGGGAAAGATTTGGTCCAGTTCAGGCGGAGCCCGTCAATTACAATGGGAAGGGATGGTAGTGTAGGGAGAAGGGAAAGGTCTGGGGCTTTAGAGTAGACACATGGCTGTCTGTAATTGGTTATCAATTCCCATAGAAAAAGAACTGATCAGGTCCCTTGGCTGTCTGAAAACTACCAACATAACGTGCTATAAATGGACATGCACATGCCACATGGGGATGGGGCAGAAACTTGGAGGCCAACTGAGCTGCAGAAAATACAAACAACCAAGCTGGGCATCTGAGCATGGTTCTGAGAACCGTGACTCCCTGTAGTCAGTGTAGTAAAGGCACTGATTCTACCATCTAGAAAATCCACAAGGACTGACACAGGAAGCAGGGGAAAAGGCCATGAGAACAGGGAACTTTGGCAGCAGGTTCCTGGGGCCCACCTTCCAGTTAAGGTAGAAGCTGAGCTCCAGATCCTGTAGGCGAGAGGACAACAGGGCCCAATCCTATATGAACTGAAAATCTGGAAATAGGCCTTGAAATAAATAGAGGCTGAACAAAACAGAAGCTCGGATTTTGACCTGATGGAACTCCAGAGTCAGCAAAAAGGAGCAGCAGCAGGACTGCAGGGGCAGTAGGTCCCACGAGTTACTGGCAGGCATTTCCAACCTTCCAATCAGTTCAGGCAGGAGTGCTTTCTAAGTGTGGGCACTAGTGAAGCCTGCAGGAACAGGTGAAGTCCTGAGGACGTGTCCTCTGCCCAAGGAGAATCAAAGGGTTCTTCAGAACATCTCACTTGCATTGAATGATATTTGCTGGGAAGGGACTTTCAGGGTCTCGTACTTAGCAATGGTATCCCTCTTGACTCTTTCGAATAGGGGGAGTAGATCCACAAAAAGTGGAAACTCTTAAGCTCCAGTAATACATAATGTCTAATGCCAAGTAGTGATGTGTGAAAAATGCATGTTCCCTGAAAATGAATTAACACAATGGGAAAATACCTTCTAAGCTAGGACTTTTGATGTATGTAGTCTTAGGGTTTATAAAGATTTCTAAAGAAATATCGCAGGAAAAAATTTCAAGACTTGCTCATATACATCTCCTCGTGATATTTTCATGTGTAGAAGGACTAATACATTAAGCCTGTCTACATCCCATTGTGGTACATGTTTTACTCATTTGCTTAATTTGCTGAAGATTATAATGTCACGTGGCTGCCAGAAGAAGGACATGGAAACATTTAGAAGCAGGACTCAGGGCATTAACTTCAAACGCCCACTTCTGATACTTCTGCCAAGAAATAACAAAATATTTGTCTCTGAGATAGTTAACCTCTCTTCCATACACAATCCACAACACATTGCCTTGGCAAGCGTTTCACAGGACTCCCTTCTTCTCCATAGAGAATGGTAATCTTTTTGCTTAGGTTTTCAGCTTTTCCCACAGAGATGAGAAACACCAGGAACACACACCATTTTCCAACAAATTAGCTTGCCTGAGACTATTTTTTTTCATTGAATTTAAGCGTGAAAGTCATATAAGTATTTCACTATATTCGAACTAAGAAGCTAAAGTTCCAAACATAGACAAGAAATGCAGTTTGTAACTCCTGCGGGCAGGGCCTTTATTTGCACAGACTTCTCATCCAGGCCCTGGGATTTAGTGCCCAGAGAAAGAATAGACACCTCCATGTGTAACCCTAGGGTGACAGCATTTAGCATCTTCTTTTCTTTTTCCAATTCCTTTATTCCCCCCAAAGGACTCTGGATATATTACACATAAAACCAATCCATGGCTTTTCTGACATATTTTGCCCAAGCTGGAGTTATATACATGTGCCAATCACCAGTAAAAGGTGATTACTTATTCAGTAGAAAGGAGCTTTGAAGAACAGTGGGATGTGGTTCCATATAAATGACACATTTTATCTGTTTTTCAAATAATTCATGGAAAATACTGACATAAAGTGCCAATTATTTTTCCCCATGAATAGGGCTGGCAGTCTTATTGTATACTTTAAAAGTCACTTACGATTTGCTCACATTTTTTAATTCCCCAGGGAAAAGGATGTATTTTCTTTGCTCTAAAGATTAAAGTTCAATTTGACTTCATATTTTGTGAAAGGGACTCTTAAAGATATTGCATTCTCATATCCTCTCAGATATCATTACGAGCTGTAAATTTGGTGATTGATGTCTAGGAGGTAGCCTCCAGAGGTTGCATTCTAGTTAAAATAATAAAGTACTCCTTATCCTCTGGATGCATTTGAGAGAATAGCAGGTGGTCATTGTTTATCCTGCTAAAGTGAGCCACTCGGTTTGAGACAGCTCATTTTGGATCCGAGCTGAATACCATGCCTGAGTGATTCTACTTCTAACAAAGCTGCCAAAAGACTCATTCTCATTGTTCAATTTGAATGAGAATTAGCTGCTGCTGCATGCAAACTGAAGATTCTCTATTAGAAAATGATTCTCTAGACATGTTTATTGAATCCTGGTGGCTGCAGGATTTGATGAGGGACAGTAGTGAATGATCTCCAATGGATGCACTTTCCGTTTAGAATCACAGCACTCTACCTTAGAATCAAGCAGACATGACACGAGGAAGAGGGAGAGGTGGTAACATCTGTATCATCCACAGGCTGGTGTCAGGGCATCTGTGTTCCTCAGACTCCCAGGAAAGGACAAAAGCTCAAGGAAAACAGTGACCCCATTTTCATTTTTAAAAAGAGCATGCAATTCCTCTACAAGCAATCCACGAGATTGATATAGAGCCCTTCCCAAGTGAGGAATGGATCATTGCCAGCAAGGGGCATGCATAGCTGCTGAGGTTTTAGTTCACAGGGTCAAAACAACACAATTTGTGAAAAAAAAAAAACAAAAAAAAAAACCTGGGATTTGCAAGACACTGTTCCCAAAAGAAGCCTCCTGGATGTATTTACACAGACTCTTTGGGATAGGCGCTAACTGTATCCTGGACACTGTACAACATAGAACATTCTAGCCCTGCACCTTAGAACATGTGTTTTTATACTGTGATCTGAGGAATTCAAGTTCAGTACACAGAGTATTTGAGTGCTTTAGAAATGACTCATCAGGTTCTGGAAGCACAAAGGCAAAATCCAGAACAACCTGCCTGCTTCCAAGCAACTACTCCTCTTCAAAAAGGACAAGCTTGTTTATATATGTGTACATTTAACACACACATATATTTGTGATGCTGCTCTGGATTTCTGTTCAGGAAATATCCCATGTCAACTTTTTTCTTTGAAGAAGGCAGACCATTTGTCTGAGGCCAGATGAGCTTGACAGAGATCAGGGCAAGTACAAAAATTATGACTGTGATATAATCAAGATATGAATGCAAGCTCTACTGTTATTAGAAGAAGAAAAAATATGTGCTGTAATGCCAGGTCACCATGGCCATCCTTATTTGTTTATTAATTTATTACCACTTCAATGTCTGCCTCTTGACTCAATCAACATAGTCTGGAAAACATCTATACTTAGTTTCTCAAGGTGGTAATCTACTCATTCAATTATTTTTTTTTTTTTTACTAAAGATGTTAAGCATTTTCAAAGGTTATGGTTAACAGGTTTAGTTTGTAATTTTTTGGTCTGAGATGGTGCAATTTCTGGGAGCAGATTGCACCATAAATGGGAAGCCCTCCTGTTTTTTTCAGGAACAGTGCTCTACCTGCCAACGGTCTCTTGTTCTCCAGTTTCAATAGCCTTAACTCTGCTTTGAGACTGTGTTATCCATTCTTATTAATCTCTTTGGTATTCTTACACTAGGTATACAATAAAGCTGTGAGGGCCTCAAAAATCCTCTCAAATCAGTGGCAGTTCAAAGTAATGGATTGAAAAAAATCCCTTGAATTTTCTGATATCTTGTTTTATGGTCATCATTTTCTCAGAGTCTGGATAACTTGGAAATGGGTAAAAGAAAACATTTACTGAGAACTCAGCGGAGAAACACACGAGGATGATCATTTCAGAGAAAGTACCATACAAATAAAAATAACAGCAAAGACAGTTTTCTCTTCTCTCCAAAAGAAAGCACCCACTTAGGCTTTCCCAGTGCAGTCTCTGACTTCTGAGCTCTCTGACTACTCCCAGGTAGTTTGATGCAGCTCTCTTTTCATTGTTGTTGATATAATTGTGAACTTTGGATAATAGAGAGCCACAGACCAAGCAGGAAGTGAGAACCTGAAATCTGCAGAAGCAGATCCTTTAGGTAGCTGTGGATTCCTAACAGAAGTCGGCAGTCAGAATGTGAGGGCATCAGAGTGAGATAAGACAGAAGCTCAACACCCAGGAAATAAGTCTCAGGGTGCCTCAGCTTCTAAGGTCAAAGAGAAAGAGGGTCAGAAGGCTATCAGGCATGGAGAATTCCAGTCAAGAAGCACATGGGGCAAAGCTTGTGCTTGTCTTTGCAAAAACACCCCTCCCATGATTTCTGCAGGGGAAGAAGTCAATTTCCTTGTATATCCAGCCATGTGCCTCAGAACAAGGGCAGAAAATGAGGAGAACATAATGGAATGTTAAAATGGCTCTATTGGATAAGTATATTTCTCACGAACTCCATTACCTAATATAGACCCCCCCTTCCTGTTATTTGTTCATTTTTTTAAAATGCTCAGAATAGATTATTGCATGGTTTCCAACTTTTCAACTTTTCAGGCCATCTGGAAGCTTTGGATATAAGACATCTCTAATCTTAAAGCACATCATCCATATTAGCATATCAAATTCTGAAAAATGGCTACTCCCTGTCTAGAGCTTTTCCTGGCAATGATTACTGTCAGAGCAGCCCCTCCTCTTTGAAGGGGATACAAGAGGAAACAGTGTAGATGGAACTCAAAGACAAAAAGTAGGTGATGATGGAGAGCTCAAGTTTCAGCAATATGAAAACAGAAAAATTAGATCAGGCAATAATGCATGAATGTACCTGTTCATATGGAGTGTCCACAATGTACCAAGCACTATACATACTACCAGAAGTATCCAGTGAGAAAACTGTTGGTGGTCTCTAAGCATCCCTACTTAAGAGACCAGGAAAATCTGGGCAGAAACCAAGAAATCTCTAGAAGGACTCAGGTAGGTTTAGACAAGGGACATTTTATAACACTGCCCTCAGGATGTACCTGCTAAAATGCACAGAGCACTAAAATTTTGGCCTTAAAATTTTGAGTAAATCCCCAAATTTTACTGGCTCTTTATATCCAACTGTATAGAATAGGATGCTTTATTCTTACTGTTCAGTACGAAAGACAGTGTCCTGTAGGCTGCTCGGTGTTGCTCTAGAGGTATGAACAAGAAGAGGGGTAGCACAGGAAACTGAGATATCAACTCTTCCTGGCTGAGAGGTTGGAGAAGATTCCTCAGATCTTGAGCTGGGCTTTGAACCATGAGTGCCACTGTTCAGGCAAACAAGAAAGGAAGTGCTAGATTTCTGGCATAGGGCAGAGGAAATAGCACTATCAAGGTCTTAAAAATTCAATCATTTAGCCATTAATTCAACAAACATAGTGAGAATTTGTTATTAGTGAGTCATTTATTAGTTTAGACATATTCTTATTAATATTAATTAATAATGTTCTAGACACTGCAATACAGCAATAAGCACAACAGACAATGTCCCTGCCCTCAAGGACTACAAACTAGTGAGAGTGAGAGATAATAAAGTTAAAGAAGCATAATTTTATGCTATAATATGATATAATAAGATTCCAAATAATAATGCTATTAGAAAAGTCAAGTGAGATAATATATAATGCAGATAAAAGTGACAACTCTTTTCGATTGAGTACTCCTAGAGGCTCTCTATGAGAGTGCAACATTTGAAGAAAGATCTAAAAGGCAAGAACAATCCAGGAAGAGTTTCAGGCAGAGGAAGATCAGCACGTGTAGATACATTAAATTGGATATAGCAGGAACATACTGAGCTAGGGTATGTTTAGACAGAACTGAAGTCAGAAAGTAATTCAGGGGACATATCATATAGGGTCATGTAAACAAGATCAGGAGTTTTCGTTTTATTCTCAAGTGTACAGAGAGTCAATGGAGAGTTAAGAAGTTATGATGATTTGATGACTAAAAGATCACATTTGCAAATGTAAAACTAGAAATCAGAAGGCTTGGGTGAGAACAGGGCAATAACATAACAAATTAAGACAATATCATCAGAATAGTCCAGGTAAGAAATGATGGTGACTTAAACTAGTAGAGATGGTGAGAAATGGAAGGAGTTTCTGAAATATTGTTTTCCATGGAGTCGACCAAATTAATTTGAGTGTTGGGAATGAAGAAAGGAGAGGGAAAAAGGATGACTTCTATGGTTTAGTGGCCACACAAGTCCAGGTAGAAGAGTTTATCAAGGGCTAGATCATGCAGAGACTCACATGGCACACAAAGTTGGATTCTATCCTATAGACAGGCAACGAGAACCACCAGGGACTCTTAATTAGGGAACTAATCTCATCAGTTTTCAGTTTCAGAACACCCTGACAACAGTGTGGACAACTCAAAGGCTAGCAAGACTGGGAAGAAAATTGTCATAATTAATTTAAGAGAGTTCAGACAAACCGACATGAAGGTAGTTTAATAGTGAGAAGTCAAAAATGTGTTGACTGTTTTGAGGCTTGGAGTCATCTGTATAAAATAAACAGTCTCGAAGCCAATCTGGAGACAAAGTCATCAACACCCCAGTAAATTCAGGAGCAGGGGAGACTGCTATGGATTAATGAGCAGAGTTAGAAGAGAAAAGCACCTGGGAGTTTCCTCTGAACAACCAATCTCACAGGCAGATGAGCAGACTGAGTAGGACCAGATCACCTTGGAGGTGACTGTCAGCTTCAATATCTATAACTAACTATAACTTCAAGCAGTGTTTTAAAAATGAGCACTGGGGCAGCAAGATAACAAATGTTATCAGTGCTCAGCTTCATGTGACAGAGGCGTGCAATTCTAACAAGAAGACAACTGTTTAGTCTGAATTCATCAGAACTCAGAACTAGAGACAAAGTTTACTTGCTCTTACTTCATTAAAAGGTGCAATCCCCAGCTGCATGAGTGGGAGGAACATAGGGAGAGAAGCAGAGAGACAGAGGGGGACCGTGTGATACATCATAAAGTTGGTCTGTACCAAATATGACCAATGCTGGGGGGGTCTTCGTTCAAGTAGCTGCCCTAGGACAGTCCACTGGGGAGAATATTTATCCACCATCTCCACCTCCCCACAAAGTCAGAGCTTTGCCTTGGAGTATATTAGCCCTCCTACTCTTTGGAGAGCATGTGTGTGACCTCTGAGCAGGTGTTCCTCTATTGACAGGGATGCCCTGGGCTGGAAGGCGACAGGCACACAGCAGGAAACAAGGAAGGTGAGATCAGGTTGTGCAAAGTGGATTCAGAACTGTGCCCAAAAGGATGATGCTCTGTTGATGGCTGGAAGAAGAAACAGGCAAGGGTGAGCTCTGACGTGGGACTTGGGAGGTATCTGATTTAGGAAATAAACACAAGGAATAGTCAGGCACTTTGAGATATTCTGTTTATTCATTCACAAATAGTTATTGAGACCTTAATATTCCTGACACTGTTCTCAGATCTTGGCATACATATTTCCATGGCAATCTTATAAAGTAAGGATTATTATGTTGTCATTGTACAGACAGGTTGCATAAGAAACTGATGCTAAAAGAGTCGGGAACCTTGCCTAAGGAAGTATCTAGTAAGAGGCAGATTTGGCATTTGAACCCAGCTCAAACTCCTAAGCCCTTTCTCAGTCCACTATATCAGCAACTGCACTAGACTAATTATATGGAAATATATTGGGAGGAGCTCATGTATTAGAATTGTTTAAAAAGAAACCCAGCTAATTCTAATGTGTACCTAGGCTTGAGAATAACTGCCTTGCTTAAACAACAACAACAAAAAAACCCTCAGGGTAATTACCCACTGATTTAAAATATAAATTGAGTTTCATTAACACCTTGCTTATTTTACTAATGTACAGATTAACTTACACGCCAAAGTTGGTGAGCAAAGGGCTTCCGAGTACTTTAGGAATCTGACAGTAGTCAACACTGGTTTGAGATCACATCATTACATTTGATAAGTCTTTCATTGTTTTTGTTTTACTGCTATAAAGATCTCCTGAGCTCTGTTCCTCAATTCTGAACTTTGAATAAAAAACAATAATGCCTCTGGGTTCTCCCTGGCAAAATATAAATCTTAAAAAAAATATCAAATCTCAACTAAAGAAATCTGGTTTGGATCAAAGTAACTAAATCATTAATCTGGGTCTTTTTCCAAAACTGGAATGAGCCCAAATCCAAGCCATGATATATATGTAAGAGGCCAGATATTTAGAGGAATATTAATTCTTCCTTATTGTTGATGTGTTTGTGCTGACAAGAAGAGACAGAGACCAATGGCAGAATACAGAAAGGCTGTGTTTGAGTATTTTTAGCCTGATTAAAATAAGGAATGATTTAAAACTATTTCAAACAGTTCTTCCCTCAGAATTCTGCAAAGCTTCCAGTTTTCTGGAAGAGACAAGAGAAACTTGGCCATAGGGTGTGGACATTGGGGAACTCTCTTCCATTTGGATTGAACCTCCACTCCAGCATGCAGAGGGGGGACTCCATCTGCCTAAACTTTTTTTTTTTTTTTTTTTTTTTTGGTGGTAGAGAAACAGACCACAGATGGAACTTGTCTTTTATTATCCTAGATAGGATCCCTTGCAGTTCTCATGAACTGCTTGAAGCTGTTAAGAACCACACTGCAGTTGGCAAAGTGACTGTTGACCTTCTGAAGAACATGCTCAGGTGATAGCAATCATGGGCAGGTTCTGAATCATAGGTGATGCTGATGTGTACCAAGCTTGAATCCCCATAAAAATCTATTTTCCTCTCCCTGAGCCTACTTCATTTCATTATCAAAGGAACTGGCTTTCCTGACTCCCAGAGCCAGATTGGAGAAGGGGCTGGAGGTGGACCAGAAAGCCTGGTTAGCTAGGAGTTCCTGCCTTGTTACAGCACTGATCCTGCAGTTTCTCCACTGGATTCATTAGAAAGCCTGGACTGATGAGAAATTTTGGTGCTGATAAGGTAGAAACATAATCACCCTCCTGGGCCCTTGTATTTTGCAGGGGAACTTGGACAACACACTGCATTTCCGCACCTCTGATAGCCTGACTCATTTCCTCTACCCAAAGGAGAAACAGACCTCCTTGGACAAAGCATTTACCTTTCATAGTCAATGAGTCAAGCAATTCTCCAGATGCTGAGAAGCTTTTCCAGTGACAATCCCCAAAACCTGTTCTGAAATGAAGTTCTTTTACCCTTTACTTTATGGGTAGAGTCTGAGTTTCATGTCGGAGATTTGGCTGATATCAATGCTTTACATGTAAAGACAATCAAAATAAAAAGCATGTACACACGTGCACATGTGCACATGTACACACGTACATATACAGCAATATTTCTCATGTCTTTCTCTGTTCTGGGCTCTACGTTGTTTATCACTGGATCCCAGGTGAAACTCCATAATCCTGTATGAACCATCAGTGATCCTCTGTAGGCAAACTTCATTTTATTTAGTATATAAATAACATACTAAATAACAGCCTTTGCCTGGTATTTTGTGTACACTTGGCAAAACAGATGGAAAGGCTGAACACAAAGAAACTAGATCCATCCAATCCTATACCTCATCTTAAGAGATATGCTGTCCCTAACCGAGTTACTTCATTGCCCAGTAATCAGAACGCCTCAGCAGTTGCTGATGACACCCACTTACACCTTAACTAGAAGTGCTCCTCTGACTTGATTCATGTATTTGGTTTCCTGGTTTCACAAACTTGATCCTAAGTGTTATATTCCATGATTTTTTTCCTCCTTCCTGATGGATACTCTACCCTGAACACTTACATGCCAACCACTGACAGGTAATGTCCTTTCTTTTAAAGAACTGAAAACAAGACATTTGCATTTGAAGAGTGGAGACCATCCCCCGGGAGCAGGAAAATCTGACCAATATGGCAGCTGGGGCACTAAAATGTCACTTGCTGGATACACGTGGAATTTTTAGACATTCTCTCTGCCACACTTAGGGCAGAGAGATTAAGCGGCAGATTCAGGAATGAGACTCATGCATTCAGATCCCAGACTCACTATCATGTCTTTTGCAAATTAGTTCTCAAAACCTTAGTTACCCAACTTCTAAAATAATTATGAAATAATACCTGCTATGAGGATTAAGTGAGATCGGCTCTGTCAAGTGGCTAGCATTCTGTGAGGTATATGTGGTAAATTTGTTCCAATAACTGTTAGCTATTATTATCATTATTACTATATGTGCTTAATCTTGAGATGACGCTGCAAAACTCAGTGACATTTCCAGGATTAAATCAGATTTTTCAAAAAAACCCAAAAAACTTCTTTATTCTTAGTATGACATTTAGGATTCCTTCTATAAGGTTTTGAGAAGATCTCCCAGTTTTCCTAACACAGTGAAGCTTGTTTTTATGCTCTACCACCAGAGCAGTTAGATGGTAAGACCTGGGTGATGTCAAGAATCCCGAGTTGGAAGGAAGGAGCAGGTAGAGGTTCTCTATACCCTACAGCTATATTTTTGTTTCATGGCTCTTTAAACCTGCTTAGGGCTTCACTGGCTGCATAGTGCCTGATGGTATCTTCATTGGCTATATTAATCATGTTCTCCTGCTTCCATCTCAAGGTTATTCAATGGCGATTTTGAATGCTGGGATTCTGTGTTTCACAGTTGATACAGCTGAACAGATAAAGTAAGTGAGCTTATTGATTTTGCCCAAGTTATGGGTAGGGCAAAGAGGGAAGAATGGGTTGGTAGATAGAAAAGAGAAACTTTATTTTTCTTTTCATATTTTTAATGGTGCATTACAGTTGCACATAATGATGGAATTTGTTATTACATGTTTTGTACATTCAGACAATATATTTTGATATAATTTGGCTTATATCATTCCCCAGTATTTCCCCTTTCTGGCTATCAACATAGGTTAAGAAATCTAAAAGATTTTCATTGTTCACTAAACAAGACCTCAGTTAGGACCCACTCTAAAAAAGAAAAAAATGAGATTAGAAGAGGCAGAGGAGGAATCTCACTAAAGATGAATGAGCTAAGACATGTTCTATTTGAAACATTTGGGTCTTTCCTGGCAAGAGACCTTCTCCCATCTTGCTCTAGTCTCCTCCCTTTCAGCTCTCATTGATTATAAATGAAGATTATCCCCAGACCTGAATCTGTTTTGCCAGGATATTCCCCTAAAACATGTTGCCCCTTTCCATTTCTTCCCTTCTCTTTTAATTTCTTAAACCACAGGTATGTAATAGAAATTTTATTCCTGCAAGTAATTGATTTATTTGTGCTGACATCATCAAAATGTCTCAACATGAATTTGATTTCATGTCCAAGATGATTAAAAATACACATTTCTTATCCTTATAAACAGAAGATCATGTTTTTCTTCTAGAAAAGGAACTCACCCATAAAAGACTTGGACTCTGCTTGAAATTCCCAGCATATGATTTTGAAGATTATCTAAAAGTGTCTCTTTTTCCCTTTCACCAAAACATTCCCACGGTAAATGCACTAAGAATATAAATGCCTAATAGAACAAAAAACCTGCAAACTTTACTTACTTTACTTACAACCTAAATGTTTCAATGGGTCCAAAAAGCATCTGGACTAAGGTCTCCCACTTTGGGGGTGGGGGGAGAGAGAGAGAGAAAGAGGGTGGGGGGGAAGAAACCCACTCATTCATTTATGTCTTTACATCTTAAACAAAATGAATTAATGGCTTTTAAACCCTTTACACTTGGAAAAGGAAAGTGCTTCTCACTTGACAACTTAAATGATAAGTTGCAGCCCAATGTATTTTGAAATGGACCAAACATAAATCCATCTTCAATAGGGATTTTTAATTGGAAGCCACACTGACCCTTAACTCCGGTGTTGCTGCCACACAGCTTGTGATAATGAAGACTGACAAATTGTCTTAGCAGGATGGAGCCTTTCAATGACCACACCAGGCATTAGGAAGCAGACACACATTTCCAGGTGTGGGAAGACTGCAGAAGCCACTCTGAGCTGCTGAACAGGGCCCCCTGCATGGTGGAAACAGGTGTCTCAGTGTAGTAAAGGGGGGCAGGAGGCAGCAAAATGTATCTAAGCAGTGGGAGCCCAGGGAAACACTTCTGAAATTAGAATGCAGGAGGAGAAGGGGGAAGGAAAGAAAACATAATCATCTCATGGAGAATTCTGTCTGCTTGTGGTCTGTTTGGGAATTAAGTTGCAGAATCTTCTTGGGCTTTGTGAGGTTGGTATAGGAGAGCCTGCAAATCTCATGTAGAGCTTTGATGATTTTTAAAAAGCAAACCAGAAAACAACAGGAGTTTCTAGCTTAGAGTATGCTGTTGAGCAGAGATTGTGATATTGAGACCATTCCAGAAGAGGAAGTTTTAAGGCCAAAATTAAAATAGCACATTTGTTCCTTGCAATTTGACTTCAGAATTCCCCAAGGCTCCTTCCCTGAGAAGCTTTATTTTTCATTTGAGAGATGTTGTGCACCATATGGATTCTTTTTTTTTTTTTGGTTTACATCTTGCATTTGCCAAGAATGTCTTTTGAGACACAGCACCTCGTTTTCCATGGGCATCCCAAGAGATAACAGGTACCTTTAAAGCTCTATGTATTGGCTCTGGTAAATGTAAACATGCAGAATAAAACAACACTATTTAGCAAATAAAATGATACTCTCATAACTTTTAAGCAGTGCAAATCATAATTACAGCAATCTCAATAATTATTATCACTTAGTGTTCAAAGAGCACAAACCTTCATTTAGAAGCAAACTAAAATTAGAATCCAGCCTTGACACTGGTCTGTTAGACTTGGAGCCTCAACAGAATGCATACACATGTTTGAACATTTTGACTTGATTTACAGGTGAATTCAATTAATGTGTCAGTTCCCACTGAACTCCCAAGTTGATTGACTAAATTGATTGAACAAATTGACCTATTGTGTTGTCACCGTGAAGACTTAGCCATCACATAGATACAGAAGCGGACCCTTAGCTGTGGAGCAGACATGAGGAGAAGCAGCAGAAATCTAGAGTAGCTGAGGGTCCTGTTATTCACTTTGCAATTCTCCACATTTGTTGCTGATATATTTTTGGATATATTGGCAGTCCTCTAAGGAAACACTGATCTACTAAAATTGACTTAAAATGGAGTTGTAGGAGTGTTGAATTTAGGAGGAACACAGTCAACCCTCCACTGACAAGCTCCTCTAGATGGCTTTGGCTCTACTTCTTTATTGCTGGCAGTCTTGGAATCACAGACTCTCGCGATCTTTCAGCATCTTCTCTTTGGCTCTCTCAGGCTTACTGGGTATTGCAATTTGAGTCTGGAAGACTCTTAGTTGCCTGGATCTTGGTTAACTAGGAAGCTGTCTTCTCTTTGCTTCCTAAACAGTCTTAAAGTTGAGAACAATTACTCTTGCTATTTGAATTCATCTGCTGATTCACGGAAATCTAATCCTGTGCTCAAAACATAATGACAGAATAAAGAGAAGACACAGGGACTCAGCCCTTTAAAGATCTTACATTTTATTCACATAGATGGGGTTTTGTTTATTTTGTAATTTATAATTAGAGCATTCTTGTCTATATGTCTACATGTCCTGAGAAATATTCCAGAAAATATCAAATATACGCATTATAATTATGTATATATGTGTGTATATGAATATATGTGTGCACACAATCTTACAAAAATTACCTTGAATAAAAAGTGCACATTATCTGATAATATTCATAGTAGTTAGAGTATTCAAAAAGACTGTTGCATTTAGGGCAGTAACTTGAAGAAGTAAAAAGAACAGGAAAACACACTACCATCACCACCACCAAAAACAGAAGCAGCAGCAGCACTGACACCAGCTTAGCCAAACAGAACATTCTTACCTGTAGAGTTTTGCGGCAAGCTGTTTCCTCAATACTATATGGTAACTATCTGTTTCTAATTTGTTGGCTTGTGTAACTACTATTTTCTTTAAGCTCAAATGGACAGACACACATCAGAAACAATGTCAAACAATGTCAATGGTGGCCTTCTGAAACATAATCATTATAATTGTCACCTATTGAGTGCTGTGCCTCAGATGCCACAGAAAGTACGTTACAAATGGTGTCTCAATTCATCCTCACCATTGAGCATGGCTTTTTTTGAGGTTAGGCAGAGCTTGCATTCACGTCTTAGCTCTGCCATTTAACTAGCTTTAGTGAAATCTCTCAAATCCCTGTTTGTTCAATTGTAATCAGATTCTGAGAATCATCTGACAATTTCTGAAGGTTCCTTTACCAGTGAGCAATTATGCATGTTGAATTTCTCTGTGTGACATTATTCTGTGTGTGAATGCTGCTTTACGACCAGGTCGTGCCTTAGCCTTCACAATCATCTTTCTATCACCCAAAGCCTCCCACTCTCTTTAGTCTTTTCTCATGGAGCTCATTTCTAAGGCACTGAATCATCTTCACTGTTCTTTCTGAATCATGTCCAAATTCTCCATAACTCATTTTAGTTTAGCTCTAAGCAAAACATGACTCCCTAATAAGGGCCTGTCTGAAGCTGAGTTAAAGAGAGGGATTAGCATGTGCTTCTTGCATGTCATATACCTATGTTTTAATCACTAACATATCCCTATAAAATAGCTTGCCTTCTATTTTGGATGAAGAAGCTGAGGCATGGAGAGAAGATAAATGCTTTGCACTGACATCACACAAATCCAGCAGCAATGTAGCCTTCCCTTCTCCAATTCAATTCTTATTAAACACCAAAGCTCTGTCTCTACTGATTTTCTTGAGGAAACATGCTCTTTGGAAGATTAGAATGAGTAAGATGCTGGCTTTTTGTTTTATAAGTACATAAATGGTGTTTGAATTTTTATACAGCTAAGGCTAAATCAGCCTCAGGCATAGTGCTACAAGTGTAATGATTAGAACCACATTAGGACAAGAGAAAAGTACAAATGGTATTTTGCAAGGAAAACTTCTCAGTTCAAGTTTGTGGTGAGGACTGTTTTCTGGTTCATTTGGGACTTTTAAACTAGTATTATCAAAACAACTTAAAATAAAGGAAGTTAACTGCTTAGCCATGTTATACCAAGGACCATTTATGCTGAGTAAAGAAGGACCAAAAGTGAGTTGTGTAAAAGATTCTGGAAGTTTCTCTCTGCATTGCAATTCCTAATGACACATTTTGTCTGTCTTCTGCACTCCAGTGCTGTCCCTGTTGGTACATAACATCCACTTTGGGGTAGTTTGCCTAGTAAAACCCTATGTTCATATTAGAGTTTACTTTTAAATGAACAAGATGAAAATAAAAGGTATTCCATTTTGGCCACATCTAAGGTATCAGCAGAGGCTTGGGCCTTTTTCCTAGTCTTATCAGCATTCTAAATGTGAAGACACCCCAAAAGACAATGTTTCATTAAGACTTCAGAGAAAAGATCTACTCTTGGACTGGCTTTCTTCTCGGTCTCTGCAATGTTTCTTTTTAAATATTGTTTACCATCATCTCTTCGTTGTCTTGGTTACAGACTTCACTTTTGCCTTTGGAAATCCAGCTGCTCCTCTTCTTTTGATGGCATTGCTCCCTGAAGGATGTGCCCTGGTGGTGCTCTCTATGAGGGTGAAAGCAGCAGTTTCTTATTTTAGAAGAGGCATTTTTAGGGTTTCATCAAATCTGTCAAAGACAAAGCCCTGGAGGTGAAATCCTTCCTCCGCAACGAGCAAGCTAATATCTCCCCTTCTCTGCTATCTCAAACTTCCCTTAGAAGATAATATAATGCAGTTCCTAGAGAAACAGACTTGTCCTCAGAGAAGCCCAAAGTGCTTCAGGGGTCAGGAGAAAGGCTGAAAGTTCAGCCTCCAGCCCCTCTGAGCACTTTGCCCTTGTGTCGAGCCTCTCAGCTATGGTGACAGTTAACAGCCGGATTCTTGGTGATGTGGAAACTTGATCACCACATCAGTACATGGGCCATCAAATATGTGACCCTGGGGTGAAAGTCTCCATGTTGTGTTACCTCCCCTCAGCCAGGCCAGCCCCCCAAAGCACTGCTTTTCAATTTATATTTATACCCTCCTTCCCTCCTTCCTGTACTTTCACACGAGGCAGCTGACAATGGTAATAAATGTGGTCATACTCAAGGATGGGGCTGTGACAGGCTCAATAAGGAGTGGACTGATTTGTTGCTTTGGGGTTGAAAGCTCAGACTTTCATGAAACAAAAATATTATATTCAGGGTAATGATTTATGGCCTTGACTCCTGTTTGATTGCAGACCATAAATACTAGCAAACGGTACTTACAGCATCTCTAGAGGACATTAGGAGCATACTCAAGTTTATTTTATACAGCAATTACAGATTCAGTATAAGCAAGGACTTTATTTGAAAGACATTATTTCTCCCTAAATAAGTCTTTGTAGATGATGATGTTCAACATTGATTTTCACACACTCTGACCTTAGCCATGTGACTCCAAAGTGCTCAAAGAAATCTGATGACAGATCAAGTAGCGAGGCAAAAGCCGATGTGGGTTGATACTCTGATGAGGATGTCATTTTTAAATCCTGTAATAAGCTTCTCCACCTCAAATGCATGTTCTATGACTAGTATTATCCCTTCAAAATTTAGAAACTATTAAGTCATCTCGTTGTAAACTTACTAAATGGTATCCTAATGTGAACTTTGCTTAAATCTTTTTGATTTCCTTGTGCCTTTCTTCTTAGGCTACAAAGCTGGAATGCCTTCTTCAAGGGTAGTTTAAGCATTAATCACATCACTTCTCTCCTTTCCATTTTTTCTTGGGGGTGGTAGTGGTGGTGGGAAGTACTAGGGATTCAATGCAGGGGCCTCATGCATGCTAAGCCTGTTCCCTGCCATTGAGCTCTACCCCAGCCCACATCATCTCTATTTGCCTGCATTTCCTGGTACAGACTTGTCCCTATTCTTTTTCTAGAATATGCCATCATTTCTCTTGCTAATTTGACCACCCAAAAGTCTCATAGCTATGTGACTGAGACATTATCCCTTTCTAACTGAAGCGTATGCCAGCCAGAATGGAAAAGAGTCCCTTGTGAGTAGAATGCTTCACTTATATTACAAAACATTTCAATCCAAGGAGAAATTTATTTTTACTCCCTATGCTTCATGCTCAGTTAATTAATTTAAGGCAGTAAATTATGTTTTTTCATGAGATAGATTTGATCCCTACATGCAAAAAAAAAAAAAAAAAAGAACTCTCCTAAAGCTTCCATTGAGTGATAGGTGTTGCACCCAAAAATGCTCTTTGATGTGCTGTAACACAGAATGTGGAGTTTGGTGAGTTCTTTGTCTTGCAAATTCAAAGAAGGAGATTCAAGGTGGCATCAGGTGAAAGCCAAGTATAAGAGTTTATTAAAGCAAAGTGAAGCCAAGTTCCCACATCTGGGAGGGAACCGAGAGGGTTCCCAGTGAATGGTTATGGGTCAGGGGTTCAGATGGATCTGCAGGTTTGAGGATGTCAGCCCCCTGCCCAATCCTGGGTAAAGTACTCTGTGTTCACGAGGTATTCCTGCAGGCTTTATTCCAGTCAAAGTATTGATCAGGCATTTTCATTCTTTAAAGAGGCTGTGGACTCCAGATCACGTTATGTCCCTAGTTCCTACGGACTCCAGGTCACATAGGTCCCAATTTAAAAATAATCTTTTTGTAAGTTTCTCAGCAAAAACTTGCAGCTACTGTTTATGTTCTGCCCAGGAAGTAGTCCAGGGAGCCATTTCCCAATCTGCCTACCTTATCTTTTCCTCCTGACTTCAGTGCCACTAAAGGCAAGGCTCACTGTGGAGAGTGATAGGGCTTAGGAGTTTCCTTACACTCATTCTTATAGCAGGTAGCCACTTCTCCCTCCCCATCTTTATTGAGAGACTTCCCAGAAGATAGAAACCAATTAACTCTTTATTTTGGCAGGGATCATCCTAGGTATTCTTCTAATGGGCATTATACTTGCTAAATTATAGATGCGCTTGATAGTAAGACAAATGCCATTATCTGAGTTATTTATTCATGGGCTGTCGTCTGTAACATACCCACACTAGTTTTTCTCAAAGCTCAGTATTGATCAATCGCTTTAATCAGTTGTACCAAGGGATGCTAAAAGACTCAGCAATCACAGCTTTGAATATCAGCATCTCTCTCTGGGCCGCTGCCAGCATGGGAGTGAAAACTGAGGCTGTTTTCCAACTCTTGGAAGCAAGAACATGAACTAGAATGGATGGGGGGCTCCCTTCGTTTAGATGGGTGAATGCACATTATTTCTCCAACTTCACACACATGAACTCATCACTTTGACAACACCATCATATTTCTGTTCACACATTTTGTGCAATTACAATATTAGATAGAAGGATTGCAGATATTCAGCTTTCTGCCCTCTATTAATGATATCCACATATCTTTTTTGGCTTTGCTTTCAAAGCAAGGAACAAACTGTGCTAGCTCCCCAGAAACACATGGCCAAGACTTGGGTAGATAATCAGCATTCTGTCTAGAGGCAATTAAAGATGATATAGTTGGGGCTCTATTTTTATTTATACTGTGTAATGAGGCTCCAAATTAAAAAAGTTATATCCTAATCTCCATTAATGTAAAGAGTTGCAGTTTTGTGAGTGCAGTGGTCCATATTAGGTGACAAATTTATCATTTTTACACTTTTTTTCGGTGCCAAGATTCAGCATTTCCTGAGGACAAGTGCTGATGCAAATAGCAGGAGATCTACCCCCCTCTCTTCTCGTCCTACTGTGGAAGTGGGTTTCATTTGAGGAAAAAAACATGACAGACCGCACATTTGTGGGCAATTACGGCACACCTTAGGTGGTATTAGAAAGCATAAGGTCAAAAGATAGGGGCTTTAACTTCCTCAGAAGTGCAATAAAGACCCTGAAATGCACAGCTTGGGCACCTTATTTCAATTGTAAGATGGAATACATTAAAATAAAGAAAACAAGGAACAAAGACATAAGTAGATATTGGTAGGATCAGTACCATCAATGTCATGTAACCGTCACTCTTTGTATTTGGATTCCCCAAGACATTTCCAAGTGGTAATCCCTTTGCAAAGTTTTACTGCTTTACTTCTCCTGCACAGAGACTGTCTTCCCAAGAGCTTCTGACCAGTTTCTCTACATTTTTAAAAGGATGTTGGGAAGAACCAGAGAAAGAATCTTTGTTTTTAATTGAAGAAGAGAACTTTGCCAAGGCTGGTGGACAGCAAGGGTCTACCCTGGTCTTAAACTTAGGCTGGTGGTCTGGATAGAGCAGAGGCACTTGGAGAGAGGCAGAACTTACCATTTGGGAAAGTCAAGTTACTTCTTAGTGACTGCTGATAAATTCACTAGTCTGTACAAAGACAGGCTCTGTGGTAGGCTGTTTGTTGTTTGTTTAGTATCCCAGTTATCGGCATCATAATGTGGAATGTTACCTTCATGGGGGAAAATTAAGTATCCTTGTGATCCAGCTAAAGATTTTCAGAGGAGTGATTATCCTGGATTGTTCCTGTGGGCTTTAATTGCAGACTATTAAAGAGGGATTTAATAAGAGGGAGTCACAGAAGATTCTACAGGGGAGGGGACACAGTGAAGTGTGGGGGAGGCTGGAGGAGGAAGAGGAGGCAAAGTGACTATGGAGGCAGAGATTAGAGTGGTGCAGCCACAAGCTAAGCAGCCTCATGCATCTGCTGAGACAACAAATGGTTTCTGTCTGGACCCTCAGGAAGGAACTAGCCTGGCCGATACCCTGATTGTGACCCAGTGGTACTGATTTTGGACTTGTGTATTCTTAAACTGAGAACTTCTGTTTTTTGTTTGTTTGTTTGTTGTTTGTTTAGTATCCCAGTTATTGGTAATTTGTTAAAGTGGCCACAGGAAACTTACCTAAGTCCCAATAGCTCTGGGGCTTCCAGTTTCTCAGACTTCACCCCTTCCATGACTATTCTCTAAGACTAGTTATTTCTATACACAATATGCTGTTTTTCAAAGAATCCAAAGAGACATACCCTCTTGACTACCATCATTCTGCTGTGCTGTCCCCCACCATAGTTTTCTGAGGGAATCTAGGATATAAGTTCAAAGCCTCATACATACTCCTTTTATAGCCTCACACTTTTCCTTGCCCTTATATTTCCCTGACTCAAAGAAGGAAAATTCTACTTCTCTTTCCAGGACAACTTCTCTTGGAGAATATTCCTTGAGGCTCCTTCCTGGGAGTTACCTCTGCTCTTAGACCATCTGTCAGTGTCAATTTTAAACCTTCTATGCCATTGTCAAAGAGACCTCTTATAGAGTAGACATATCCCTGGGACATAATCTCTATGATGGGATGACCTTATCACCTTTGTAACCTTCAAGTGCCTGGCCCATGCTTCAATACTGGAGGCACAATATTTCTTTAAATAGATTCCCTTGACTAAAGAATACAAGAGCTGTCCAAGAAGGTAGACTAGCCCTGTGCCTCTGCTTAGACATTCAGTGTCCTACATAATGGGGAGGTAAGACCTAATCAGCTCTATAGGCCCAAACTGTGGGACATCATGCCTCAGTACTTCCAACAGATGCCAGATAGGAAAGGCTAAGGATTAAGAGCCAGACAGAGGCTATAGAAACAGAGAAAGGTGTAGATTTTTGATTGTAGCAAGTAGAGGTGAAGAATTTGCAGTTTGATTGGAGCAGGCCACTTAAAAGAAATGGGGTCAAGAAGGCCATGAGTGAACATATGTCAACACCCAGCATACTCTTTTGCATGATAGAAGATAGTCACCCTTCCCTCTCTCCTTCTATAAGAATCACATCTACTATATAAGATCATAATTACCAGGCACAGAACCCATTCAATACAGCACTAACTTAGGTGTTAAAGGTCACAATTGGACTGTGGATACAGAGAACTGTCTGTGGTTCCCATGGGCATTTCATCAGACAAATCACTTCACTGTTTCATTAACAACTATAAAAGTAAAAACCACAACATTTTTACTCTCAAACTCAACATAGAGCACGTGTTAATTTTTTTCTCCACATACCAAGCAGTTCTCTAGGAACACCAACTGGGTATCCTGTAATTCCAATCAATTTCCACACTATGTACCTGGAGACAGGCCTTGGTCTTAGACCTACAAGACTGTCCTACCTCAGATGCCAATACAACTAGTATGTTGTCACCTATCCTTCTGACCCAATATTTATAAACTGGGGGCTCCTGCCACCCCCTTCTTGGATTTAATTTGCTGGGAGAGCTCACAGAACTGAGAGAAATGCCTACATATATTGACTGGTTGATTATATAGAATATTACAAAGGATACAAACGAAGCTCCAGATGAAGAGCTGGCTAAGGCAAAGTATGGAGTGTGGCGCTTCCTTGCCCATCTGGGTGCACCAGCATTTCTACATGTTCAACAACCCAGAAGCTTGTCAAATCCTGCTGTTCTTGTATTTCTATAGGACTTGACTTCCAGCCCCTATTCCTGCTTCCCAGAGGTCAGGGGTATAGCTGAAAGTTGCAAACTCTAATCCTTGATTACTCGGATTTCCTAGTGACTGACCCATCCTGAAGCTGTCCAGGGCTCCACCCTATGTCACTTCATTAGCCAAAACTCAGAAGTTATCAACAGAGCTCATTATCAACATAGTTGTTCCCCCATGCAAGGTTTTGCTTTTTGTGTTTTCAATTTGCTGTGGTCAATGGTGGTCTGAAAATATTACATAGAAAATTACGAAAGTGAACAAGTCATGCATTTTAAATTGTGTACTATTCTGGGTAGTGTGAAGAGATCCCAAATCACCCCATTTGTCCCACCTAGAATGGGAATCATCCCTTTATCCTGATTATTCACTATAAGCACCACTTGTTTTATTAGTTACTTAGTAGCCATCTTGGTTCTGTTACCACAGTGCATATAACCCTTATTTACTTATTAATGGCCCCAAAGCATAGGAAGAGTGATGTATGCAAGGTACCAGGACATAAAATATGGAAAGACACATTAATTCTGGTACTATGTGGCAATATTGCAGGGCATAAAGGGGAAAAAAATTATACATAGGAGTTGGTAATATGTGCTATTTCAGGCATCTGCTGGGGATCTTAGGATATGTCCCCCTTGAATCGGGGGGATAACTATAACAGATACTCGAATCACGCAGGAAATTCCAGGACTTTTAGATCTGCTATGACAGGAGCTGGGGACAAAGACCAAACATATTTCAAATCATATCACAACCTTTACATTTTATCAGATAAACCAAGAATACAAGTGTATTTCATAAATAGTCCTTTCAATATAGTTTAGGGATAAAACTTTTCATACTTGTTTCAAAATTTGAACATTGAATTTTCAGAGAATTAAAGTTGACTACCTCAGGGCAACCCAATATAAATTATTTGTCCTTATAAATTCTCTGGCTTCCCTGTCCTATATGTTACATATATGTTACATATCCTAAGACCTTCAAAATCCCATGGAATCCATCAACATCAGAAATCCAACTAATTCTCATTTGATAGGAAACACAGAGTTGGCTGGACATCCTTTTCACATCATTGGCAGTCCCACTTGACAGGGAGGGGCTTCGCCCCTATTTAGATCCAATCAAGTTATTATTGAATATCTAGGAAAGATCTCTTTCTTCCAGGAATACTTCCCCTGAAGTGTTTTATTTCATAAGGAATGTAATAGTCATCTGGGGACCAAAGGAAAAAGAGAGATTTTGATTTATTTATTTCTTAAGGCTATGGTGCAAGAAAAATCAATGAATACTAGGACCACTGGTATGGTTTAAATTTGTCCCTGAAAGTTCCATATTAAGTTCCATATATTGGAAACTTAATCCCAAATTCATACATTAATGGTATTTGGAACTGGGGCCTTTGGGAGGTACTTAGGATTAGACGAAGTCATGAAGGTGCCCCCGTCCCTGCATAATGGCATTAGTGACTTTGTAAGAAGAGGAAGAGACATGAACCAACACGCTGCTTTGTCTCACCATGTGATGTCCTCCGCCATGTCATGATGCAGTAAGAAGGCCTTCCCCAGATGTAAGCACCATGCTCCTGGACTTCCCCATCTCCAAAACCGTGAGCTAGAAGAACCTCTATTTTTTTTTGAAAATTACTCAGTGAGTGACATTTCATTATAGCAACAGAAATGAACTAAGCTGGTTATCAATAGAAACATATTTTTAATCTCTCTTTTGGCATTTAGATGGTGACTCTTTTACATTTATAGCTGATAGTGATTGAGCCTTTGTACTGTTCCAAAGATACAGATCATCTCATTGTTGCAACAACCATATGAAATTGATTCTATTATTAACCCCAGTTTTACAGATGAAGACACTAAGGTCAATGAAGTTAAGAAACTTGTACGGTCATACAGGGCTAGTTAGTAGTGTGAAATCTGAACCCAAGTAATCTGTCTCAGGGCATGTGCTCTGCAGTGTAAATATTGGATAAAAAGATTTATACTTTCATAACAGGTATAAATCTTCATCTATAAACTCAGGTGGTTTATTTTTCATAAATCAACTTAATATCATCTCTAAGCCCTTCTCCCACTGGACTGGAGGAAATAAAAGCTCAGCCCTTCTCAGGGTTTGCTCCTTATCAACTGTGGCAGATTCGAGCAGGGCTCTTAGTTCTGATGGATATGTCAAGGCATTGCATAGACCTGGTGCCTCTGTCCGGTGACTGCAGAGTAGCACATTGATAATGCGATAATCTTTGCTCTGTGGCTTCTATACCAAGCTTAGTCCATGAGTCCTGAGCTCTTTCCCAGTTGTATCCTGCTCCATACACACCTCCCTACAGGTCCTGACTCAACTTCACAATGTCACCAGGGACCAGGGAGCACATCCTCTTGCTCTTGGACTAGGGAAATCCTAGCCATCAATCTTCCTCTATCCCTCTCTTCTTTCACTCCTCCATGAAATATCACTTATTTTCACATCAATGGCCTGTAACCCTCTGCATGGTTTTGTTCTCACACTCACACATAAACATAACCCTACAAACATAATTTCCCATTCTTCAATACTTAATATTTTTCTTCTCCTCTTATCAGGTAGAGTTTATATTATCTAAGATTTGTCTCTCACAATATTGATTTTGTTATGCAAATACATTAAAATATTCTTTAATAAAATTCCCAATAAATTGTACATTACAGTTGATGCCCATGTGGTGGTGGGTGATGTATAGATGATTTGACTAACTTTTCCCTCTGCGTGTCAGCTTAACCTACAGCACTTTTTAATATATCTTATAATTTCACTTTAATTTATAAATTATCTTGGAAGAGCTGACAATTTGGAATTCACTCTAATCCATTCCAGTTACTTGAATCTTTAAAAAGATTATTAAAGGAATATTTAAGTGTCTCATTTCATGGAAATGAGAAATCCTGGGTTATAATGTAAATGTATTTATTCAGAAAGTGGGAAAAAAATACCCACTGGTATTTTTTGTCTTGTATAGTTTTATTTAATCTATGTTGTTTATATTTTATCTTGTGTATACCTCTCCGCCACTAGTGAATCCCTGGACTATTAGAACATCCAGGACACATGTAAGGATGGTTTCTTGGTAGACCTCATCTTTGGGGATCATTTTATTTCCACAGTTTAGTGCCTCCTACTAGAATGGAGCACTCCATAATTTTTTCTAAAGATTCTATCAGTCTTGATCCAGTATGCTAGGTGATAAATGACTGAAAGTTGGCCACAGAGGGGAAGTAAGCAATGAGTCATGCTGTCTCCTAGTAACCAGTCAGCAAATAGCTTCCAGCAAGTATTTTAAACCCCAAAGCACACTTACCTTTGGTATTATCCTTAGACAGCCTATCTTAATCTGTGTCTGCACTCTCCTCCTTTCAGAACTTGTAGGAAGAGGGGGGGAAATGGGACCACATTTGCCTATCACCTCCTTCAAAACCCAAATGAAAACAGATGTACACAAGGGAGTCTTTCCTAACAAACCCTAGTCCTTGACTTATTTCCTGCATTTTGCTTGCCCTCACATCTTACGAAATAGTTTTTGCTATTTATTTATGGATATGCTCCTTTACTCATCTGTTAAATCAGTTCATACAGCTATGTGGTTCCACAATTTAGAATGGAGGTCAGCAAACTTTTTCGTTGATAATGCCCGATTATAGGATACCCTCATGTCTCTCACTATGTAAACAAAGAGTTAAGGCCTCTGTGAATACTATATTTAAATATCATAGGAATATGTGAAAAATCCATGAAAGATCATTTTAGGCTAATTAATTTAATTTATTAAGATTATTTAAATCATAAATCCTCTCCAAATGACAAGTAAGAAAGGAGAAAAGTAAGTCTGTTAATTTTATTTACCTCACTAATCTCTTAGATTGTTGACAGTCAGATTTTGCAGAATGGGAATCTTTATTACAGATAGGGGAAACAACCGGAAAGAGTTAGTTGCAGAACATGAAATATCACAAGTCATTCCCATGGAGGCTAATGAAGGAGAGTACTTTAGCTGGAGCAGCAAGAGAACTCCAGGAGCCAGCAAAGCAAGGTAAAAAAGAGAAATAAGGAGGCAAGAAAGATAGTAGCAGGGACATGCAGGCCCACCCCAAATTCTCTTTAAAGAACCTCTTCTGGAAGTGGTAAGTCTCTGAATTAAACTGTAAGTTCCATAAAGATGACTTACTCTTTCCTTGTTTTCCTCTAAAACTCTATACTGAGTAAGTGTGCAAGGAATGTTTGGTGACTAAACATACTTCCGTGGTAGGTAAAAAGAATGGATGATCCACAGACAGATAAAAAGGACTAATAAGTCTATTTTACAGGGTTAAAAGAGGTAAATGAGAAAACTTTTCACTTTTGGAAAATACATTCTGAAAATTGGCGTTCTCATAGACTGAACCACGTCCTTCTTTAGGGTACCTAGTTACATTACAGCTTTATTTTATTAATGGGAAAAGGTCCTAAAGTGGCCAAAAACTTGGTATAAGGCCACCCAGAAGGGTCATTGGGGATGCTGGGGACTGATATCAATGTCATCAGATTCCTTCCCATTGATGAACTTACTCTGTTTTGGTAAGCGATTATGTAATCCTTAACTTCTACCTTTTACTACCAGCAATAAGAAATTGTCACTATGCACGAGAAAATCTTGTTCCATTGGATTCAGTCTTTTTAATTAATAGAATAGCTACCTCATTGAGTGCTCATTTCATGTTTCAAACATAATCTGAGCTCTTTACAGATGATCATTTTAATTCCTCCCAAAATTCCATGAAGTGGAGTTATTTGCTCTATATCTGCAACCTGACTTTTAGGTTAAACAAATTGCCCAGTTTCACAAAACTAAAAAGATACAGAGTGGAGACTTGATCCCATGATTGCTGGTTCCTGTTTTTCATCTAACCACCATGCTACATAGTTTCCTTTCTGTAAACTTCAAGCCTGAAGTAGGTTTGAAAGAGAAATTGTCAGTGTCAAAGAGTAGTTGTAGAATTAAATGACAACTATAAAAGTGAAGGCCTGGTAGGAATATTAGAAAGGGTTTAGTCTTATGGCTCTCAAACTGCAATTCTCTGATTCTGTAGAGGTAATCAGAGGCTGCCCAAGGGGAAGAAGAGGTAGAGTGGAAGTTGGCAGGCAAGGAACAAGAGCTCAGGACTTTCAATTCCCTTTTCAGAAGACAGCTGCTTCCCTCTATTTTTTAAAATTGGAGTTCTACATAAGATTTCATTTAGGGGCAAGGATGGTGGGGGAGGCTTACATTGAGAAAAGAATGGTTAATAATTATTGATTTAGCCCACATCTATTATTACATAATATGAGAAAATTAAGATGCAGACAATAATTTAACCAGAGTCACTCTGTCCAAATCCTAGCCTCTCTGACCTAGGAGTACCCTTGAGGATCACCTAGTCCATCCATCTGTATTAGTCTCTCAGATCTGTGGTCACCCACACTGGACCCAAACTCCTCCATAACCAGGGACTCACAGTCCACTATCTTTGTAGTCCTTAGAAACGATAAGCTAAAATCTGTTCTTCAGTATACACAAGAGCCAAGTGGATTGTCATTCTTCCACATGAAAATTCTTCAAACATTTGAAGACACATAGCATATCCCTGTCACCTCCAGGGATCACATCTTCCTTTTTTAAAAATATTCCTCAGATAACATGACTTCTTCAGATCTGAGTGACTCAATCCAGAAAAGTTTCAGTTTGTTTTTATACCATTTAAAGATTCAAGTGTAGAATTAAACACAGGGTTTCAGTAATATTTTAAAACATGTATTGTCTTTTGAACTTTCCTTCTTTATGGAATATCACAATAATTTCCTTAAGGTGGGAAAAGAGATGACAGGCATGAGAAATAATGTGGAGACACTGTTATCTTGAGGCTGGGCTTTCCTTCCCGCACAGAAAAAATCCATACACACATTTTCCCCCATTTACTTTTTTTGGGGGGAGGAGGGGGAGTACCAGGGATCGAATTCAGGGGCCCTTGACCACTGAGGCACATCCCCAGCCTTATTTTGTATTTTATTTAGAGACAGGGTCTCACTGAGTGGCTTAGTGCCTTGCTTTTGCTGAAGCTGGCTTTGAACTTTCAATCCTCCTGTCTCAGCCTCCGGAGCCTCTGGGATTACAGGAATGCACGACCACACCTGGCCCCCTTTTTCTTTAACAGAATTCTCTACACTGTCAAAATCACTCTGGTGTGCTGGTAGAGAGAACTCTTTCCCAAAATAATCCTTTGCTAATTGTCATTAGTTGCCTACACTCTGCAGAGGATTAATAAGCTTGAAACAATTTATCGGGTCACTATTTGGATAGGTTGAGTTAGATCTAAAGTGCTCTACTGAAGCCATATCTGTGATGGCAGCTAGCATGTCTATTTAATACATATGAACTCAGCAAATTTATTTAAGATCACAAGTCCATTTTAAGGATCTTTAAAGATATATTTGCAAGTGAGATGGTAAAGGGGATAACAGCTATAATACACAAAAAGCATTTTCTAAATTTTGTAAAATAGAGTATGATTGGTCTTTAACTCTCTTTGCTAGCAGAGGAAACTGTTATATAAATGATCTAAAATAGCCAGCAGAATGCCATTAACCATAGTTCTGGAGTACCTTGGAATTTACATTTCTGAAGGAGTAGCCAATGATCTAATAATCTATGATTTTGTTTAATTTTTAAAATGGCTAGTGTGTCCTTGATTTAAACTTGAATCCTGATGCAAGTTGCCAGTGTTGGCCTCTCAGACTTGGGTACAAAAGGATTTGACCTGAAACTGGACATTTATGAGAACTAATCCACCCAACAAACAAAAACCCACATGTACTTATCTAGGGATGGTTGTGTTCTACAGTTACTTGATATTTGTTAGAGGTTGTAAGTAGCTCACTGTATATTTTCACATCAACTTTTATTCAAGGAATTAAATGTGCCTCATGTGTATTATTTTATTTAGTGTCACCACTCTTTGACAATTATTGTTAGCTTTATCTTATATTCAGGGAAATCAAAAGTTTAGACTTGTTCAGGAACAATATTTCAGGAGAGGAAAAGAGTAAATCTCACAGAAAACATTCAGCAAGATTTAGAATTCTTGACTATTTCAGGTAGAGAAGACCCAAAGGTCATCTAGTTAACCATCTCATTTTAAGAATGAGGACAGTGGCATTAGAACCATTTCAATGTTCTATTTAGTGAACTTAAATACATTTCAATTTCATTTCCATTTCCTGAGTTTGAAATGAGAATACTTACACTAGCTGTTTTCTAATAATAGAATTCTCATAACCACTAATGGGAGTGTGCCAAGATGAATGGAGCTGTCTCTCCGTCTGATGTCTAGCTAATGTATATGCCAGTCAGTATGGCATGAGGAATGCTAGGTGGGGACTGGAGCCTGGATCTGACCCCCCCCCATGTGATACTAACTCTGCTGTCAATAAGGGAACTTGAGACCTGTTTTTGAACCTCTGCGCGTCTCCCTCTCTAAAATTAAGGGTTGGACTCAATCTTTTAAGTGTTCTTAGAGTTCTAATGTGCCACAATTCTCACTTTCTTTATATAAATTTTTCAAATGCATAATACATACATATGTCATAGATATGCAAATTTACGGGTACTATAAAGAGGAAGAAAGCAGAAGTTTGAAATGGAAGATTACATTATATTTGACTATATTTCAAAGGTAAGTGATCTCTAAGGAGAAAGATGATTTGACACTTCTTAATGCTGTACTTTCTAACAGTAAATTCTGAAACACCTGCTTCATTCTCTATTGCCTTCATAGATTTTTTTTTTATTAGAGCTTTATAGTTATACATAACAGTTGGGTTCATACCAACATACTCATACATGCATGGAATTCAGTTTCAGTTCATGATCCCCACTTTTCCTTCTCCCTTCCCACCATCCTCCTTCCCTTCTCCCATGACTTCTTTTCACTTGTCTATTAATTTTATTTGATTGCATAAAGGTGAAGTTCCCTGTTGCATATTTATATATGCACATAACACTTCATTGAGTTTTGAGAGCTTGTGCTTTCAAATAATGATCAAGTTATCCTAATTTAATATATGGTGGTTAACCTTGCTTGTGAGAGGATTGGATATATCAATCTTTGCAAGTAAAGGAAGAAAGGGCAGTAGGGTATCTCTTTGAGTCTTTTTCAGTTTGCTAGGAGCATGAAGCTGTAACTCTTAGTTGGCATTACCATCACATTCCTTTAGTAACCGATTATGTCATCACAAACAGAGATTTATGAGCCCTGATTCTAAAGAAACAGGAGGCAGGATGAATTATGAGAAGTTCCAGGTCTGCAAACACTTTCTTCAATAATTAGACTAAGGTGGGGAGGAGGGAAAAATTAACCTCACTAAACTCCCATTTTACACAACCCAAATAATGCATTGCTAACATCTGACTGAGCACAGAAATTCATCTTGAGGTGATCTGGTTCAAAACCCCATTTGTAAATCCAGTCTGAAGGGCTTCAAATAAAATAGATGAAGGGCTCCAAAGTGTTCCCCATTGGAAGCAGCCAGACCCTCAGAGGGACAGCCTGCATGACTCAGTAGGGCATTTTGAGCCCTGATACATGTATTTCTGAACTAGCCCACAGGTAAATATGAAGTGATTTTGTATTTTAAAAGGTAAAGGGAGAGTTTATCACCATAGACACCAGCTTTTGTGCTTCCATGATGCAATCACAGAAGAGTCAACATATAGAGGTAATAGTGTCCCTTTAACCCTTTGCTGAGGTAGCATGAGTTTGCAAAGCCACTAAAGGCCAGGGTTGCATCACTAATTTGGTATGCCATTACCCAGATGCATTCCACTAGCTATGCAACCAAATACTCAATCCATGTCAATTCATACTCTGTCATAAAGAAGCTGTAAGAGAAAGCATCTAGGGGAATAGGCCATAGGAATCCATTAATCTACCAATCAATATCTATTGTGTATCTACCATGTGAGAGAGATTGTTATGAAGCTTAGTAAGGAATAAGAGAACTAAATAATATGTAGGCTCATTTCAACTCACAACAATCTTATAATCTGGCTCAGAAGATGTTACACGTCCATACATAGAGAAAGAATGATACCAGGCTGAAGTACAGCATGTCAGCCTGAGTGATGGAGAACGGAAGTTAGGTGGGGTTTGGAAAGGGTAAAGAGCCTGGAGGCTGTAGGAATCAAGAAATATGTCTAGAAATGGCCTTTGATAGAAAGGATTCTTGTAGACCCTTGCAGGGAACTATGAGTGGTATTGTGGATACCCCAGCGAGACATCTGGCAAGAAAACAGGGCCAGCGAGTGGAAAGCAAGAGACAAGCAAGGTGGTTCCTTGGGAGAGTTACTTAGAAAAAAACATTGGGGAGAGAGTAGAGGGATTTAAAGATGAGGTTGGAAAGGGTTCTGAGAAAAGAGAAAGGAAGTAAAGAGTTATTAAACACCTATTAAGTACCAGCCATTATGCTTAAACACTCTCCATACATTATTTCATTGAATCCTCAAATAGTTTATATGACCTATAATATTATGGCTCCCTTGTTACAGATAGGAAACTAAGGCTCACCAGCATGAAGTAATGGATCCAGAAGTGCAGCCCAGTGCTTCTGATTTTAAACCTCTTGCTTCTTCCTGTTACTCTATTCTTAGGTGCTGATTGCCTCAAAACTGTCAAAATAGAGAGCAAGGCTAAGATAGGCTGTAAGGTCCATTTTAACTTCAAAGCACTATGAGTCTATCATTCTCAATATGTGGAAAATAAAAAAGTGACAGCCACGACACATTAGGAAAGAGTGGGAAGCTGGAGAGCTACATAGAGATCTGGAAGAGGACAAGAAATTCTCCCACAGGATAAAGTGCACCCACAATCTCTTCCTTGCCACCTCCCATGTCCTTGTCTCTAATTAGGGTCTGAGGAATCCAGTTCAGTCAGACCCACCTCAGAGAGAGATATCCTGGAGTTGACTGCCCCTGTCAACATAAAACTTATTCCAGGAACAAGCCAGACCAACTTCTCAAGATTGCCTCAGGAGGAAGACCTCTCCCTGCCCTCATCTGCCACCAGCTCCCACCCACAGCCTCCCAGAGATGGCTGGAGTTGAATAGCTTTTCAAAAACAGAAGGACACAAGCCTTGGGTCCTTGTTTCAAGCATAGAGCAGTTCCCCTTATCCTTGAAGGAATGTATTCTAATACCCCCCCAGTGGATGCCTGAAATTGAGAATAATATCAACCATTATATATAACCATCTCTTTATTTCTATTTGCCCTTACTGTGGATCTTAGCCATCTCAGCAAATGATTTTTTTTCTTTTTGTATTAAATCGAGGAATTTTAGCTTTTTGCTTAAAGAAAACATTTTACAATTTTGTTCAGCATATCCAAGAAGCTATCCTCATTACTCTTGCACTTTAGAGTCATTATTAGGTAAAATAAGAGTTACTTGAACACAAGCACTTCACACCATGACAGTTGATCTAATAACCTACTAAGGGATGCATGGTTGAGTAGCATATACAGGGTGGATACACTGGACAAAGGAATGATTCATGTCCCAAGCAGATTGAGTGAATAGTCCCTCATGCCACTTAGAATGGTATGCAATTTAAAATTTATGAATTGTTTACTTGTGGAATTTTCTGTTTAATATTTTCATACTATAGTTGACAGATAACTAAAACCATGAAAAGTGAAGAAACCATGGATGGGGGTTACTATATTGCATCATCCAACAGAAAGAATAAGAAATTCTAATGAGAACATATTGAAAAGAGAAAGGTGTGAAATGGGGAGTGAACAGTGAATTTTGAACAGACTAGGAAAAAGGAGTGGTAGAAAAGAAGTATCGTAGGAATACCAAAATATAAAAGAACATATAATTCTATAAACCTGTATGACATGTTATAAAAATAAACTTTGATTCTTGGTGTAAATGAGTAGAATCAGGAGTGAGAAGCAATGCTAATGCAGGCTAATTGCAATGCAAAGTGATGAATGCCTGCTTAGGACAGAGAAAGCATCACATGACCTTGTCCAGGACATATCACATTTCTTAGTTGAAGCTGAACATGAGATTGTGTGTTTACATTCACTTTGTGTATGCATCCTGGCCATTCTTGAGCAGTGGCTACATTATCCTGGGCCATTTTGCATTCTACTTGCCTTGCATCAATTTTTTCTTCTTTAGAATCCAGATACTTCAAAAAGAAAAGAAAACCTTAAAAGTTCCAGGCCTACTAGCTAATCAAAGCTCTTCAGTCCCAAAGCTGAAATGGAGCCCTCAAGTCTCTGAAAAGAATACATTGAAATATTGAGACTAATAAATCAAAATGAAGCATTAATCCATAATTTATCTTCTAAATATTTTAAACTGCCAGAGCAAATAAAACTCACCTGGCATGTGGTCAGTACTATATTTGTTTCTTCATCTGCCTTTGATAACTTTGGAAGTTGAGTACTAATGGCTGAGATGTGCAGCAGAATGGAACCACTTTCAACCAGGACCCAGCTAAGTATAACGAACTATTCTGAGGCTGTGGCTTCAGTTTGGTAGCACAAATACATGCAGGAAGCCATGTGAAACACCCTGGTTTGAAATTTTATCTTTCATCCTCTCTTTCTTCCCTTTTTTCCTCTCTTTTTCCTTATTGGACATTTGCTTTGTTACCCTGGTATTATGATAGAGTTATAAATACAGAAATTAAATATTGATTACTTAACTCATCCACACCCTGTGGGGATCACACTGGCTCCCTCCTACTCCATATAGTTACAGAGACCCAGGTGGAGGATATCAATGCTCTCAGGAATTAAACTCCTCTGTGGAAATTTGTCTTCCAGAAGTATTTCCTCACTCGACTATTTCAAGAACCAGAAAGAAGTTGTGGGATAGACTTTTTCCCATGAAAAATGAGTGCCCTGTCATCCTACAAATCTTTTCCTTCCCACCCACAGAGCTGGTCAGTCTCCATTCATTAGGGTACCACAGGCATGCAGAATAGCTAGTGGTGGCCCAGGCAGTGGCTGGGAAAGGCTCACTGCCACCCAGTACCGCTACGGCTCTCAGCCGGGAAATTGCAAGCAAGCA
The DNA here is from genome assembly GCF_001458135.2 of Marmota marmota marmota. Taxonomy (NCBI): domain Eukaryota; kingdom Metazoa; phylum Chordata; class Mammalia; order Rodentia; family Sciuridae; genus Marmota; species Marmota marmota. The sequence continues at coordinate 7,352,614 of NW_026000016.1, read as the reverse complement.
GCAAAAGAATAACCAATGCTTGTTTGGACTCCTGGCAGAATGCAAATAATGCATTCCCTAGATGTTGGGTCAAAACAACCTCCAACCAAAACAAAGCAAAACAAAGAAGTTTCACAAGAGCAAGCAGCTCCCCATTTCCCTAAACTTGTTTTGGGGCAGAAACTCTGTTAGTTTTTGATAGTAAGCTTGGTGAATGGCCTCTTAACCAAGTTATAAAAGTTAAAATCATTGATATTTGGACAAACTGAGATTTAAAAAAAACTCTCCTGTTATGGATATTGGAAAGAATCTAACATTTCTGTGATATTTCTGCCAAAAATTCATAACAGAATCTGAGCATGAAGAAATGTCAGCAAACCCAAATTGAGGGATGTTCTAGAAAATAATGGATCTGTTATCCTCAATAGGTCAAAGTCAAGAAAGATAAAGAAAGGGCAATGAAAACTGTTCCCAATTAAGGATTAAGGAGAATGAACAGATAACTAAATAAAATGCAGGATCCTGGAGTGAATCCTATAGCTATAAAAGAAATTATACAACTGATAAGATTTTAATATAGATTGTGGGTTAGATAATGGTATCTATATCTATCTAAAAAGAGAAGAAAAAAAGAAAGTAAAATATTGGTAGGTCTGGGGAAAATCATATAAGAGAATTTCTTGTAGTATCACTGCAACTTTTCTGGCAGTTTGAAAATATATCAAACCAAAACTTAGTGAAAAGTTATCCCCAATATTAAATCCAACAGAACCAGGACTACAGTCACCAGCTCCTCCCTCAAGAACAAGACTTAAGAATCTGGCAGCAAGGTTCCTACAGCCCTGAGATGGAGGAGTTCCATCACTGGGCACACACATGGAGCAGCTGTTTGAGGACTCTGAAAGGTAAATCGCAGCAGACAGATTGGGGAATAGGGCTGAATTCCAAGGACCACTGACCTGGGGGCACTTTTGCCATTTTGTTTCCATATCCTCTGGCTGGAACTCAGTGCATCCTGAAAGCTGGAAATGGGCCTCAGTACATAGACACGGAGAAGTCTAGTAAGAGACCTCCGTGTTTGACACTAGGAGCAGGAGGGCAAACTCTTAACTCTCATTCTTATTTATCTCTTATATGTTAGTATCCTAAAGAAGGGACATGAGCTATTGATACATATACCCAATTAGATGAATATTAAAGATGCTATGTCGAGTAAAAGAAGCCAGTTTCAAAAGGCTACATACTGTATTACCCCATTTAACATTATTTTTAAAATTTCAATATTATTTTATTTCCAATTAATTTGCCTGATATGATCTTACATTTTATAACATTCTTGAAAATATTAAACTTCAGTGACAGAGAAAATATCAGTAGTTGCTGGGTGCAGGGGGTGGTCGGGGTGTGACTACAAGATAATAGCATGAAGGAGTTTGGGGAAGAAAAATGCAAGTGCTGTGCCCCTGATTCTGGTCAGGGTTCTAGGATTCTACATAATGTTCAACCTCAGGGACCTGCACACAGCTGATTTTGCTGTTATGTAACTTTTACATAAATTTTTAAAGAAGGAAAAAAAAGACTTAGCTATGATTTATTTAAGGACACGTTTACCTCTGAAGTAGAAAGACAGAAAATTAAAAAAAAAAAAAAAATCACCGAGAATCAGCTGCTATGACATAGGCACAATTCATTTTACTGTCACATTGTCATGTTCCTTTGGATAATTTGGAGAAAAACATTCACCAGCAGAAGACAGGCAGTTTGGAATTCAACAACTTCCCTGACTCCCCAAGGTGCCTCCTGGAAACAATCTCACAGCGACTTGCCAAATAAGGTTTCCTGCTCAGTGTGCGTGGATATTCCTATGGCTTGAGGTATCTCTTTCCAAGAAGAGAGGGCCAGCTCTGGTTTTAGAGGCTGGAGATGTTTCCAATGGAGGTGGGTAGTCAGGGTGAGGAGTCGCTGAGGAGGACCAGCTGCCAAGTTTCCAAGTGTCCTCACCAGAGGGAATTATCTTAATGAATTCACCATGGTCCAGAGAATGCCCCTTGCCCTTCTGGGGTCAGAGATTTGATGTTGCCATTGCCTTGGAGATGATGGGATACACGAAACACAGTGAGAGTTCTTCATAGCTTCTGTATGTACTAACATTGTGAGCTGACGCGCTTTCTTAATGTATCCAACCCCTTTGCTGGGACACGTACAGTCAACAAGCAGTTACTGGTAGTTCATTCATTCATTCATTCATTCATTCCCCATCCATTCCTCAAGCATCTTTATTGTGACAGACATTACACTAGGTGCTGGACAAAGATAAATAAAGCCCACTGCTTTTGAGTAGCTCCTTTCCTCCTCCGAGGTTTGGCTATAGGGTAGAGAATGTGATGGCCAGCTGACAGGTATTCCAGCCCTATGGCAAGGATGCTTCAGGTTGTGATCGAACAGATAAGGTTATGTGCAATCAGTTGCTCTCTTGTGAATTGCTTAGCAAAAAAATCATCATCACTCACCTTGACTAGACTGAGAAAAAAGTAGAAAACCTAGGATTGTACCCCAAACTGATTATTACCATGAGGAATTGCCCCTCTGTGAGGTTCCAGCCTTTATCATGGCACTAACATCCACTGTAGAACTAAGGGTGACCGCTTTTACTCTCAACACACACTTGGGAATTTCACTCCAGTTTACATCTCTCTGTGTTTATTACCTTGTGTTGTCAAACATACTATCCTTATCAGGCTCCTGGGTGAAGCCAGGAACCAACTCACAGTTAAGTTTGTTATTCTCTCACTCTTGCCTGTCCCCAGCAGATAGATTCAGCACTTTGCTAATCTCTGCAAATGATTGTATTTGTGTCTACAAGAAAGTGGGGTCAAGGAAGGAGGAGAAAAAAAGAGAAAGCAGTTGGAGTAGGGCTTTAGCTTCTTGGGATTTAAAGTTTCTTTAAGTACCACTTAAGTGAAGCTTATTTTTAATAGGATAGTATAAGAAATATACTTTTCAACTGGAAAAATGGGGGGAAGGGCTTTGATCTTGACTGTCACTTGTTAGCTGTTATCTTTATAAGGTAATTATCATCCCCAGTTTTTTTCAACCGTAAAATAAATGTTTGGGCTTGGGGATTTCTAAATATTCTGGTATCCATTGATTCCTGAATTTCTTGAGACAAAAATTCTTCCTTTGAGGTTCTCCACTGTTTATTTTATAATTTGTCTCATCATTTTCTTTTGATACTTAAAAGGACTTTGTGAAAACTACTAGTGTGAGAAAAGATTTCCCATAAATATCCTATCATATATGTTTCCTATTAGGGCTTCTGACATTCCACATGTTTTCAAAGGTAATTGGAAATACTAGATACAATTTAAGGGTCATTATTGTGTTAGCCAAGAAAATAGCTAATGATGACTTTAGCTACTGGGCTATTTAGCCGATCATAGAACCCATTAGCTCAATTAAGTAAATCAAATAGGAAAAAACATTTAGACTTAAAAAGCCACCCAGTACTACCTACTACTTGCCTATAAGGCTTTTATTTCATGAGAATGCATATTTGTTCATTCTGTAGAGAAGAAAATAATCAGTTCAACTGATTTAGCAGATGCAAGTGACTCGAGATTGCTTAGGCTTTATAAGACAAAAATTATGCTAAATGGAAATTTCAAGAGAGTAGGTAAGACAAGAGGCCTTCTGTGTAAATCAGGGCTTGAGCTTTCTTGAAATGTTTTATTTCACTGTGATGAGGCAGGTCTGAAAATAGCACATAGACTTTTCTTCCCTTAAAGGATTTTCTTCAATCCTGAGTGGTATATATAGGTTAAAGTTTGCAGGAAGGCAAGTGGGTAGCACTGGGATGAATGTTTATGGTCCCCAAACATTCTAATTCCAGGTGTTTATAGCATTCAGATATTAAGTAGGCACTTAAGCTTTCAAAGACCAAGCCCACAAGAAAATGCGCAGGTTAACTTGCAGTTTTCAATTATTAAAGTGGACAGGCAGTTCATAGGATGTTTGGAGTGACTGTTGAAGAGAAATAGATACCACTGCTTGTATTATTAATATTTATAGTAAAATCATTATATGTAGACCATGCTATTACCAGAGAGATTTGCTTCATTGAATAAAAGTTCAATTTTTTTTTTACCAGGGTTTGAACCCAGGGACACTAAAAATTGCCACATCCCTATCCCTTTTTACTTTGAGACAGGATCTCACTAAGTTGCTTAGGGCCTTGCTAAATTGCTGAGGCTGGCCTCAAACTTGTGATCCTCCTGCCTCAGCCTTCTGAGTTGCTGGGATTACAGGCATGAGCCACCACTTTGGGCTCAAATATTCAGTTTTTATGGAGCAGTGAGATATTTCATTCAATTAAAATTTCAAGAACTGATGGATTAAGTGGCATGATGGCAACAGGGTAACAACTAGCTCTCCAGCACTGGTTTGCAGTACTTGCTGATTTTTTTTTTTATGGGGTAGATGCATCCCACATGGCTGATATCAGGCTATCAATGTGAAACATCTAGCTTTGCACAACTGCTGTAAATTCAACAATAATTGGCTCTACTGAGCTGGCACAAGCAGCTCCAGTGCATTCACTACTGGATGTAACTTAAGCTAAAGAATAAAAGGAAGAATGGCTGGGTCTGTAATTGGATTCCAAGAAGGTTATTTTTTTTAAATTAGAGCATTATAGTTATATACATATGAGTTGAGTTCATTTTGACAAAATCACGCATGTATGGAATTAATTTCAGTCTCCATTCCCCCAACTTCCCTTCTTTCATTCTCTTTCCTCTAATGATCTTCCTTTCACTTGTTTATTTATTTATTTTTGATTGGTACTTTCTACATATGCATAAAGGTAAAATCCCCTGTGGTATATTCATACATGCATAAATGTGATTTACTTAAATTTATTCCATATTTGCTCCCCTTTTCCAACTACCTTCCCCCTTACTCTTGAGCTCCCTCTTTTACTCCACTGATCCTCCCTATATTTTTGTGATATTGGATCCAAGAAAGTTATTCTTAAACAACACACCTCAATGTGTGCTTGGCTGACAATTTCTATCCCAAATTACAGAGCACCTTTGTAAAGGAGCACTTTGGGAAAGGCTGGACCTCAGGAAGCCTCCATTTGACCTATCAATAATCCTTCATCTGAGGTGTAATCAGGGTAAAGGGCAGGTCACTTGGTTTCCCTGGAAATCACAAATAAAATAAGCAGACTTCATATCTGGAAGGTATAGGTTCTCTTCTAGTTCTGCTGCTCATTGTGTAATTTAAGCCCCTTATCAACTCCAGTGCGGAATCTTATGTCGAGTGTGCCATAGTTCAGATCTGGAATGCCCCCTAAAGATCCTTGTGTTACATGCTTGGTCTCTAGCTTGGTGCTATCTTTAAGAGGTAGGACATAGCTGGAGGTCTTCAGACCATTGGAGAGTGCCCTCAAAGGGAACTGTGAGACCCAAATCTCTTCTTTTTAATTATCTTTCCTGTCTAAGGGATGAGTGCTTTTATTCTGTCACTTGCTCCCTCTCTGATGTGCTTGCCAAAGGCCCAAAAGCAGTGAGGCCAACCAGTCATAGATTGGAATACTCCCAAACTGAGCCAAAATAACCTTTTCTCTTTATAAGTGGATTAGCTCACAGATTTTTATGCTAATATAAAGTTGATTGACACACAAATGTCAATACTCAGTGGATTCTAAAATATAAGTGATCACCACCCACAAAGAAGGTAGGAAGTTTCTCATGTTTCCCCAGAGACTTATTAAGAGCTTGACCTCTCCCTAAAAAAGGATTTTTGACTGACTCTGCACACAGTTGGGGGTGGATCTGCTTTCTCCAAGATTATCCCCTCCCTTTGCCCACGATCTCCCCACATTTTTAGCCCGCCCAGTGCTGTGTTGAATCCTTTTTCTTTTATGATCTTAGAACTGTGACTACTTTTTCCTCTTCCCAATTCCCTTTTCACCTGTATGTTGTGAGGTGGTCCCATATAAATTCTGTCATTCATGATGAAATGTTCATTTACAGAAGCAACACAAGATGATATATCAAGAGGAAAAAAAAATAGCCCACATAGGATTTCATCCTCCAATAATTCCATATAATGAAACAGTCACTTTTAATTGTCTATGCAACGTGCCCTAATATACATTATTTTTATTGCTATATATTTATTTAAACATTACTTCTGTCAGACTAGTTAATACATATCTGCAAAATAGATGAATGAATGAACCAACGAATGAATGAATGAATGAAGGTATACCTGTGTGAGTAGATGAACTGGCCTCTTAAATTCATTTCCAAGCCTTAGGGCTGAGATACATTTTTCCCTATTTTCATATTTTTCTTTAGGTCCTCTGTTTATTTTTAGGGAATGGTAAATGGCTTTTTGCACTGTGGGGGGGATTTTGGCAGGAAAGTCTTACACTTTACCTGTCAACTACCTTCCAAACACACATGATTGGAGAGACAGAGGAAGTAGAAAACACACCATGCAATTGCTAACAGTTGGTGGAGCAGCAAGTGAACTAGAGTAGGTGGCATTTGTCCCTATTTCTACGCTCTGATCTGAAACTTGTACAACAGATGTACTGGGGGCTGGAGGACGGTGGTGCTCATTTGTGGAGGTGAAAATGCTAGGGAAATGTGCAGGCCACATCTAGCAGTGGTAGCAGAGTGCCGCAGGCTGATGAACCTGTTGGTCCTGCTGGGTGGTTTTTCTTCAGCAATACTTTAACCATTTGCAATGCTAGAAGCAATGTCAAACATTGCTAATTTAGCATTTTTTATAAGGCTGGAGCGCCAGAACTGGATTGTATGGAATTTCTCACAAACACTGTGGTTTTATGTTTATTTCTGAATAAATTTAACCTCCAACTTGAAAATATTGGCATCTCAGAAAACTTTTGTGTTGCTTCCTCGAATTATAAAAATGACATGAGAATCGTATAATCCAAGTACTGCATATTCCTTTTCCCTGTGGTAAACCTGATGACTTTTCTTTGTATGTACATAGTACTTAATGCTTTTTCTTATCTCTGTTTTCATTTCTCCCTTGGTTTTTCTTTCCCTTGCAGTACCTATTCTAGCTTTCATATTTCTCTAAGTAAAACAACAACAACTCTCAGGAATGTTGCAAGTCTAATCATCAATCTAACACAATACATCCATTCTTCCCAGGATCTTTGGAAATATTTTCACAATAAAAGTGGTTTTTAGAAAATACCTGGTAAAGGGGTGCTTTACTTTCAATTATCAAATCATAGTTGGTCTTTAATCTTATACTTTTAATCAGTGTATATATTTAACTTAAATGGGTATTAACCCCAGTGTAGATATTGGCTTTCTGGCCTTTATGTGACTAGTGAAAATTTAAAATGCATAGATTTTATTTCTTAAAATTAAAAAAAAGATTGGGAATCTATACAAGATGTTATATTCTGATTTTTCAAGAAGTCGGTGGTAAGACAATGTCTGTTTCTAATTTACACAAACTGGTTAAGAAAAAAGAATTTAAGTCAGCTGATATTTTCCCTTTCATTATTTCTGATTTAAACCAGCTCATCTTTTTCCTTTCATTACTTACATGACATCTAATAACTGGTCTGATTCAATTTAAACATTTGCAGTGGGTCACTTTTGCCTTTGTGTATGTAGAACCAGTTTCTAAAAGAGTCATATGCTTCACGAACAGGAATTTTGTTTTTATGTTTTGCATGAAAAACCTCATTTCAAAAGGCAACTTCTCTATTTTTCTCTATTTTGATGTTTTGCTTATGCCCAGAATAATGCAAATGAGATCATTAATTATTGACAACATTGTCAATTAAGAGAATGAAATTAGTCATAAACTCTACACACCTGACCTCAAATTATACACTGCGTTTTAACAGTTTTTCATCAGAGATAAACCCATTATTTTTACTCATAACTTGGATTCTATTAAATGAAAGATTTGGGCACAAAATTTTTATTTTAAGAGAACAGGGGGAAAATTATCAACATCAACCATTATTTGCTATTGTTTAAATGGTCTCAAACCCTCAGCACTATAGATATTGGAAATTATATCACGTGGGAGGCAAGTCCCTACCTCCATTCTCACAGTGAGTCTAGTAAGAGAGAAATGCTATAGACAGAGTAATTATAAAACCCTTCATGATTGAGAGACTGAAAAGGCATTAGGCTAGCAACACTCAAAACACTTTTCCAAGTTTGGTCTTATAGCATGGCCTTCTTTACACTCATCTGTGCGTATAATTTATGAATATCAAGGATAAGTATTGGTATTGCCCTACTTTGTATTTTATTACAGCTGTGAGTTGATTCCCAAATGTCAATGTGACCGTTTTCCTTTCCATACATCCTGTTTGGGAAAGCAGCTGCAAATATTAATCTGTATGTCATACACACCCACTCACCACAGTCTCTTGTTCCCAGAGTACAGTAAATTGCTAATGAAATTATTCATCCACCATTTACCCAACTTGGTTTGTAAATAACAAATTGTCTTAAGATTTGTTCAGATTACAATGTTAATGGGAGAAATGGGCAAAAATTAATGAAGTTTGTGGGTTTTTTTTAAAAAAACTGCCTTTTGTATTTCATCAGTAATTAATCATAGAATTTTAAAACTGAAAATGACTGTTAGAGATCATAAAATAAGGGCAGGAGTGAAGATGAGTCACTCTGGCATATTGTGAAAACACTGAATTTGGAATTAGGAGTCTTGGACAGATCAAATATTTTATGAACAAGGAAAGTGCCACAGTAGTTAGAATGACTTAGATAGGTCACTTTTCTGAATGCCAAGTTGATACTTTATAATGAGTATCCTATAGGGATAAGGTTGTGAGAGTACAGGGAAAGCTTTTGAGTTATAAAAACCATTTTAATTTTTAGTTGTCCAACCTAACTAGAGATGCTGACCAACAAGTTACAGAAAATTAAATGTGACTCAAATGAATCCATTGGGATTGGGAAAGAAAGTTACAAGAAATTTTCATTTTTTACTCAGAATATAAAATGTGTGTTTTTTTATAGTAAATGAATATTCAAGTAAAAAGTGATGTAATCAAAGATACTGTTAAAAAAAGACAGTAATCCCTTACATGAGAAAATACTATGATATTTATAGACCTTTACCTCTATCACCATAAATGGCCTTTATTACTCATTGTGAAAAATATAAAGAAATAATATTTAAAAAGAACAAAATTGTATGTGTTTCTCTGACCCTAAAAATTAACAATGTCTTAAGAATTTTTCATTATTCCCTAGCAAATTAGATCCATTCTGAGATATTTTCAAACCAACAAAATCTGGAAATGTCTGCCATAGAAACTAAAAAAACAAAGTAAAATAAAAATGCAGAGCATATTCAAACAAAAAAAGTATCCCTGATTGAGAAGTTTTGACTTGTCATTCCCCTTAGACCAGCTGCTCAAAAGTACTTTTGCTTTTTATGGGTCATTTGATTATTTACTGAGATCCCACCATAAGAACCAAAATCAGGCAAAGGACCAAAAGACATCTAATATTAGTACTACCTTGCTCCTAGAAAGATGGTAGAATTCTGGAGAGGATATAGCCCTCCTGTGGTTATTAAGATAAAACTGAGAGTTTAAAATATATACACAATGGAATATTATTTAGCCACAAAGATAAATTAAATTATGGCATTTGCTGGTAAATGATGGAACAGGTGACTATCATGTTAAATGAAATAAGCCAATCCCAGAAAAACCAAAGGCCAAATGTTCTCTCTGCATGTGGATGCTAACATACAATAAGAGCGGGGGAGAATAGAAGTTCATTAGATTAGACAAAGGGGAATGAAGGGAAGAGATGGGAGACAGGAATAGAAAAGACAGTAGAATGAATCAGATATAACTTTCCTTAGGTCAGATATGAATACACAACCAGTGTAATTCCACATTATGTACATCCTTAAGAATGGAATCCTAACTAGACTAAGTTATACTCCATCTATGTAAAATATGTCAAAATAACACTCTACTGTATATCTAAAAAGAACAAATAAAAAGAAAAATACATAAAAATTTAAAAACTTACAGAGTACTTATTCAGAGCAATGGGTAAAAGAAAGAAAGAGCATCCATATTGAAAAGGAGCAAGTCAAATTGTTCCTATTCATAGAGGAAATAATATTATATATAAAAAGCTTAAAGATTCCACCCCAAAAGCTATTAGAATTGATAAATCAATTCAATATAGTTGCAAGAAATAAGATCAACTCAGAATACACCAATAATGAATTAGCTGATAAAGAAATCAATAAAGCAATTCCATTTAAACATGTTACAAAATGGTAAAAGAACTCTACAATGAAAATTATAAAACACTGATGAAAGAAATTGAAGAGGATCTCCCCACACACACACACACACACAGAGGAAAGATATCCAATGTTCATAGATTGGAAGAATCAATATTGTTAAAATGTCCATACTACCCAAAGTAAGATAAAAATCCTATGCAATCCCTATTGAAATACTTATGACATTCTTCACATAAAAGGAAGAAAACAAACTCTTAAAACTCATACCCACAAAAGACCCTGAATAGGCAAAGCAATCCTTAGGAAAACGAACAAAGCTGCAGACATCACAATACATGACTTCAAAATATACTGTGAAGCTATTTAACCAAAACAGCATGCTTCTGCCCATGATACAGTAAATGAGGGCAGTCTATTTTTCTTATTGTAAAAAAAAAACTGTAAAAATAGGCAAATATATGAAGCAACTTGTTTGTTCAGGCATTGGAAAACTAGGCAAGCCTTGCTATACCTGAGAAAAGATAAACTTTCAATTATACCCACTCTCTGCCTAGGAATAATTTCCTGAAAGTGGTATAGGGACCTGGAACCCAAGCAAAGGTTGATCTTCTTAAGCAAAGAAAGTAGAAATTAAGTTAAAGCATTTATATTTACTAGAGTCTATAAGCTATGGCACTGGAGAGAACCACTCTATTTAGAGGACCAGAAGTAGAAAGTGGAATTACTTGCTAGTGTTTGGCTGGTACGGGGAGATGCTAGAGTTCTAACTCAGCCAGAGTTAAGAACTTTGCTAACACTTTGGCATTCAGCTGACATATCAGAAAAATCTCTTTCTAGGAGTAAAGTTATGGGTCAGTGTAAGGCCCACTCCTTTTAGTAATACCCTAAAAAGATCTGAAATGAAACCAAATGTAAACAAATTATCTTAATTAGCTTAGTTGAATTGCCCATAAGAGCAAAAATCTACACTTTACAGAGGAAAACAATAGAATCTTTAGACTTTAAGATGTATTGTTTATGTTATTGAAGATATAATAAAAAATATTAGATATTGAAAAAAACAACATGTGATTCATAGAGAAGAAAAAAGCAAATAATAGATATCAAGATGGGCCAGATTTTTGAGTTAGAAAACAAAACATTAGAAAAGATATAATAAATATATTTAAAGGTTTAAAGAAAAATATTGTCTTAACAATGAGCCATTAGGGAACCTCAGCAGAAAAATGTAAACAGAAAAGAAAGGGAAGATTTTTGAACTAAAGACAATAATAACAGATTTTACAAAACTACTCTAAGATTTCATCTCACTCCAGTCAGAATGGCAGCTATTATGAAGACAAACAACAGTAAATGTTGGTGAGGATGTGGGGAAAAAGGCACACTCATACATTGCTGGTGGGACTACAAATTGGTACAGCTAATATGGAAAGCAGTATGGAGATTTCTTGGAAATCTGGGAATGGAACTACCATTTGACCCAACTATCCCTCCCCTCAGACTATACCTAAAGGACTTAAAATCAGCATACTACAGGGACACAGCCACATCAGTGCTTATAGCAGCACAATTCACAATAGCTAAACTGTGGAACCAACCTAGGTGCCCTTCAGTGGATGAATGGATAAAAAAAAATGTGGCATATGTACACAATGGAATTTTACTCAGCAATAAAAGAGAATAAAATCATGGCATTGGCAGGTAAATGGATGGCACTGGAGAAGATAATGCTAAGTGAAGTTAGCCAATGTTTTCAAAAAAACAAATGAGAAATGTTTTCTCTGATATAAGGAGACTGATTCATAAGTGGGTTAGGGAGGGGGAGCATGGGAGAAATAGATGAACTCTAGATAGGGCAGAGGGGTGGGAGGGGAAGGGAGGGAAGGGAGGGGACAGGGGGTTAGCAATGATGGTGGAATGTCAGGGACATCATCATGCGAAGTACATGTATGAAGACACAAATTGGTGCGAATATAATTTATATACAACCAGAGATATGAAAAATTGTGTTCTATATGTGTAACATGAATTGTAATGCATTCTGCTGTTATGTATTTTAAAAATCAATAAAAAAAAGAAATTTAAAAAGACTATAGTAACAGATTTTAAAAAATTAATTAGAGGTAATTAATAGATTGAAAATGGAGGAAGACCAATTGATAGCAGTTATCCAATCTGAAGAGTGAAGAAGGAAAAAGGTAAGAAAAAAACAAATCCTCATAAAATGTATAATTTGCATAAAATGTGATTCCCAGGAAAAAAAAAAAAGAGAATGAGAATATATTAAGAAATCATGGCTGAACTGTTCCTAAAATTGTTGGAAAATGTCAATTTACACACCCAGGAAGCTCAGTGAACTATAAGCAAGATAAAAGCAAAGTAAAGGTGCCGCAGTCTGGCTGGGCCCCTGAAGCAGGAACAAACTTTATTTCTGCACTCCACCAGCACACTCCACACACGCTCCCGGGAACTCTCCCGAACGCCTCGGGGCTCCTCCAGGAACCACACACCAACCTGAAATCCCTCCTCTGGCACCTCCCCAACCAATTCGAACTCTTCAGGAATCCCCTCGAGAGCTCAACCAGAACTCAACGGGAACTCCATGAGAACTCAAAAGTCATCATCTTAATGGCTCGCTGGCGATGGCTTGCTTCTGATATGAAATAACAGCGTGTAGAAGACAATGCAATGATTTTTTTTAAAATTCTCTGAAAGCAGAAAAACATTATATCAGTAAAGGGTTTAACATAAAGAAAAGACATCTTCCAAAAATGGGTCTGAAATAAAAGCATTATAAGATAAATAAAATCTGAAAGAAGTTATGTCACCAGAACTGAATTAATGGTTAAAAAAAAAAAAAGGACTGAAGGGAAATGATCTCACATCTCACATGAAATTTAAGTCCACCAGAGAGAATGAAGACCACTATAAATGGTAAATAAAGATAAATATAAAATGTTATGATTTTTGTTCCTCTTATAAAACTTCAATGATAGCTATTGATTTAAAATCAAAACAATAATATTGTAGTGTTTATTCAGAATATAGAAGTTAAAGTCCAAAAATGGTATAAAGGTTAGAGCGTAAATGGAATTATACTGTTGCAGGTGCTTGATGTAGGCACACGGCGATGTTAAGAATTTAGATATGAAACGTGAATTGAGAAAGTCAGTATTTGAAGCATTAGGTGCAAAGTGGAAGAATATTGATTCAATATGGACTTTGAATTACGTACTGGCTTTTCGAATATTGTAAAATAAGTTTGTTAAATGGTAACATTGCCCTTTTGGATTATTACAAAAAAATCCCCTTGGCCTATATAGATTTCACTTGTGTTCACTTTGTACCAGATACATCTCTGTGAATAATATCTTGAGGAGTATGTATCTGTTGGCAGAGAAATTCATGATCTAAAAAAAAATGTACTTTGGGTAATGTTCAGGTTTATATTTTACTTGCAAAAAGCCAAATTAAAAATACAAATATAAAAAACTTGATCCTAAAACAAAATGGAATTTGGTAAATTCAGTATCCCTTGTTATCTCTTGTGGTGATCACTTAAAAAAAAATCCAATTGTAATCATTACATTAAATGCAGATGATCTAAATGCCCAAATAAAAATTGAGATCATCAAGATGAAATTTAAAGATGCAAGGTCTAACTATATGCTAGGATATGAGATAAAGTTGGAACTAAAAGGATGGAAAAAGATACATCATAAAAAACATAAGCAAAGTAAAGCCATCATGGCTATATTAATGTGAGACAAAATTGACTTCAGGAAGGAGAGTATGACTAAAGATAAAAAGGGCCAACTTATACTAATTTAAAAACCAATTCAGGAGGAATATATAGCATTCCTACATGCATTGGACTTGATAATAGACCTAATAATAGACCATTAAAATACATAAAGTAAAACCTCACATAGGGATAAATAGACAAATCCACAACTATAATTGGATATTTTAACACATTCTTATAGTAATTGTTATATCCCATATACCAAAAAAATCATTAAAGATACAGAAAACCTGAATATTATCAACCAATCTGACTTAGTGGACATTTATAGAACACCATTAACAACCGCAGAATGCGCATTCTTCTAACCATGCCTGGTTCAAGATCCACCATGTAATGAGCCATAAAATGGGATTTAGTGAATTCTAAAATATTGAAATCTTTCAGTACATGATTTCTGACAACAGATTAAAATGGAAACCAATATGATACCTACAAAGATTCCAAATATGTATGTGAAAATTTAATAAGGTATTTTTAATGACACGTGGATTTTTTAAAACCTTACTAGTAAAATTTTCAAATTTGAATTGACAAGTAAAACACAGAACTTGGAAATTTGTAAGATGTAGCTAAAGAAATGCTTAAAATGAAATTTATCATTTTAAATGCCTTACTAGACAGGAACAAAGCTTAAAATTAATAACCTAGTTTCCACCTTACTCATAATAAAATGAGAACAATTTAATCTAAAAGTAAGTAGAAGAAAATGAATCATTTTAAAAAAGCTAAGAAGAATCAAGAAAAAAACAGGAGATATTAACAAAGTAAAAAAACTGATTTTTTGAAAAGGTTAACACAATTGATAATGTCCTAGCAAAACTAATCAAGAAATAAAGAGAAAAACAAACAGAAGAGATTTCACAATAGCTGGAGTCAAAGAAGATGGACATCTTACAACAGATCTTATAACCATTGTAAATATATTAAGGTAATATGATGAAATATGTGAATATGAAATTACCTGAGGAACACTTAACCCAACTGATTTTTAAAAAGAGTAGTAAGGGGCTGGGATTGTGGCTCAGAGGTAGATCGCTAGTCTAGCATGTGCGAGGCCCTGGGTTCGATCCTCAGCACCACATAAAAATAAAATAAATACAATAAAGATATTGTGTCCAGTTACAACTAAAAAATAAACATTAAAAAAGAGTAGTAAATTGGAGTTATCTTGTATCTATTGGAGAAGTTGAATTTCTAATGAGAAAAATCTTGCACAAAGATATATCAATATCTGGAGAGTTCCTCAAGTAAAACTTGAAGACATTAAGAAAGTGCATTATATGAAATAAAGTACAATATATAAAAAGAATGGCCATTATGACCAAATTGAGTTATTCCCAGGAATGCAAATTCAGTTTAGCATTGAAAATCAACACATGATGATGGGTGCTGTGTCACATGCCAGTAATCCCAGCCTCTCTGGAGACTGAGGCAGCAGAATTGCAAGCTCCAGGCCCCACTCAGCACTTTAGAAAGACCCTGTCTGAAGATAAAAGGTAAGGACTGGCAATAGAGCTCAGTGGTAAAGCGAGCCTGTGTACCAAAAAGAAAAGAAAAAACTAGTTAACTCATGGTCCCTCTGATGTCAGTTAAGAGGTGGAGGGAGCAGTGTTCTTTCCTTCACAGTAAGGAGTGAAAATAAAAACTAATCAAGCAGATAATTCAGGAAGTTTCTTGAATCCATTAGAGATCTCTAACCCCAGATCTGGGGAGAGACCAGAATCTGCAGGGAGAAATGGGAACTAAACAATTGCTTACCAGTGGCAGATGCCCTTTCCTGTCAC
The DNA here is from genome assembly GCF_001458135.2 of Marmota marmota marmota. Classification (NCBI taxonomy): domain Eukaryota; kingdom Metazoa; phylum Chordata; class Mammalia; order Rodentia; family Sciuridae; genus Marmota; species Marmota marmota. The sequence continues at coordinate 7,336,729 of NW_026000016.1, read as the reverse complement.
ACAAGTCACTAAGATGATCCAGTTTAGAAATGTTAATGAATTGCTCTAGGCCACTTGTGGATGAGCAGCCTCTGGCCTCACAGAGCATTCATGTTCTCCCACAGTCCTTTCTTCCTTGGACACTGCCAAGTACTGACAAAGATAGGGAGACTGTTAAGAAAATTTCCCTTTTGTACTGACTTAGGGGAGGGAACAGTAGCTACTGCTGAAACTCTGCCCAGACCCATCTTCAATACATCCCATAAGGGACAAAAACCTTAATTTCAGGGAGAACAATAAAAACTGTCAGTTTAGGGTACTAGTGAAAATCATTATAGTTACAAGAAGGAAAGAGAAAAATAGAATACAACTATCATGAAGGAGTGGACTTGTAGAGAGGTAGAGGTAGTTGTAAATGCCGTACTCTCAATACCTAATGAACAGTTTTAGCCTCCTATTGAGGCTTGATCAGAACCCCAGAGAATACTCCTTCCTCTTCTTCCACTCGCCCTCACCACATTCACAAGTGTTGAGTACATGCAACCCTTTGCTAAGATTGCTAGAGACAGATTGTCTCCGGGGCACAGTACAGAAGGCTGACTGGAAACCAAGAAAGGAATAGTTATTGATGGAAAAACACAAAAACAAACAAACAAAAAACAAACCACTCTAGCAAAATTAGCCTTCACCCTAAACACAAGGTATCACTGGAGGAATCTGAGACTATGGTTTATTGGAGATAATTATAGCAATAACAAATTTTAAATCCAGCTCAACTCCTGAGTATATTAATACAAAAATCCTACTATATTGAAAGTCTAGCAGTAGGAAAGACATGTATGTTTGTCCTTTGCATCATGCTCAGATTTCAACAACAAATTAGGAGGCAAAACCAAACAAAGCAAAACCACAACTGTGTAGAAATAAAGCAATCATCAAAACCAGATAAAGACATGACAAAGACATTGAACCAACAAATGGAGAGTTTAAAATAACTATGATTAATATGTAAATACTAAAGGAAAAGATAGACAGCATGCAAGATCGGATAGGCAATGTCATTAGAGAGACGAAAATGGTAAGAAAGAGTCAATGCAAATACTAGAAAACAAATACGCAATAATAGAGATGAAGATAATTTTTGATGGGATTAATGGTAGGTTTGATATGGCCAGAGAAGAAATCTGTAAGCTGGAACTTCAATCCATAGAAATCCTACAAGTTAAAGGCAAAAGAAGAAAAAAGTAAAGAGAAAATTTGTATTTTGTAAATCAGAATATAGCATCCAAGAATGTCAGACAATATTACATGGTCTAAAATACACATAAGAACAGGAGCAGCAGCCTGCTGAGAGGCAGAGCCGCCCCCTCCCCCTGCGCCTGCAAGGTAGACGGAACTATGACCACCCACAGAACAGGCCCAGCGGCCTGCTGAGGGGCAGAGCCGCCCCCCACCCCACCCCCGCGCCTGCAAGGTAGG
>NW_026000016.1:7312103-7331532 GCF_001458135.2 Marmota marmota marmota | reverse complement strand
TATATATATATATATATATATATATATATATATATATATATATATACAAATTTCCCAAAACTTATCAACCATTTACAGTGTGTGCATTATTATGTGCAAATTATATCTCAGTAATGTTGATTGAAAAAAGAACCTACTAGCAGAACAAAGCTCATCAGTCTCTCTTTAATTTTCTATATCCTTGGCAGCAGCAAATCTGTAAATCTGTTCACATCCTAATTCAAATGCCAATATGATGGGCCTCAGCCACAATGGTCTTTTGCAAAAATATTTCCAGGTCCTTGTGATACAAAGATTAACTCTCCCATAAAATATAAAAACAATGGTAGGCAAATTGAAAGTTTTATGTAATTGTGATATATAATAAGTTTGGCCGGCAAGAATGCTATTTGCAATCCCGAGATAAAATCATTTTTGAAGTGTTCTAAAGACAAACTAGGATTTTATGACCCATTAGTATTACAACCCAGTCCTCCAGAAACTTTATCTTAATGATTACATAGTAAGTTCTGCCTCTACAATCTCAAAACCTTTCCCAGAATTTATCAATTTATTATATAGTTAATATTTTACATTCTACTTTGTTCCCCAAACTACTCATGGCAGGTAATAATAAGTTTTTCAATGTTTTTATAACTTAAGGGAAAAGGGAAGTAGTAGATTTTGTACCTTCCCTGAAAGAACAACTGAAGACACAAAACCAACATCTAAGGCCACTCAGGAACCAATTTTAACTTTCTTCTCTTCACTCAAATTCAAGGAGGCTTTCTGGCCTGTTTAGTCCTAGGGACAAATTTCTGTGGGAGGAACCCAATCATTAAAATTCCCTTTTTATGGGACTCCAGATGAACCCCAATATGGCCTTGGCAGCCAAAGATTGGAGAAGGGTACTGTGATTTAAGACTAGAGGAAGTGAGTGGAGAGACAGCAGTGAGTTTCCAGCCCAGTCTCTCCTTGGTACTCTATGTGAGTGAGAAATACTTACTTACATTGTTGGGCAGAATTATATTTTTAAAAAATTCTCTTAGTGGTTCTCTTTTAATTCCTTTGGCACCACTATCTGGCAGCTCTAGCATAGTTGAGGTAGACTGACAAAGATAGCAAAGAGGAGGAGCTGAATGTTCCAACCCGATTCTGATTTCCGCCTTCAGGTAAAATATTCTGGAATTATCAGTTTTATTCCCCAAGGTTACCTCTTAAGAACAGAACACAGTCTCAGCGTGAAGCTGGTATCCCCAGAGGATCAGATCCTAGAAAGCCCTGCACAACGCAGTACAGCCCAAGTTGTTTGGAAAGTAATGTAAGCCTGGGGGATTCTGGCTCAACATGACAATGGTCAATGTCACAGGCGGTAGAAACAATTATACAAAGACTTCTAAATTCACAGGAGAGAGGGCTCTTTGGAGAATACATGGGTCAGAGCAGGCTTTGTAGAGCAACAGGACCTGAGCTGCATCTGAAAGTTGCTTGTCTGTAGACAGGTTGGTTGGAGGGGAACTTGAAGGATTTTTTTGATTTGGGCTGAAAGTCCTGAAGAATGATTTTGATTCTTTAAATATTGCAGTAGCTGCTGACCTGGTTGGAATGTATTTGTCAGCATTGCCGAGTTTGCTCGGTTTGCTACTGCTGCTAGAGGGTTAGATCTGACCAGAGTAATTCAAAAGTTTTCTATGGCTGCTTGATCCCTTGTCTGAAGCTTTCGATTTTATTTTACGTCAACTTTATTCTTGGAGATTTTGGAGGGTGGAAGGGCCATTGAGTTTCTCTAATTCCCACCTGCAGGTACAGCCTATCCTTCTGTAAAATGTATTTTACTGGTATTTATGGAACAATTTATGCTGTCTAATCAAACACGTTAAAACACTTATTTTTGCTTTCCTCAATTCTGTCAATTGTTAATAATCATGTTGTCATTTTTTTTCCAGACTTGGCACCAAAACTTTATTCATTCCCCTTAGAAATTCTGCCACCAACCTACTATAAAAACTGTCATTATCTCTCAAAGTCACAGTCCTGACATCTGTTAAGTAAAGGTTTATTTTACACTTCAAAAGTCAATCTACACAGCTGACTAGACTCCTTCAGAATCTTACAGCTTGCTCTTGTCAAATATTTGAGATAATAAAATTTGCTTTTAGAAAAATATTTGCTTTTCATAGAAAAGAAAATTATCAATAAATTGTTTTGTTTCTTTCCCTGAAAAAAACAAAACACAAGTATTCTTATCAATTGGTTGTCATAAAAATATAAAAATAAAAGAAACTGGAATAATAATTTCTGTGTGTTTCATTTCAATTGACAATTTCTTTCTTCTAATACCCTTGAAGGTTGAATGAGTCTTCTGAGCTCCAGATAGAAAAAAAAAAAAAATCACTGCAACGTGATCATCCTTGAGGAGGAGAAGAGGCTGCTGTCCTGTTCCTGTTCTACTAGTCTCTCTGCACAGCCTCCTTCTGAATGATTTGTATTTGAACTATGGCCTTCTGTGTGGAGGTCCACTTTGACCCACATCATAAATCTAGAGGACCAATCCCCACCTGATTAAATCATTAGAAACAAGAAAATAAACAACTTACAGAGCAGCTATTCTAAATTGAGTGTTGTCCTAAGAACTTCTGTGTGCCACCTTGTTTAATACTTACAATAATTCTCCAACATAAATAGTCTGTTACCTGGGGTCTGATGTCAAGCTTATGATATAAAACACTGTGCTTCATATTTTCACTAACAAACCTTTTTTTTTCTTGTATGTATATTACATTTCCAAGCTTCAAACTTTATTTTCCAATAGGAACGCATGTCTTTGCACCTATGAACATTTGCGAACCTGTAAATTCTGAACTTTAGGTGAGAAATATCTGTAGGCATATTGTGCTCTGTTTCTTTTCTCTCATGGGACCCTGCATATCTAATATAAACAGTGGTGGGTCTAAGCAAAGAGTTTACAAGAATTCTATAGGTGTTTTCATGCCTAGAATGATTTGCTACTGCTTCTGACATAGAAGTCATAATTTGCTCTCTAGCCTTCCACATCTCAGATGGTCCACTCATTGCATGGGTAACAGAAAGAGCAATGTACAAGAAATCAGAAGACGTGGTACCTGGTACTTGTTGTGCCATTAATTAGCTATTTCATATTGAAATAACTGATTGGCTTCTTTCAATTCCATTTTCTTTTTATTGCTTAAAACCAATAGTACCTACCTCTCTGGTTGTTATGAGAACCAAATGAATCGTGTGGAAATTACTTGAAAACTATAAGGACTTCTGATGATGTTAAAATTAAAATTTGTTCTTGTTACACCTGGGAGGAACCCTTTACAGCTTCCAATGTTCTTCAGTTGAAAGCCAACCATCTTATTTCCATTCACCAATACAGGTTCCGGTTTATAAGAAACTGGAATAGTTATGATGTTCATAAACAGAAAGATGGGGCTTTTGGGAAGACTATAGTAGGTTCACAGGTTCCCTGGGTATCTTGAGAAATGAGGAGCACAGAAGGGGCTCTGGAGGCCAGAAGGAGCAGTCTAGAAGGACAGAGCCCCAGATAGTGCCACTGCTACTGTTTGATACCACCTGATGCCACTATGAGAAAGAAATTCTAAACGCTTCCTTTAGTTTTGCATATCTTGCTCAGGAGGGAAGTAATAGATTGACCAAACAGAGGTCCCATGACTGTGCCTTGAATGCCAAATCCAAGAGAGGAGGTTCACTTTTCTTTTTCCCCCATAAAAGGAAAATACAACTGAGTATACAATGGATATTATGCACAGTGGGAAATACCCCCAAATGAAAAGGGTTGGGTGCTAGATAGTGAATTTAAAAAAAACCCATATCCACAACTTCCTCCATAATCTGGCTCTCTTAGCTGCATCAGGCACCACCAACTTCTCCCAATTATGCCAGCCGTATTTCACTTCCTTTATGTGCCAAGCTCTCATCTACCTCAGGGCTAATTAGGATAACTGGAATTCTCCTCCATTCTTTGCCCTCTCCTGTGGCTGACCCTCTTCAGCTTTCAAGTCTCATGTGGGAAGTACTTGTCTGGCACCAGCACCACTCCTGGCCCAATCTAGGTTAGCCCACAACCTCATAGTGTACTCCCTTGTTATCTTGTGCTTCCTCATGGTATTTACAACTAAATAATCACTGGCATGACCTTTTACATATCTACCTTACTCACTAGATGCAAGTTGCAAGAGAATAAGGTCTGTATCTAATTCATGGATATATCCTAGATGTCAGTAAACACTAAATAAATATTTATTGCATGCATGAATGAGTTAATAGAGAAGTGTATGAAGATGTTGTTTCCAGCCTTCCATCAATACTGTACAGCTTTCCCTCTGGATGTTAGTAGGCATGACCTCTTCCTTCCTAGAGTGCTGTGAGATCCTAATGGAGTTTAGAAGCCTAAAGTTCCTTTTGTGCCCTTCTTATTGGCACAATTCTAGGAACATTGAACAACAGATGGGTGAGTTCATGAACACAGTAACTGAGGTTGTAGAGAAAACGTTTTCTACTATTCCCCAATGAGTCCTTCTGTTATGTCTGAAATTAAATTCCTTTTTCTCCCTCTCCTCAAGTATGAGCATGAGTGTGTTATCAAGCAATAAATATGGATTAGGTTTTCTATCAGGTGTAGAGGAGCTAGAAGTAGTTTTAAAGCTTCAGTTTTTTCCCTTTCAAAGAGCTGACTATATATTAGGAAGACAGGTCAATAACACACGAAGAATTAAACAATGAGGCCTGAAGACGATATTACTTTCGTATTAAAGTAGTAAAGGATAAGTTATGTGATGGTGTATCACTAATTGCCAATAGAGTATAGACAAGAAGAGCTATTCATTCTGAAGAGAGGTTTCAGCTTTTAACTTTGTCCTTCCTACACACAACTAACATTCATAGATAAGCAAACTCTTCCCAAAGGAATTGCACCTTTTAAGAAACACTTCCCCCCACCTCCTTCTTCTATTCCCTCCCTGCCTTTTCTACCTTCTCAAGCACATTTGGAGTCATGAGTCCTGGTTGCAATTACCTTCCCATGCTCTAGGATTCAGGCTGTAACTCGGCATCTTTCTCAAGAACTTTATGGGTGAATCATCAAACAGGAGGCCCCATAGCAGGTACTGTGTGTAAGGTAAGTGCAAATGTAGGTATTGGTGTGAATAGGAAGTGTTTAGGAAAGCTCACCCCTAAACAATTCACTTACAGTACATTTCAGAAGTTGTTTTTTTTTTTAAATCTCGTTTTGTTAACTGCTGTGTTACTTTTCTGTCACTGTAACAGATACCTGTGATAAATCAAACATAAAGAGGAAAGGTTTATTTTGATTCCTAGTTTTGGAGGTTTCAGTCCATGTTTGGTTGTTCCATTGCTTTTGGGCCTTTGGTAAGTGTTTTAGTCCGCTTTTCTGCTGCTGTGACTAAAGGATCTGACCAGTACAACTGTAGGGGAGGAAAAGTTTATTTGAGGGCTCACGGTTTCAGAGGTCTTGGTTCAGAGAAGGCCGCTCCATTCCTCAGGGCTCAAGGTGAGGCAGAACGTCATGGTGGACTGTATAGCAGAGGGAAATGGCTCACATCATGGTGATCAAGAAGCAGAGAGAGAAACTCTGGCTTCAAATACAAAATATATACCCCATGGCCACACCCCTAATTCACCACCTCCTCCAGCCACATTTCACCTGTCCCTAGTTATCACTCTGTTAATCCCATCGGGGATTAATTCACTGATTGGGTTAAGATTCTCACAATCCAATTATTTTTCCTCGGAAACATCCTGCATTGTCTCAGAAGTGAACTTTTGGGAAATACCTCATATCCAAACCACAACAGTGAAGTAGTACAAAAATGCCCATCTCGTGGCTGGGAACAATAGACAGAAAGAGGAAGGGAATGAGACGTCATAATCTCCTTGAAGTCATGCTTCTAATGATCCTTCTCAGACCCCAACTCTCAAAGTCTCTCCCACAGGGAACTCTAGGATCACTCAAGATCCAAACCACAGCCCCATGAAGTACCTTTTGAGTCTCTTTGTGCTCCTTGGACACTCAGCTTGAGATGTCACTTCCTTAGTGAGCAGGAAGGTAGCCTATGGGTAGACAGGATAAGGGCCCTTGGAGAAGAACAGGAGGGGAGGGGGCCGTCATGCCAACCTGAAAGGAAACATCGGGTCTGGAAGACATCCTGGAACTTGCTGCTCCCTGCCAGCCTTAACCACAAGACCTTCCTCTGACCTAAACTATCGACTTCTGTTCCTCAGAGCTGCAACCACAGCAGCCCTTCCTTAGTTACTCTTACCCTTACCCCTAGCAACAGTCCTCCACGAGCCGACCCCTACCCAAAATGAGACTTGTCCTCTTCATTAGGTAAACAAGGGATTGAAATCATGCACTTCTCACTGGCTTATTAAACTCAGAGCTTAAAGAGCTTGATTGGTCCATGCTGGCACCCCTCACCCCACCAATCACCTGTGCTGGGTCAAGAGGGATGCCTTTAAAAACCCGTAGACAATAGACACCCTTTGGCATCCTTCTCTTGGGCCTCCTCCCCTTTGGGAGCTCTGCATTCTTTCTATTACTCTAATAAATCCTGTTATTTTGCTCTTCCTCTTGTGTCTGTGGATTTTATTCCTTGAATTCGTGAGACAAAGGACCTGACTGCCTAGATCCAGTGTTATGGCATTAGGATCTTGGATGGAGTTCTAATACAGACTGACCAGTTTGATTTCTGACCTTGCCACTTTCTGGCTACCTGCCTCTAACTTCTTTAAGTCTTAGCTTTCTCATCTATAAAATGGATGCCATAAAGGATCTACCTTCCATGTTTATTGCAAGCATTAAAGAGAGAAAGAGAGAGAGAGAAAAATATATACATGTGAAGGTTTAGAACAGTACAGAGAGGAAGCACTCCTTCAATTTTCACTGTTATTACCGTGGCCAAAATCTCTTCAATGTTGCATGTGTGAGTGTATTTTCCTCACATTTTTGATGACCCACCATTTACTACCATCACTTATTTCATAGGAAAAATGTGTCACTGGACAGAAGAGTGCCATGAAAATTGTCCTTTTGAATGGGAACACAACAAATGTAAATCATTCAGTTGATGGTTAACACAGTGTCTGCTGGTTTGAGCTCAACCTAGTTAGCCAGACTTTGTGCCTTGGGGCCAGGAAATGCTTCAGGAGCCAAGGTAGGAGGTGTAAGTAATGCAAGCAATATTGCAACAGAAGCAGTGGAGCTCACAGAGAGTCACTGCAGTTATATAACTGAAAGAGGAAGCAGGGCAGGCTCACCCCTTCTGCGTTTCATTTCTGTGGCTTTGGTAGTGAAGAGACCTTTCCTTCTCTTCCACTGCTCTTGCCAATCCAGGGTCATAGCTTGTCTAAAATGATTACTCCTGTTGTTTGGGCAACCAACAGCCTGAACTGTGCTCATCTCAAGAAGATTAGAAAGAAATATTCCCAGCTGTATGGCGGACTATAGCAAAGTGTGCATGAGTGCATTAATCAGGAAAACAATTTCCACTTGGGCAAAGCAGCATTCAGGACAAAAAACACTATGTCATTTTCGGGCAATTAGAGATGGTTGCTCTTTTTCGTCCATGCATGTTAAATTGTGTGTGTACAGCACAGGGCGGAAACACTGAGAGTAAGGGAGAAAAAGAGACCCACGATCCTGCTTTTAATTAGCTTCTCCTTCAGCATTAGTTGTGTTTCTCTCTGTCCACCCATCCCAGGTCCTCTAATCATTTCTGACCATGGGCAATGAACATATGTCCCTTCTTTCCACTAACAGACACCTGTTTGCCCAAGGAAGCAGACTAACCCCCACCTTCCCCTACTTCCCTGCTGATGGAGATGTTTAAGCTTCAAATTTCAATTCAGCTCCTGGGTCTGAGGCCCAGTTTGAACAACTTGGCATGGGGTGGGTTCTGGTGGTGTACTTTTTAATTGCATTATCCTGGGTGATGAAAATCTTTTCATTCTTCAAGCATAAAACACATCCTGCACGGGGCACACACTTCCCCACCGTGACTTTGAGTCAGGGCCCAGCTCCCTCCCAGGGCCACTTTGTCAGCTGCTCTAAGATCTTTTGTCATCTCAGTGCTATTAATTGCCCTTGAGCAGCACTTGGCTTTTTAATTCAGATTTTCCTCCAACAGCAGGAGGGAAAATGGAATGATTATAAAAGGGGGTTAATGTTAATTGCAAATGTAGGTAGAGGCTTATGTTGTTGGTTAGGATGATACTTTAAATTTCACAAATTGTAAATGAAAAAGTAGATATTGTGTAAAGAATCACAATCCAAGGGCTTCATGATAGGTCATAGCAGGAGGAATGAATGTGTTTTCTTTCTTTCCTTGTTTTTAATTAATTGTCTCATAATCAAAGTGTTCAAAAGATCTAGCTCAAGTCAGATTTCACATCTTGATTTCAGAGATTCAGGGGAACAAAAGAAATAAAAACTCAACCTTAGAAATATAAAGGAAACTTTATATAGACTCTTTATAAGATTTAATACCAGAAAGAAGGAGGCATATTCATTTGGGAGTTTGGAATAAAGAGCTGAAGGATCAAGCCCTTGATGGAATTTTAGCCTTAATAAGCAAAGTAATTAACTGTCTTGCTCCCAAGAAAAGGTAGTTTCAGTTTTTTTTTAAATAAAAGTATCATTTTGTTGTTGTTGTTGGCCATATTTTTTATTTATATATAACAGCGGAATGCATTACAATTCTTATTACACACAGAGAGCCAGATTTTTCATATCTTTGGTTGTATACATACTATTTTCACATCAATTCATGCCTTCATACCTGTACTTTGGATAATAATGATCATCACATTCCACCATCATTAATAACCCCATGTCCCCTCCCTTGCCCTCCCACCCCTCTGCCCTATCTAGAGTTCATCTATTCCTCCCATGCTCCCGCTCCCTATCCCACTATGAATCAGCCTCCTTATATCAAAGAAAACATAGAAGTATCATTTAACCCATCTCTTCCATGGTCTCTAGATAATAATGGTACTGTAATTACATTCAGAATTGTATTTCCATACTCATTTTGGGGTAAAATATTTCTTTTAGACAATGTTTAAAAAGCTTGCTTTGGGGCTGGGATTGTGGCTTAGTTGTAGAGCACTCGCCTAGTGCATTCGAGGGCCTGGGTTCGATCCTCAGCACCACATAAAAATAAATAAATAAAATAAAGGTATCGTGTCCAACTGGAACCAAAAAATAAATATAAAAAAATAATAAAAATAAAAAACCTTGCTTTGTATTTGCAGTAGGTGAATGGTTTTCCGTCAACAGAAGCAATCAAGGCTGGGGGATAGCTTAGTGGTAGATCACCTGCCTCGAATATGTGAGGACTTGCATTCCAGCCCTAGCACTGCAGAAATGAAATGGAGCTTTTAGTGCTCACTGCTATCCCACTCCAGGATCACTGCCCCAGTCCCACACCAACCCCACCCAAAATAAGGAGGGACAAGACTTTCAACCACACAGTGGTGTCTGCTATTACCACTGTGCAGGTCATGGTGTTTCCTCTCAGGGACCATTAACCATTTTAATTCAAAAAATGCTATATACAATGGGAGACTGTGGAGGACTCAGCAATGATGAGTTTAAACTGTAGTCAAACTGTGATGTCTTTGGAAGATTTCAAAAAACAAAAGAGTTGTGTCTGAAGTCTTTGGTTTTACCATTTTAGTCACATAATGCATGCTCAGTTAATGTTAGCCAGGGTTGTGACACTGGGCAACTCTCAGGATGTTGTAGCATCTCAGGCACAGGGTCATACCTAAAATTGGAATGACACCTTTGAAAGTAAGAGGGAACACAATTAATAATTATAGTAGAACAAAAGCATAAACTGGGACCATCTCAAGTTCAGGCTCCACCTTACAAAAATTACATCCTAATTCTTCAGTATGACTCTTGCCTAACGGTGTTAGACATGAGAGCTGCTTTCAACATAATCTCCCTTCCCTTGGTTCAGATGGGCCTGAGCAAAATCTGTTAGTCAGCTTTCTGTTACTATACTAAAATACTGAGGCAATTAACTTATAAAGAAAAAAAGGTTTATTTTGGCTTACAGTTCTGAAAGTTCCTAACATATGGATGCTAGGGGATAACAAATTATAGCAAAATCCATCCAATCTCCATCCATCTCCACTGGACTCCACCTAGGAAAATCCACCAACTCTGCCTAGCTGACTAGCTAGCAGGCTCTAAATGCCTCAGTGTCCTAGAGCTACTGCAAAGGGCATAATCATTCCTGGTGTCTGGCCACTGGCTCCTTCCATCAAGATAAAGCTATCATCAGTGGGGAATTCTAGCCACTGTAGCCCTTCTGGCCGTCCAAACATACCAGCTCCTCTGTATTAGTCTGTAGCTGTGGCAGCACTTACAGCTGCAAATGACAAAGACACTTCACAGAGGGGATCGATGTCGGGTGACAGCAGAGCCACCAGAGAGCAGGCAGAAACAAAGACACTCTGGTGTTCAGAAACTACTCTGTCCTCCAGGGAAAGTGGCGAGTGCTTTGCTCGCTATGGTCTCCATACCCTCCCACCTGCCCAAACACACGCTCCCATTTTTTAAAATGGATTTTCACTGAAAAGAAAAAAATAGTTTGATTCAGTCCTCCTTTGTTCTCACTGACAGCCATACCAAATTTACTGTTTATAAGGTGAACAATGAAGGAAATGCATGGCTTTCTGACTATGCTCTCAAGGAAATCCTTAGAAACAGTAAAATTAAATCAAACATGGTATGTTTTAAACTTGAAATTGTTGGATTGAAAGAGAGTTTATAAAACCTACTGTTTTTTCTTTTCTTTTTTTTTTTTCCAGAAAGATAACTATCCTCAGCTTTTCTTCCTGTTCCTTCACCTGGAAAAATGAGAGTTAATAACGCGACAGTCTCACTTGCCTTAAAGGACTTTCTGTGAGGATTGATGGTAATAAAACTACACAAATAATCTGTGATATACTTTAAAAAGTGCTCTTGCTTAATCTTCATGGAGATCCAGTGAGGTGGGTGATTCTGTACATAAACATGGGTTGAAAGTATCACACGATACCAAACACGAGGAACCATGCCCATGGATGATGTGACTGTCAGGGAGGATGCCAATGAGTGTCCACTCTTTCAGGAAGTGGTGTGGCCTGAGTCTCCTGTCAGTAGTTGAAATACTTCTCATCAGGCTACTCCAGATGTCTCCTCAGCACAGAATTTTTGCTTCCCAAAGCAGTGAGTGAACTGCAATGTGGTAGGGTTAGTTGCAGCCAAGTCAGGACAAGGCCTCTCTTTGCTGACCACCGCAATGTCCTGGGCCGCCCCTCTCCATTTCATAACTCTCCCCAGCCTAATTCCCTCTTACTTTGATTTGACAACAGTACTTCCCTTCACCTTCTGTCAAGTTTGTCTGTGGTCCCAGAGACAGTGCAGAATCACCTCCAGCATGGATCTGGAAAGCCAACAGCCATACACCTCTGTTTCCGGTGTAGCTGGGCACTTTGATTTAGACAAAGGAGTTACCTGGAGAGCAGGAAGAATGCCCCTTCGGTCTTTGACTAAACTTCAGAGATTAAACTTCTGAAAGCAATCCATACTTAAAAAAAAATTCACTTGTGTTTTGGTTAAATATCCCACCTAGATTTCTCTTCCTTCACTCATTCTTGTCCCCTCCTCTCTGAAGTCACTGCCTCTTTTGTCTTCCTGGAGTCTTCCATGGGCTGAACCCCTAAAGGTTCCACCAGGTCCTAAAAGAGCCATCCCAGGGACCATGCCTTTAACATACCAATGTTAGAGGGAAAGACTTTAGCAAAATCCATCTATTCTCCATACAATGCCACTGAACCCTACCTAGAAAAGTTCTCCAAGTTGAGAGCTGATCATGGGGACCCCATGGTTCTTTGGGGTCACCCTACTGCTGAAGTGTGACCATTTGCATCCTCTTTAATTTATCTAAGAAAACTATGAGTTCCTTGACTACATGGACTAGGGTCTCTTCATCTTTATATTTCAGGGACCTGGCACATGATTAATAAAAATTTTTACAATGAATTGATAGGTTTAATGAATTAACCAAAGTGGTCAGAAAGGAGAGAAGAGAGAGAGAGAAAATAAACTGAATGTGTTCCAAGCTTTTATACCACATCTATGGTTCACCAGTGCCCATTGGATTACACTATCTGCCAGATCACAGTGGTTACAGTTAACCCAGCACCCTTGAAATTATCTCTGCCTTACTCTATCTTAAATGACACTACAAAAGTGAACTCCATCAACCCATAGGCTTGAAAGATTTTTCTTAATTCAAACACTTTTTTTTGTAGTAATGGAGATTAAGCTCAAGGCACCTGCATACTAGGAAGGCCCTCTATCCCCCAACTACCACCCTGGCCCATTTATTTATCTGTTTGTTTTAAATTTTGAGACAGGTTCTTGCTAATTTGCCCAGGCTGGCCTAGAACTTGCCATCCTCCTGCCTCAGCCTCCTGAGTAGCTTGAATTACTGGTATTACCCACTGAGTAGCTAAGACTCTTTAAAAGGAAATGGAGAGTGTACATATGCATTTTTTTTAAATAAAAGTCTTGATTAAGGAAAAAAATCAACAAAAAATAAGCTTCATGTTTCTAATCCTGATTCTTTGGACCCAAGAGCACTGGGCTGGGTGGGTTTTCTGTAAGCTGGAGCTGATGTTCACCTTGACAACCAGGCTACTCAAGTTGACGTGGCTGCTGAAGGGCCTAAGTGGACACCACGCTGTCAGCATATAGCACAGGGTCTCTGAGTACGGGATTTGTCTCTGACCCTCTGTGAGCCAGTGCCAAATATTAATGAATCATTGCCTGGCTTGATAACCAGCGACTGCTGCTACACATTCCTAGCACTCATCTTGTATCGCACTTCAGTTATTTTAGACGAGTCCCACTTTACATGATTGATCATTATTTTCACTTTCATGAGGTTTACGTGGGTGGGAAGAAAACCACAGCAAAAGAGCATAGCAGGAAGGTGCCTCGCGAAAGATTCATGTATTGCCTTTAGGTTATGGCTTCTTAAAACCCAAATTCTTAAGTGTCCTGAGGTTAAAAGCTTCCTATTTGCCACAAAGTTGAAGGATGATGATTTAGCTGGTGTTATTTTACAAGTGCAATTTCACTTTGGCCGTCTTTAGATGAATGAGTCTTTAATTTTCACAGGGGAAGGTCATTATCAGAGAGGTAGATTCTGGATCCCGACAGGGCTCATTTGGGAAATGAAACTGAGGTATTATATTTAAAAATCACAGTTTCCCTCCTCCCCAGAAGTGTGACTGGTAGATGGTGAAGTGAGAAGGGGAATGGCTGATGTATCCAGTCCTGTAAGGCTGCTTTAGGTCCCTCGGAGGAAAATGGAGGGGGAAATAAGGGTATTGTTGTAACTGGAAACTTTTCTATTTCCTACACCCTTCTGTCTCAATAAATAGATTAACATAGAAGGGAATTCTGAATGCAATTAATCTAGTCCCAATATTTTATTAATTTTTTAATGACAGCTACCATTGACAGAGTAGTGATCCTGCATTTGTCACACTGTGCAGCCCCATAAGCTGGCTACTGTTATTAGCTCTGTTTTACAGATGAAGAAATTACAGCTCACAGACATGCTAAGTTACCTGCCCAAAGTCACCCAACTTAACACATGGCAGAGCCCGGATCAACACTAAAACTGAGGTTTGTCTGGTGCTAAAGATAACTCTGCACATTTTTTCATTATGTTTTCCCTCTTGTGTAAAAGGGAAGGGCATCTGCAAGTGCTAAAGGACTTTGTCTAAGGCACACATATGCTTGGTGGCACTGTGTTGATGAAAACTCCCAAGAATGAGACCCAAGGCTCTCACTGTACTGTATAAAACACTGTGACATTAGAACCTGATGGATAAACATATTAGCTTCACTGGTTTTTTTTTTTTAATGTTCAATTTCTAATAGTTTTTTACTTTCAATAAAAATGACTTTATTGTATACCTAAATAATGTGTTCTTATAGATTTCTCTTTGTACCAATAAATTAACAGCCCATAATAGGTCTTCTAAGTTTGTGTGATAACTAAGCTATCTTAAGTATAATTTACATAGGCATCACCCATATACCAAATGGGAATTGAAGAATTTGAAAAAATTGATGTGGTTAGTCTTATTCACCCACTGTCCTGCCACAGAGCTTGAGATCCTGGCACTGAAGTCTTTTCTTTGAATTAAGCCACCATATCACCAATTAAAACAGATGATATTGTTTATTATCTGTTAATCTCTTACTTCAATGTGTTGAACCAGATAGCCAGTTATCTGGAAAGGGGTTAAAGAGATGGGATCCCAGGGAGGCAAGTTCAGGTATAAGAAGCAGAATTCAGGAAAGATCCAATCACGAGAACTCATTACCTAGAAATTGTTAGTCCAGATGAATAAGACTCACTGGGATACTTCAAGTTGAGGCAAGTAAAAATAGGAGGAAAATGGGTTGCCAACAGAAAATAAAACAAAACATGGTTCCCTTTCTGGTTGAGATATTTTTGGGAAACAAAATTTGGGAAATAGTTTAGGTAGTCAATGAACAACACAGCACCCAATACTTGTGGTTCAGCATGATGAAAGTGGAGAAGAGTATAAAATGTGACATAAGGGGACTTGAAGACAAACTTACCCTGATAAGAGATCCATGAAGTACTGACACCAACCCCAGGCTGTGGCTCCTTGAAAGGGCACCCTTGATGCCTGTTTCACGTTCCCTCAGAAAAATTCAGGCCACATCACTTACTGCATGAGGATGGCAGTGGCCCTTGAGCCACTTGTCCTCTGAGTCTGTAAAGTCAATTAATTCCCAGGTGCCCTCCTCATCTGCACAGCAGAGCATCCCTGACAGCATTCTCCAACTTTCTCTCCACTGCTTGTCCTGCCAATGCACATACCACTCTGGGCTTACCTAGAAGGCCCGGCAACACTTCAGAGAAGAGCAGGTGAAGAAAGTCACAGAGCAAGGCACAGTGGCTCATGCCTGCAATCCCAGCAGCACAGGAGGATTGCAAGTTCAAAGCCAGCCTCAGCAATTTAGCCAGGACCTAAGCAACTTAGTGAGACCCTGTCTCAAAATAATAAATAAAAAGAACTGCAGATGTGGCTCAGTGGTTAAGCAGGCCTGGGTTCAATATCTGGTACCAAAACAAAAAGAAGAATAAAGAAACTCACAGATGTCACCATACTCCAAGATCCATATCTGCTGCCGACACCTCCATCCTTCACCTGAGGTTTAATCAGCCACACAACAAATAACACTGCCTTATCATCACATCAGACAAAGTCTTCGTTTCTTCTAAGGTGTGGATGAACGCAATTCAAACCAGAAATTAGGTCCCAAGAGTGCCTTGCTGCTAAATTGGTTGGATAAGTGGCAAGTGCAGCAAATCAGCCCTTAGTGAATTTAGCATCTGAGAATCATCCTGATTATTGCTTGATGGGCAAAGAGGGAGAGAGAATGAGCTAGGAAACTGAGTAACCTATCCCTGACTTCCTATTGTTGAGTAATCAAGGCCAATCATAGACTCTTGGTGTGAAGAAGAAGGCTTTGTTAATCATGGTATGCAAAGAATTGTATTTTGGCTAAGAAAGTTCTCTTCAGCACACATTCTGCCAATTGTTCAGGCTTAGGGGGAAATTATGTAATAAGGAGAGGCATGGCTCACAGGAAGAGAAGAGGCATCCTCTACATTCCCCACATCCTCCTACTGCTGACCCCAGAGAATGCTCCCAATTTTTCCTTTTGCCAGGAAGGGCAGTGGGACCAAGCACCGGCTTCCTTAAGTGAGTCCAGCTAACTTGAGATCTAATTCCTACTTGAGATCTGCCTATTAGGAAACTATATAGGGCTGTGCTCCCCTACAGCCTCCAGTTCACTTAGTGGAAATTTATTCAAGATCTTTTTCTTGAACCCTAGTTTTACTCTCAAGCCAGAGACTGTTTTGGAGAGCCAAAGAAATTCAGCTGCTTTCTTCAACAGATTCCCAGCAAAGCATGCAACTCCTGACTATGTGAGGATTGGTTCTCCAAAGATGGAAGATCCTAAGCTTCCTCCACCTTGGAGTTTGCTTGATAGTCCAGGCTCAGGAAATGCAAACTGAGGTTAATAGCAGCCTGTTTTCAATAAAGATATTTACAAAAAAAATAAACACATATTATTTTAGAAAAATAATGGCAATAAACATAAATAAATACAAAACGGGATTTTGAAGTCAGAAGTCTTATAAGAGTGAACACTGGGCTGTCTTTTTAAGGTGGTCAATGTTATTGAATGTCCCCTATGTAGATAAGGATTGGTTGGTTCCCAGTTGTAACAGGACAGAAGTAAGGATAAAAAGGATTGGGTAGCTTTCTTCAAGATGGTTTGCTTCTTTGACTAGGAGATTATGGGAAGTAAAGAGAGAAAATCAGTAAGTGAAGAAGCAGCCCCCAAAAAAGCTTAGAATCAATTCTGACCAAAGCAGAGACACAGCAGCTCCTTGTCCCTAGCATTCCTGTCCACTCCTCTGCAGGGGAAACCCTATCTAGGAATTAATGGTAAAATGACAGGCAGCACATTTTTCACACACCAGATAAATCTTCCCCATATGGAAAGACTTCTATTAACACCAGGGTCTTGGCCTCTCTCTGTCTCTCTCTCTCTCTCTCTCTCTGTCTCTCTCTCTCTTCCTCCCCCACCCCTCATTCTCTCTCCCTGCACTTGTTCCTCCACAGGGACAAGGAATGAATTGCCAAGAACAGGGAAAGAATGTCTAAGTCTTGGTTTTTACAAGCTGTTTAGGGAGTTGAATTAAGATTTAAAGACATTTCTCCAAGTTACTTCCCAAATTAATTTGTAAGCCTCATGTGATACACTTCTTTGTTAGTATCTCCCAACATTCATTCTCTCATGGATTGATATTATGTTTTGGAAAATGACAAGTTCATTTTCTCCTTTGCTTTTCTTTGTATTCCTCCATACGGAGGCAGTCCATATCTGGTTAAGAAGGGGTAGTGTCCTAGTTAGACAGAGGTAGTATAGTGGTGCTACAAGGCTTTGCGTTCCTACTAAGTTGTGAGTGGGTAGCCTGCTGAGGACCCTGAGAGACATAGACTGGGCTGTGGACAGATGGAAGGTGTGTCAGACACTCAGAGTATCTGCAATGTTGTCAGATTCCGTGAAAAGGCCAAATATTCAAGGCCTTCACCAAGAACAGGGAGAGGCCAGAGTTCATCAGCCAGTGACCAGGAACACATGGATTAGCTCTTCTAGTCAAAGCTGAGTCAGCTGCAGGTGGGGGACCCTGCTCCCCAGTGACACAAATTACGCCAGTCTCCCTGCTGAGTCCCAGATAGTATCTCAGATATGAGCCAAGATACAGGGGAACTATGAAAGACTGAACAATTTTACCAAAATGATTGAATTACACCTTAAAAAAAGAATGTCAATTATTGTTCCAGACTAAGATTTAAACTGAACTAAATAAAGCTTTGCTCTACTACTTGCTCATAAGAAAGATCAGGTAAGTTATAGATAGATCAAATAAAGAATCTACATCCCCTTTTCACATCCCAGTAGTAGTAAGAATAATTTTAGGATCAGACCATCTTCAGTCCTTCATTCATTTGTTCATTAAGTTGTCATCAAACACTTACCACACATGGACAATTGTGCTGAGCACTCAGGGTACTGATTGCACTTTGGGGGACATGATAGATGTTTTGGACCAGGGGTGTACTGGCTGCCTAGACCATGACAGAGAGGTCTTTAAATAAGATTATATCAGGTACTGTGAAAGATGACTCACACAAAGTCATATACATTAAATAGCTCAATGTTTCTGAAGTTCTACTACCTCTCTGACAAAATAGTTTCTATTTCACTTAGAGTAGCTGGCTTCAGTTTATTGCTGCTGACAGCCTTCTCTACAGTGACATGTGATATGGACCATAAGGAAACACTGAAATTAAAGCAGGGAGCTCAACAAACACTTGGTCCAAATATTTATTTATTTGTTTATTTGTCCATGAGTCAAGAATATTATTATAAATCCATTCCTTGAGGTAAAGAGAGAATCCAGTAGATTATGGAAACCTAATTGGCTGTGCAGGTTCCCTAAACCCCATTAAAAAATTGATGGATCTGGTGCATTAGAGAAATTACAAAATATGTCACTCTGATAATTGGTACAAGAGGAAATACAAATAAGAAACATGGGAAAATAATTTTATCTTCACACATATAACCAAAGAAATGCATACTAATGCAAAGTGTAGGAACTATTTCATCTGAATAGCAAAAACATTGTATCAGAAACTCACTAAAAAAGTCATTACACATTTACTGCTATATCACTGTTGACTTTGGTATAAACCTTTTTTTTTTTTTTTGAAAAAGCAATATGACAAAGAACAGACAGAGCAACCTAGTAATTTCATTCTGAGGACTTTATTCTAGAAAATAATTCGGTAAAAGCAAAAAGCTCTGTGAATGAAAAGAGAAAGTGGGAGAATCTGAATGGCCAACAATAGGACTGTGTAGGTACATCAAACAGTAAATTAACATGTAGTCACTGAGAAAAATAGGTAAGAAAAACATATAGCAATGGGAAAAATGTCATGAAGCATTACTAAACTAAAAAGCAGAGCTAAAAATGATACTATGATTGCCACTATGTAAAACATTAACAGGTATGATAAGAAACATGATCGCAGTTTTGTTGGGATGAGATGGTTATGATTTTTTTTTTTTTAGTATTTTTTAAATTATCAACATCTAATTTATCAATGAGAAAATGTTCACAAATAAAACCTAAGGTCTCCATCAAATGCAATAGGGTGATCCATCTTCTCATCAATTTCAAAAATAAACATGGGTGACAGCTTCATTTCAGGGTTGGGGAAAGGCTTTTAGGTGGAGATCTTTAGCAAGCATGCTGAGTGGTGTGAGGTGTATCTGAGTCAGGAGCTGCACGTTCAGTCATTGCTTCTTCCAGGAACCACATTAGCTAGCTCCATATCATTTGCCACATCGGACCCGACCACAGGCTTCCCAGAACTGCTGCATTCTGGTGGAAAAGCATGGAAAAGCCAAACCAACAAACCAGGCTGAAAGGTTTTTAATTAGATCAAAGGATCCAGTGCAATCTGGGTTTCACTTGAAACTTTTATATATTTTTTTAAATCTATTTTCTCACTTTACTACTACTGGTCTCAGTGTCTTTGGAATACATTCAGCCAGGTTTAACTTAGGTTAATATTATTTTATTAGTTTATTTTATTTTTTGTAATGTAAAATATTACTCTTTATAGGATGTACAGATTATTTCCCAAGTGTTTGGGAAGGAATCTGCTAGCTCCCCCCAACCCACCCCAT
>NW_026000016.1:7296723-7312078 GCF_001458135.2 Marmota marmota marmota | reverse complement strand
CCCCATCCCTCCCCCCCACAAATGTCTTTTTATTCCAAGTAAAGAAAGAGAAAGATCTGAAGGGGGAAAGGAAGCTGGGCCACTCCTTTTGTTTGTGCTCAGCATTTCTGGTCCCAAGACTTCCTGAGAGGAAAGACAGCCCAAACCACCCATGCAGCTAAGCAGCATGCAGCCGATTTTTATATTGCTCCAATTTCCTCAGGAGGACCACCTCAGTGTGACCTCTCTGTTTTCTGCAAGAAAAAGGGGGACTTTGACACTGCTATTTTAATAAATAGTTGATACCAGAAGCCCTCCGATAGAATTTTATAAAACTTCTCCTCCAGGAGAGGAGGCTTTTCCTTGGCTTCCTCCCTACCCTCCTTCATGAACCCCAGGGATCTTCTGCATTCAGGTAATGATTCACAGCTTCATCTTCTGAAAAGTTCTGAGCCCCCTCAAGAGCAGGTATGAGCAGATAAAGAAAGTTGCTTTCTCTGAGCTCTAGCTCCTTTTCCTTCCAAGAGCTTTTCTGTACTTCTTTGTAACTAAATTATGGGCACAAAACATAATAAAGTTATCTCATTTGAGAGATTAAAGGGTACATTTAAATTACACTAAAAATTCATAACCACTAAGCTTACATCATCTTCTATGTTTTGCCTTCTGACAATCATGTGAAAGTCCCTAGGATGTTAGAATTTTATGCATCTAATATTAGATCTGGGCATGATTTTTCCCTTAGAATTACACTCTACTTCAGGGAAGGACACTGGTAATGCAGTTTCAAAACTGCAAAGAAGCTAAGGGTAAAGGACTTATCAAATCTGCTAAATCTTGCAAAGAAAGTATCACATTGAGCATTTCTTGTGTCTCCATCTGGCCAAAGTGCTCAAATGCTGAAAAATCCAAACTTGAAAAAAAAAAAAAAAGCATTTCTATATTACCTTTACAGGACACTATCTATTTCCTTAGCTCCAGAGTAGAGAAAATTCCATTCATATATAATTCTATTGTGTTTCTTATAAACAACTGCAGCTGTTTCATTAAGGGCAACGAGTTTCTTTCTTTCTTGTAATGGGGATTTAGCCCAGCACAACTTACCACTTATCTACCCCTGCTCTGTTTTTATTTTATTTATTTATTTATTTTTTTATGTTGAGACAGGTTTTTATTAAGTTGCTTAGGACCTCACTAAATTGCTGAGGCTGGCTTTGAACTTGCTATACTCCTGTCCCAGCCTCCTGTGCCACCAGGAGGACAGGCATGTGCCACTGTGCCTGGTTGTCAAAGAGTTTATTTCTAAAATATGTTAATTTATAACGTACAATGAAATTTCAATATAATGTATAGACATAAGAATAAAAGCACTGTTTTCAGGGGACATACAGAGAGGGGAGATATGGTAACAAGGTATGTTAGTAAGCTTTCTGTCACTATAGCAAATACCTGAGACAATTACCTATAAAGAGAAAAGGTTTAATGTGGCTCACAGTTTTGGAAGCTCCAGGCTATGATCTATTGGCCCCATTGCTTTTGAGCCTGTGCTGAGGAAGCCCATCATGGTGAGGAGCACATGGCTGAGCAAAACCATTCACTTCATGGCTGGGAAGTGAAAGAAAGAGGAAGGAACTGGGTCCTAAATTTTCTTTGAGGACAAGCCTTCAGTGAACTAAAATATTCCACTAATCCTCACCTCTTAAAAGGTCCACCATCTCCTGCTAGGAACCTACAGGGACACTAAAAGTTCATGGGTTAGATACTCTGCTGCTGAACTAATCATTCCCTGACTTTATGCCAACTCAAAGAATTGAGGCCACAAATGCCCCAAACCAACAGCAAGAAACCAAGGGAGGGAACTCAAGTCACACCCCTTGGAATGTAAGCAGACGTCAAAACAGGGAAGTCCCAGAGCAAAATAATTACACACAAAAGGACATGCATGCATGTGCGAGTGTGCACACACACACACAAGAGGTAGAGGAATCTACCTAAATTGATACACAAAACAAGATCTCTGAAAACATGAGACAACAGGCAAACAAATCTCCTCTCAAAATCCAAAATACCCTAACAAAGGATCCCACTGAGAGTGAAGAATTGGATGAAAACCCAGAGAGAGATTATTTAAAAATGGTTCTCAAAATGTTCAGTGAACTAAAAGAAGATCAAAGTAAGGAATTAAGAGAGCAATTACAGGAAATGAAAAACCACTCTAATAAAGAAATAGAAATAGTGAAAATAAACCACGCAGAACTCCTAGAAATGAAATACATAATCAATTAAATGAGAAATTCACTAGAAGGCATCACTAACAAATTAGGTTGTGTAGAAAATAGAACCTCAACCCTTGAAGAGGCAACTTCAGACATTGAGATGTCTGTATGACATTGAGATGTCTGTATGACATTGAGATGGCTGTATGACATTGATATGGCTGTATGAGATTGGGTACGTAGAATGCAGTAAAGGGAAAAAGTCTATGGAACATAACCAGAATATACAATAACTCTGGGGTAACTTTAAAAGGCCAAAACTGAGACTCATTGGGGTGGAAGAGAACATAGAGATATAAACTAAATACATAAAGAGCATTTTCAATGATATAATTGCAGAAAACTTCTCCCATATAAGAAATGAGATAGACATCCACATACAGGAGGCTTACAGGAACCACATTGACCTAGTCAAATAAGAAGTTTGCTGAGATATATCATAATCAAAATGCCTAACAGAAAATAAGAAAAAAAAATTAAAAACCACATGAGGGAAACATCAGGTCACACCCAGAGGCATACCAATAAGGCTCATTTCTGATTTCTCAGCTCAAAGTCTCAAGGAGCACCTGAAAAAAAAGAAAAAAAAAACTGTCAGCTAAGATTGCTATGCCCAGCAAAACTCAAATTTGAAGGGGAAATTAAAACTTATATGACATGAATAAACTAAAAGAATTCATGAGCACCAACCCAGCACTATAAGGAATACTCAAAGATAAACTGCCCAGAGAGGAACTGAAAAAAAAATACAATTCCCCAAAGTTCAATAGAAGAATGATCCACTAAATGAGAATCAAAATGGGGTAAAATATAGTAAAACCAAAATGGCAGGAAAACATGAAAACATAATAATAATAATGATGAATGTTAATGGTCTCAACTCCCCAGTGAAAAGACAAACATTATCAGAATGAATCAAAAAAGCAAGATCCAACCAGTTGCTGTTTATAAGAGACTGGTCTTATAGGCAAAGACATTCACAAGCTGAAAGTGAAAGGATGGTAAAAAATATTCCAGGCATAAGTTTCAAGGAAACAAGCAGGAGTAGCTATTCTCATATCTGATTAAAGCATATTTCAAGTAAAAATTAGTCAGAAGAGACGAAGGAGGCCACTCCATCCTAGTAAAAGGAACAATCCTATAAGAAAGTGTAGCAATAATAAATGTTTATGCCCCAAATGTCAATGTAGCGATTACATGGAAAAAGTATTCCATGACAAAAAATAAATAAATAAAATAAATCTCACACAGATCTGAACACAACAATACTAGGGGATTTCAATACATCCTTATCACCAATTCAGGTCATGAAAACAAAAAAATATCAATAAAAATATCTCCAATCTTAACAACACTATAAATCAAATGGACCTAATTTACATCTACAGAATATTCCACACCAAAACAGCTGAATTTACCTTCTTCTCAGCTGTGCATGGAACTTTTGCCAAAATACACTATATTCTAGGCCACAAAATAAATAGTAGCGCATATACATACATATATATATATATATAATAATATATATATTATTATATATATAATATTTATAGTCCCATGTATCCTATCAGTTATATATATATATATATATATATATATATATATATATATATAGAGAGAGAGAGAGAGAGAGAGAGAGAGAGAGATATTATAATAGGATAATGGGAATTATCTGATAGGATACATATATATATAATATATATTCCCATGTATCCTATCAGATCATAATGGAATAAAGCTAGAAATCAACAGCAATAATAGAAACCAGATAAACCCATGGAGATTGAAAATTCTCTTATATAAAAAAGAAATGAGAATACAAAGCAAGACATTCTTAGAAACTAACAAAAAGAGATACAACATATCAAAATCTCTAGAACAGTATGAAAGCTGTTATAAGAGGAAAATATCTAGCACCGAATGACAACACTAAAAATTTAGAAAGATCTCAAAGAAATAAGCTTATGCTCCACTTCTAGGCCTTAGAAAAAGAAAAAAAGAAAGAAAAAAACTGCCCCCCAAACCAGTAGAACACAGGGAATAATTAAGATTGGAGCCAAAAATCAATAAAATTGAGAGTAAAAAAAACAATACACAGGATAAATGTAACGAAGAATTGGTTCTCTGAAAAATAAATAAGATTGACAAACCCTTAGCCATACACACAAAAATATGAATAAAAAAACTAAACAGCAATAACAAAAAAAAGTGAAAAGACACAAGTCAACAGGATCAGAAAATAAAAAAGGAAATATCACCACACACCCTTTTGAAACTCAGGGGGATTATCAGAACCTATTTTGAAAATTTATACTCAATAAACTGGATAATCTGGAAGACACTGACAGATTTCTAGACACACATGATCTGCCCAAATTGAATTAGGAATATAAAACCTAAACGCACCAATATCAAGAATATCAAGTAATGAAACTGAAAAAACAATTAAAAGCTTTCCAAAAAAAGAAAAGCCCAATATCTAAGGAATACAAGCTCTTTACAGAAGAAATAACACCAGGCTTTCTCAAATTATTCCATGAAACAGAAAGAGAGGGAACTCTCCCAAATATGTTTTATGAAGCCAATATAACCCTGATATCAAAGTCAGACAAAAGATAAATCAAGGAAAGAAAACTACAGAACAATATCCCTGATACACCTTGATGTTAATAAGATTAGTAAACCACATTCAAAAACATATCAAAAAGAGAAGCAATACATGATGAGCAAGTGGACTTCATTTCAGGGTTGTAAGGTTGTTTCAGCATGTGCAAATCAATAAATGAAATTCATCACTTAAATAGAATAAAGGGCAAAATTCACATGATCATCTCAATAGATGTAGAAAATGCTTTTGATAAAAACCAATACCCATTCATATTAAAAATTCTGGAGAAGCTAATGATTGAAGGGACTTACCTCAAAATTGTAAAGTCAATTTTTAAAAATTTGTTCTAATTAGTTACACAGGATAATAGAGTGCATTTTGACATATTGTACACAAATGGAGCACGACTTCTCATTCTTCTGGCTCTACATGGTACAGAGTCACTCCAGTAGTGTAATCATGTACATAGGGTAATAATGTCTGTCTTATTCTACCATCTTTCCCATCCCCACAGCCTCACCCCTCCCCTCACTCTCCTCTACACAAACCAAAGTTCTTTCATTCTTTCCTACCCTTCTCCACTATGGATCAGCATTGGCTTATTGCAAGAAAACATTCGAATTTTGGTTTGGGGGGTTTGGCTTATTTCACTTAGCATGATGTTCTCTAGCACCATCCATTTACCTGCAAATGCCATAATTTCATTCTTCTCTAAAGCTGAGTAATATTCCATTGTGTACCACATTTGTAAAAACCATTAATGACAAACACAAAGTCAACATCATAATAAGAAAAAAATAAAGCTTTTCCTCTAAATTCAGGAACAAGACAAGGTTATCACCAAACAGACATGAAGACTAATGGAACAGAACAGAAGACAGAGATAGAGCCACATAAATATAGTTATCTCATAGTAGACAAATGCACCATAAACACACATTCAAGAAAAGATAACCTCTTCAAAAACTCGTGCTGGTAAAACTGGAAATCTATGAGTAGCAGAATGAAATTAACCCCCTTTTTCTCATCCTGCACAAAACTCAACTCAAAGTGGATCAAGGACCTGGGCAATAGACTAGAGATCCTGCACACACTAAAAGAAAATGTAGGCCCAACTCTCCATCATGTTGACTTCGAAACTGACTTCCTTAAGACTCCTAAGGCATAAGAAGTAAAATCAAGAATCAATAAATGGAATTGAATCAAACTATAAAGCTTCTTCAAAGTAAAAATCTTCTTCACAGCAAAGGAAACAATCAATAATATAAAAAGAGAGCCTACAAAATGGGAGAAAATCTTTGCCACCTGCCACCTCAGGGAGAGCATTCATCTCCAGGATATATAAAGAACTCAAAATCCTTACCACCCCCCGCAAAAAAAAAATCCATAAATGGGAAAAGTAACTGAACAGGCACTTCACAGAAGAAGAAATGCAGTCAGTAAACAAATATATGAAAATATGTTCAACATTTATAGCAATTAATGAAATGCAAATTAAAACTACACCGAGATTTCATCTCACTCCAGTCAGAATGACAATTAGCAAGAAAACAAGTAACAATAAATGTTGTCAAAGATGTGGAGGAAAAGGCACACTCATACATTGCTGGTGGGACTACAAATTGGTGCAACCACTCTGGAAAACAGCTTTATGTAGAAAAATGAAATTAGACTCTTATATCTTACCCTGCACAAAACTCAAATTGAAATGGATCAAAGGCTTATTAGGAATTAGACCAGAAACTTTACAACTGCTAGAAGAAAATATAGGATCAACACTCCATCATATAGTGACTGGCACAGACTTTGTTAACAAGACCCCCAGAGTGCAAGAAATAAAACCAAGAATCAATAAATGGGATTCCATCAAACTCAAAACCTTCTGCACAGCAAAGGGAATGGTTAAGAGCCTGAATCGAGAGCCTACAGAATGGGAGAAAATCTTAGCCAGCTACTCTTTCAGGTAGAGCATTAATATTCAGAATATACAAAGAGCTCAAAACAACACTAAAAAACCGCAAGTATCCCAACCAATAAATGGGCAAAAGAACTAAACAGATATTTCTGAAAAGAAGAAACACAAATGGTTGATAAATACATGAAAAAATGCTCACCATCTCTAGCCATCAAGGAAATGCAAATCAAAAACTACACCACCATCTCATCTCACTCCATTCAGAATAATGCGATGTTCAAGAATTTGAGCAACAATAAATGCTGGCAAGGCTTTGGAGGAAAGGATACGCTTGTATGTACATTGTTAGTGGGACTGCAGACTGGATCAACCATTCTGGAAAGTTGTATGGAGATTCCTCAAAAAATTAGGGATGGAACCACCGTATGACCTAGCTTTCCCACTCCTTGGTATTTTCCCCAAAGATCTAAAATCAGCTTACTACAGGAGCACAGCCACATCAATGTTTATAGCATCACAATTCACAATAGCTAAATTATGCACTCAACCCAGATGCCAGTCAATAGATGAATGGATTAAGAAATTATGAGATGTGTGTGTATCTATCTATCTATAATGGAGTTCTACTCAACCATTAAAAGGATGAAATGATGACATTTTGCCAGTTAAATGGGTGGAAATGGATAATATTAAAAAACACAAAGGTTGAATGTTTTCTCTCATATGCAGAAGCTAGAGTAAAATAAAGCAAAGGGGAGAGAAGGATAAGACAACCAAAATAATGAACCAAATACAAATTAAGAGATGAATGAAAGTGAAGTCTAGTAGAGGAAGGAAAATGAGAGGGGGGAGGGAGGACAGGAAGGAAAAGGGGGAGGGAAAAGGATGACATCATGAGCTGAAATAGACTCCCATGTATGTGTGCATTCATTGGGATGAACCCAACTACAATGTATAACTATAAAGCTCTGATAAAAAGGCTGAGACCAAGCCATTAGTACATAATCCTTTGGGGGACACTTAAGATTCAAACTATAACATGAAGAATGGAAATTCGAACATTTTAGCCCTTTCCTTACCGTGTGGCTTAGATCAACATGTGAGTTTCTCTGATGGAATTCAGGTTATTAAGTCAGTCCTAATATGACCACCACCCAGAGCATCCTGTGAAACTGTTTTTTAATAAAACATTTCCTTCTCACATTCACAGTTACTTATCCATAGCTACAATTCCTTGGTGACCTAGGACTGATTTTACCACTGATTTTTAGATCAAGACCAAGAAAAAAGTGCAGCATCTGCAGCCAGATTCTTCCACAGTTCCTTCATTCTGTGACCTATCCACATCAGTTCTTTATCACCCACATCAGTTCTGTCCAGAAAGACCTTCCGATCCAGCTCTAGGAAGGATTCCTAATCTATAAGAGAAGTCATAATAATAACGATACTTTTTTCAAAGGCTGTCATCTTATCAGTGTACTAGAATACTAAAACAGCAACTGAAGTCTTTCTATTCTCATCTCAGAGAGGTACAAAGTTTAAAACAACAGAGGATGTTGGCAAGGGATTTTATTAGGTCTGATTTAACCATCAAAGTTTAAATATGACTTTTCACATGTTCCTATGCATTTACCTCCGATAACTACACATTTTTTTTTTATCTGCATCTTTTATTGTCTTCTGTGGGCTTCTCCCTTTGAGTTTCATCTCTCAGGCCTTTGTTTCTAGTTACTTTATCTCTTTGGATACCCAACAAAGCAGAATCAACCCAATTCTCTAAGGAAGCATGCCAGTTGTTTGTGAGAGAACAGAGAACTGCCCTTCTCATAGGGTTGCCTACTGCTGCATGTATAAGCATGCTTTATATTGTAAACCTGAGTAAAATGGGATTTTGAGAATAAAAAAAAAGCAAATTCTGTGAAATAAGGGGGGAGGATAGGGGAAGAGAGGGACACATCTCAGCAGAACTCACAGAAAATGCTCTAACTGGAAATTCAGACTAGAAATAAGGAACTGAGAGTAGTCCAGCAAAATTACCAAATTTCCAACTAAAAGAGAAGACTTCTGCTAGTTATGACAAGAAAATTGCATGTATTCTCCCTCAGGAGAGACACTGCCACTTATGAAAGCCACATTATGATTTATAGAATCAGGCCCAGATCAGAGCTTTCAGAAACAGGTAGGGAAGTCCAGCTCAAGCCTTCTGATGTAATTACCCATAAGGGAACATGATAGTAATTCTACATGTCCACGATCCACATTTTAAGTTTGGTGAGTTGTGTATTCTGCCCCACAGTATCCTTATGTCCATTTTAACATAAAAGTAATGTTTTAAGTGTCCATTTGTTTATTCCCAGCAGACCACTGACATACTACCACCTCAATTTAATAATTACCAAGTGGAGAACTTAGTTGACAGAGGTTCTGGAAAAAGCACCTAAATCTTGTTAAAATAGAGATTCTGATTTTGTAGGTCCAGGATGAGATCCCATATTCTTCACATCTTAAAAAACAACCACAACAACAACATCAACAACAACAATAACAACAAAAAACCATATAGGTTATTCCTACACTGCTGGTCCATGAACCACAGTTTGTATAGTGAGGCTATCATTGGTTGCACAGTGTGGTCCCTGACCAGTAACTTCAGCATCTCCTGGGGTATTATAAATTCATACTGTCTGTCCCCTTTCAGATCTTCTGAGTCAGAAACTGGATGGTGGGAGTCCATGAATCTGTATTTTAACAAGCCCTCCAAGGGGTTCTGATTTGGATTAATTAACCAGAACAGTAAGAATTGGTCCACTCAAGAGTAGGGATTACAGGTCTTCAGGTCTTTAGAAACCTATGACATACTTGTGGCTTCAAGATCATTGCAGATGACTTGAAATCAAGAAAAGGGACTTTTCAAACCTGACTCAAGACCCAAGTATTAGAGCTAAACTCTTTGTGACTAGGGTGATTGCAACCCAATACATGGCTCAGTAAAGAACCAGAGGGGATAACCAGGTGTTGAATCTGGAGAAGAGATTAGGAAGCAGATTCTAAGAGGGAGTTAAATTCCATAGGAACAACCTCCATTCACACGAGTCTTGGACTTACATATCTGAGTTTAGCACTTAAACCAGAGAAGTAGGGGTGGAGGCGGAAGAGGGGTGATGAATATTTCTACTGAGTCAATGTGCAACCTAATTGTAAATAACCAGGAATAAAAAGTATTGATTCCTACACACATGCAGTTGCTCTTTTGGAAAGCCTTGTTTGATGTATTTTAGAGTTCTTATCAGTTTCTTTAAAAATATCCCCAACTTTGTCCTTCATTGTCTTCTACAGAATTTGTACAAACTCTTGCTTTTAAGCAGGGAAAGGGGTATATCAAACTTTTGATAGCTCTAACTATAGAGAAGAGTAATAGAGGTCAGAGAGGATGAAGAGGAGAAATGGATCCTGGGCAAGAAGAAAGTCCCAACCCATGTATCTCACAGGGCCTGTCACAGGTCATAGCTGCATGGCTGGCTCTGAACCCACAGTCCAAAAGGACTTATCAGGGATCTGGGGTGGTAGACAATCAGGGAAACTTGAAGCCAGCTATGGAAGAAGACACTGCGACTGCTGCTTTCCTCCTGCCCAGAGATGCCCTCCTACTGGCTCTGTGCTGCTAAAGGTAGCTGCCCTGTTGCACAAAAAACCCTGGAATTTCCTTCACCTTGGCCCCAAGCCCAAGTCTGGAAGTCTCAAAAGGAACTTGACATTGATGCTCACAAATGAGGTGTTTCCTGCTGAGATATGAGGTGTGGCTTGTTATTTTATCTATACACCTCATGTCAAAGAGTTGAGCAGAAGATGGGGCTGTGGTAGAGTTATTGCTCCAGCAAAAAGGATGACAGTTGCCTTTTATTCTGTTTTGTTTGGTGTCTTATTTCCTAAATTTTTAGGGACAGAGTAATACTCAGTCCCCCCACCTTTCTCTAAGTTCCTCCCTAACAGCTAGCTATGGCTCCAGCTCTCATTCTGCTCCATCTGAAGGTTGTCCCTACTGTTCCTTGGAAAGCTATCAGCCATCACCAATGGACCTACAGCTTGGATGATCTGCTAACCTAAGGGCAGCACCGGCTTAGGAGTGAGCAGCTCAAGGCAAGCAAGCATGTCCTCGTGACAGGCCCCCTGCGTCACACAGATCTGCACTTCTTGCCCAGGAGCCATCTCTCTTTCATCTTCTCTCTATGGTCCTTTGTCATCTTCTCTGTCTGCTCACATAAATACCTTTAGAAAAGAAAGGAGAAAATAAAGACAATGGCTCTGACATAATTTCTACAAAACATATTGATATAGAGACACATACACAAATGGGTTGTGCAACCATCCTCATCCTGAAATCCTTCATTCAAATAATTTATAAAGATTTAAATCAGAAATGTTAATACCTAAGATCCAACATGATATTCGGAAAAAGAGCATTTAATTATTAAACACATATTACCAGGCACTAAATACTATCATTTATAAGAAGAAAAAATAGCACACAAGGATCATACATACAAGGATCCTCAAACTCAGTTTCTCAACAATGGTTTCTAGTTCTGCTAAGATTTTTTTCAGCAATCTATATAGTTGGTTGCTTCAAAAGACAAGGCCTTTAGTTTAATGAAGAACTTGAAGGGGATAATGAATCAGACACCCACAGGAGCTGACCTGGTTTACCAAATACAGTACTGGAGAGATAAAACTGAACTACAGAATGTGTTTTATTGTCACACTTTCAAGGGAGAAACTCATTAGCCAGAGTAGAATTCTTCCTAATAATCAAAACATGATATATAACATTTATTGAGCAATTACTAGTAGAAAGCCACAGTGCTAGTTGCTTTAGCTACATACTATAATTCAGTCTTCACAAGGGACTGTGCCAGAGATGTGGGAAACAGGAAAGGAAGTACCTGAATGTCAGTCAATTCTACTGGAAATAATGAGCTGAAATGAATTAATTTGCCATTGATTTCTAATTTTGCATCACCCCATTGCATTATCAAAAGGAGTTTCTGATTAGCCAAGCCTAGGGTGTGTGCCTGTTTCTTGACTATGTTGTGGTAAGGGGAAGAATGATCTGGTAAAAGAGCCCCCAGGAATACTAGTAGGAGGGCTTACTAGCAGGAGGGCATTTTCCCTGATGGGTTACCCCCAAGGATACACCCTGGATGAAAGAGGTAACTCTCAGAAGAAAATCAGAGCACCATTAAAAAGGGAAAATGTTGGGTGCCTAGAAAAGAACAACTGCCAAAACACACTCAGAGATAGTAACTGAGTTGGCCATGAGGTTAAATAGGTGAATCAGAGAAAGGTATATGAGGGTATTCACACTCAAGGGAGAGGTACATGAGAATATGAACACAGGAAGTGAGGTCACTGGAGGCCATTTTTAGAAGCTGCCTCTCACTCTTGCACAAGTCAATAAGACAACACAATAGAAAAATGGACAAAGGATTGAACAAGCATTTCATAAAAGAAAATATCTCAATTGTTAATAAAAAACTGTATAACTACTTGAAAGAATATTTCTAGTTTACATAATTACAAAAAGTTCATCCTGATAAGAAGACAGGACACTTCAAGACTAGTATATGTTCTGTTGCTTCCAACTTTGGAACTACTGCACCAAAACCCAGAGGAACATTAATGTTTCAGGTTACCAAACTGATCAGTTCCACCCCCTTTTTCCTGCCTATTAAGACAGAAATACTTTAGACAAGGCAGGACTTCAAAATGAAAAGCTTGCATCAAGGAAGTAATAAATAAATAAATAGTAAATGATAAAGACTTTAAAGATGTGTACAGGTCTGGTTTTAAATCCTACTTCTGCCACATAATAACTGTGAAGATTTAATTATGCTAGGTACCTAAGGCAACTAGCTCTTGCCAACTTTGCCCTTGGCAAGTACTCCATAAATGTTAGGCATTATAATACAATTGCTAAAAAATATGTGTTACCTTTTGATGAATGAATATTTCTTTAGGAATATAGCAATTGAAGAAATTTTCATAACTTGAATAAGCAAAAATTTCCCAAACTTTCTTAAACAGAGCACATCAACACTCAACTTGTCATAAAAACAAAATATAATAAATTGAAATATGGGAAAATTAAGAGCATTTTTATTAAAAAAATGAAAAATGAGAAGGAAACCCAAGAATGGGAGAAGAAATTTGCAATCCATATAAATGACAAAAGTCTCCTACCCAGCGTAAACAAAGAGCCCCTATGTTAGTTTTCTATTGCTGCAGGACAAGTTAACCAACACTCATCCTCCCCAATTTTAGGTACACAAAGCAACCAATACTTATGCTCTCACAGTTTTCTGTGGATAGGGTATGCAAGTGCTGAGTGGTTCTGGTTCAGGATATGACATGAGACTCCAGTCAAACTGTCAGCCAGCACTGGAGTCATCCCAAGCCTCACTGGGGAAGGATCTGCTTCTATGCTCTCGCATGTGGTTGTGGCAGACATCAGTCAGGTGCTCTCTGGTTATTGGTGGCAGACATCAGTTTCTTGCCATGTATACTTCTCCTAAGGCACCTCACAACATGGCAACTGGCTTCCCCTAAAGTCAAATCTCTAAGAGGATGAGGGAAGGAAAGACAGACAGACTAGCAAGACTGAAGCCACTGTCTTTTTATATTTATGTATTTATTTATTTAATTTCATTTTTATTGGTTCTTCTTAGTTATACATGACAGTAGAATCTGTTTTGATAAAATTATATAAGCATGGACTATATAGTATTCTAATTAGGACTCCATTCTTGTGGGTGGGCAGATTCATTTAGGTATTTTCATAGGTGTACATAGGAAAATCATATTATATATATTCTACTGTCTCATCTATTTTTATTTCCTCTTCCTTCCTTTGTGTAATCTGCTGAACTTCTCTTCTTTCCCTCAACTCCTTTATTGTGGTTTAACTTCCACAATCAGTGAAAACATTCCAACTTTGGTTTTGGGATGTTGGCTTATTTCATTTAGTTTGGTATTGTCCAGGTCCATCCATTTACTGGCAAATGTCATAAGTTCAATCTTCTTTTTGGCTGAGTGATATTTCATTGTGCATTTATACCACAGTTTCTTTATCCATTCAACTGTTGATAGGTATCTAGTTTCGTTCTATAACTTAGCGATTGTGAATCATGCTGCTATGAACATTGATGTGACTTCATCGTTGTAGTATGTTGATTTTAAATCTTTGAGGTATAAGCCAAGGAGAAAGATAACTGGGTCAAGTGGTGGTTCCGTTCCTAGTTTTCTGAGGAATCTTCATACTGCTTTCCAGAGTAGTTGCGCCAATTTGCAGTCCCACCAAAAATGTATAAGTGTTCCTTTTTCCCCACATTCTTGACAATATTTCTTGTTACTTGTATTCTGAGTTACTTACCATTCTGACTGGAGTAAAATGAAATCTCAGTGTAGTTTTAATTTGCATTTCTCTAATTGCTAGAGATGTTGAACATTATTTCATATATTTGTTGACCATTTGTACTTCTTCTTTTGAGAAGGGTCTGTTCATTCAATACCTTTCACCATTTATTGACTGGATTAATCTGATTCTTATCATCATTATCATCATCATTATCATCATCATCATCATTTGGTGTCAAGCTTTCTGAGTTCTTTTTACATTCTGGAAATTAATGCTCTATCTGAGGTGCAGATGGCAGATTTTCTCCCACTCTGTAGGCTGTCTCTTCACATTCTTTATTATTTCTGTAATATAAAGAAGCTTTTAGTTTGATGCTATCCCATTTATTGTTTGTTTTTTCTTGTGCTTTCAGAGTCTTGTTTAGGAAATTCATTCCTGAACCAATATGTTGAAGTGTTGGGCCTAAATTGTCTTCCAGTATGTGCAGAGTTTCTGGTCTAATTCCTAGGTCTTTTATGCACTTAGAGTTGATTTTTTGCAGAGTGAGAGATAGGGGGTGATTTTCATTCTATTACATAAAGATTTCCAGTCTTCCTAGCACCATTTGTTGAAGAGGATATCTTTTCTCCAGTGTGTGTTTTTTGGTGCTTTGTCTAGTATGAGGTAACTGTGTTTATGTGGGTTTATCTCTGTGTCTTCAATTCTATTCCATTGGTATTCTTGCCTATTTTGGTTCCAATACCATACTGTTTTGTTATTATAGCTCAGCAGTACTATTCAAGGTCAACACCACTCTAAATGGGGAAGAACTGAAAGCATTCCATCTAAAAACAGGAACAAGACAAGGATGCCCACTTTCACCACTTCTATTCAACATAGTCCTTGATACTCCAGCCAGAGCAATTAGGCAAAAGAAAGAAATTAAATGGATAAGAATAGAAAAGAAGAGCTCAAACTATCTGTTTGCTGATGACATGATTCTGTATTTAGAAGACCCCAAAACTCCATCACTAAACTTTTAGAACTCATAAATTTAGAAAAGTATCAGGATACAAAATTAACACCCATAAGTCAATTGCATTCCTATACTCCAAAGATGAATCAGATGAAAGAAATTAGGAAAACTATCCCATTCATGATAGCCTAATTATATATATATATATATA
>NW_026000016.1:7235077-7296717 GCF_001458135.2 Marmota marmota marmota | reverse complement strand
ATATATATATATATATATAAAATGCTTAAGAATCAATCTAACAATTGTGTGTGTGGGGGGGTGCATTATGTGTAACTGATGAATCTATGGTATTAGGAGTTAGAGTAAAGTAGTTCCATTTGGTGGAACTAAATGGCTGGGAAAGGCCAAGGCCAGGTAATATCCTATTTTCTATATGGTGACATGTATCATTAATTTGGTGAGATTTCAATGTGATATATACATTTATGATTCATATACTCTTCTATATGTACATATTTCAATAAAACTTTTACTTACAATAAATTTATAACAAACTTTCTTCCTGACATGCTATTCAGAATGACATCTATGAATATATTAACTAATTAATTTATTAAAAATGGGAAATATATCCATTGGTGCTATTTTAAATTTTAGTCCCTAAGCCCCTTAATATCAAGAATTAGCTTTCAATTTAATTTCAATTTAATTCCTGGAAGATAAATATTCACCAACTTTTTAACTTATTGTCTTCTATTTTTTAAATTTCTTCTTCTTCAAATGAACATAAGAAATGTTCTCCGATTTGGAGAATGCCAAAAGTCAATCTGTCCTTTCCATCTTGAACGAGTCCACTAGGTCTTACTCCAGCACCTTGGCCTTAAAAGAAGAAGAAGAAAGGAAATGAAGAAAGAATAGAAAGAGAAGAAGAATGTCAAAGAAGAGAAAATTAATGAAATTAATGTAAATAATGGGATGGGATGTGTGAGTATGGGTATGTGTGCATGCCTGCTGTTGTGTGTGCATGGGCACATATTTATCACATATCAAGTATGTGATATGCGCCTATGCAAATATCACATACTTGATGCAGGACTCAAGAGAAATCAGAGCAGGAAAGCATTTACAGAAATAAGGACAGATGAGGGAAAATACAAGGACAGCCAGAATAGGAAAGGTCTAGGAGAGAAAAAGAGAGTTGAGAGATTTATTAGCTCCATGTTGAAATTTCAAATACAATATCTTCTTGATACCACCAGGCAAAACACTTGCCTTGATTCTAGCTTTGGAGAACATGGGTCCTTGCTGAGGAGATCCACATATTCAATGTCAGATAATTTGCATGGAATAAATGGTAATGGAGAAAATAAAACACCTAAATAATAAAACTTTGAAAAGCATAGAAAGATAAAAGAACTAGAAAAATTTGGTCACATGCATCCCTTTGTGGCTTCAGAGAACTTAGGGTGTGGAATAGATCTTAACATTCTCGGTATGTATGCTACTCCAAAGCAGAGCCTTAAATTTATCTTTATGGAGTTCATTTAGGAGCTGTAAATATTGTGTTTTTAAGCACTTTGAGTTAGCTATTGAAGAGTAAACACCCAATTGGCCAAACTTTTAGAAAGAAAACCTTAAAAATCCCCTCCTCCAAACCTATCATCAATCCTTCCCTAACCCCTACCCCCCTTTTCCATATTAAGTGTTTATTCTTATTTTCCAAGCCATGGAAACACACAATTAATGGCAACATGTGCCAAACTGATATTTTTACCTTTATTCTCCTTTCTTAACTTAGTAGGAAATTCTGTTTTGGAGTGGAAATTTTCTGCACACATCCAACCGACATAAGAAATCTGAACAAAAAATTATTACTTTGTTTGCCTCAATTAAATCTGTACCATATAAACGGCTCTTGAGGAGGAGTATTTACCTTTGTTTAGAGTTCGAAATTATTAATCTTAAATTTGACATCAAGCAATAGGCATTCATGGTAGAAAATTAATCTGTCTCAGGAAAATATTAAATGGTGAAATAAACACAAGCATGCTGTAACACTATGCCCTGTTTACTATATTGTATGCCATATGCATATTTCTTGGGAATTATATGAAGATGAGTAAAAACAATGGGTTTCTCATAGATTATCCTGTGCTGAGGGCTTGCTTTCTACAATGTGGATATTGTCCATGCATGAATGCCATTTCTGAATGCAGACCTCATGGACTAGCTCACTGCTGGAGTCATGGTGGCATATTCAGGAAATATTCAGTTGCATGGATCTTTTCTAATACTTTCCCTTTTTATCAAAAGCAAAAGTAAAAGCTATTTTCAATGCAAAGGCAAATTCTAAACAACACCCTCTAGAATTAGCAAGGCAACATTTCATCAGAAAATCACCTGCAGAATTTAGAAAGCAATTTAGAATTACTAATTGGTGTGTTAAATGGATATGTTCAGAAAGTGCTGGGGGATGAGTCAACACTTCTGAAAAACCTTAATTTCAGGATTTCCTGAGTGAGTGCTCCAAATTATAAGCCTACCTACACATTACGACATGGGTGAGAGAAGTCAGTTCATCCAGACATTCGTTGTGTGCATAATTTTAAAAAGAATAAACACCACTTTGGAAATTGCTCTGGTTCGTTTTGCCAAAAGTAACACCCTTTCTGGGCACATAGCCACTAGATATTTGCCCTGCTTTCTTTGTGACTAGAGAACCCTGAAACATTGTTTGCAATTTTATCAAAAGATTCATGGAGTCATAGAATAATCAGGGAGAACATATTGGCCATTAAAATGTAGAAGGGGGGGTCCTGAAATTCCCTAGAAGAAAGTTAGCTTTTATCTTAATACACTGTTAAAAATTTTTATTCATTTAGATGAATGACTTGAATCCTGTCATTTCACCATCTCTACTGTGACACAACCATCATTTCTTCTCAAGTTTTACTGTACCACTGCCCTCTGGGAATCCTTCCCTTTGACCTTCTTCAATGTCTGTAGTAGTCAGCGTGTACTTTCTAAACCTGCTTAAATAGTTGATGGTCTGTGGGCAAGAGAGGCAAACTCATACCTAGAATAGACTTCCTGCCCCATAAGAACAATCCCCTGACCTTTCCAAGATGGGAAGGACCAAATAGTCGGCCCTTCACTATGGGTCCTGTCAGCCTCTTTGAGGAATAGTACCATTCCAGGGGTTCTGTACTGGTGTCTGTTGTTGACAAATTGCACATTTTTCAAAGGCAGAGTAGAGAAGTAGTCTTTGGTAAGTTGGAGTTTGTGCTGTGTCTTAGCCTCCATCTGTATTATGAGGACCATTCTGTTCATGAGCCTGTCGTGCCCATTCTGGGAGACTGAAGAGGAAGTTCGGCAAGCAGCTGAGTCATCTTCTCTATTATGCAATGCTCCTTCTTTGGTGGGCAGATGCCTTCTGGGTATTAATCTGTGAAACAAACACCTTTATGCTTTGTACTCACTCCCATTGCACATTCACATGCCTCTCCCCAAGAATTCCTCAAAACAATTGTCCGGTCCTCTTCCTTCCAGGCTGCTGTTCAGAACTCTGTGTATTCTGACCTTGGGAAACTTCAGGTGCACTTTTTAAAGTTCTGTCTATTGGGGAAATTCTCCTTTTCCACAGTCTTTCAGTCACCCATGAGTGTGACTTTAATACAGTCCCTGTCTGGGTTTGGTTTGGATCCACATGATGAGGAAATCCATCTGTAATCAAACTTGAACTTTTTTCTTCTCTTTGAGCTGGTGGTGATGGTGAGGGGGAGTGCAGTGGGTAGTAGAGTTTGGGCTGCCTGCTCAGGCAACTTTTGTGTGCTCTCTGGTCCTGTT
Organism: Marmota marmota marmota; assembly: GCF_001458135.2. Taxonomy (NCBI): domain Eukaryota; kingdom Metazoa; phylum Chordata; class Mammalia; order Rodentia; family Sciuridae; genus Marmota; species Marmota marmota. The sequence goes on along the minus strand of NW_026000016.1, from coordinate 7,293,129 downwards.
CTCATTTTATCCTGGCTACTCCATTTCCTACTTATGAGGGACTTTCTGGGCCCATTGACTTTAGAACTTGGAATGTCCAACAGAACCCAGTTCCTAATGGAAGTTCTGGTCACTTAGTGTCTCATAGTTAAGTTTTCCAATTCTTCCAGTGCCCAGCGATGTCCTGGAGACTTTACCAAGTACATCATTCTCTGCTGAGGTTGGCCGGGCATTACTTCAGAAGCAGAGACCTGTACTGAGATTCTCCCCCTGGAGCTTGCCATAGCACATCATATTTTTCCCCACAGATGCTTTCAAAACCATAGGACTTGCTTGATCTGAGGATCCTAACAACAAGCTTCCTGCTTTAGGTGCTATTCAAACTGGCAGCCTTCTTTGTTACCTGGCACATGGGCTGGAAGGGTTTTCCTAGGGGTGCAATATGTGCCCACCAGAATCTAATGAGGTCTATTAAGGAACCATACTTCTTTTTCTTTATGAAGAATTCAGTGAAGAATTCAAGATGTCAAAATTTGCATTTATTTAAAAGGGTTATTCCCATTATTCCCCTGATCAATGAACCTCTAAAACCTTCACTAAATTGTCCAGTGAGCTTCAGAGGATTTCTCATCCATCCTTCAGAGCACATATGACTTACAAGGCCTCCAGTGCACTGCCATCTGTCACTCACCCTGTTCAGGCAGCATGATGTTGATATATGATTAGTATGATTTATGGATGGTCCATACCTGTTTGGATAGTATTATGACAGAACAGGATTAACATAGCCCTGAGGAAAAACTGTAATGAGTTTTGTCTTTCTCACATGAATGTAAAGTGTGTCTGATTCTTTTTCCTAATTGAAATGAAGAACCCATTTTCTAAACTGATATCTGTATCCCATGTACTTGAGACCATATTAATCTGTGTTTTCAGTCATACTATAATTGGCACAGCAACTATAATGGGAACTACAACTTAGTTAAGTCTGTGATACTCTAAGCCATTGTCTAGGATCTGTATAGTTTCTGCAGGGTTCAGACTGGCAACCTATGCTAATATGATAGGAACCAATGGCACTGTATCTTTTAGGCCACTGCTCTCTGCCATCAGCCCACAGCACCTAAAAATTCCATTTGACCTTCCTCATTATAAAAAGTTATGTTCCACAGACCAGGGACACAATGTAGGGTCTTTGTAACTGATCAGTTTATCAATTCCAATTATGCACACAGGAATTGATAACAAGAAATGGACCCATGGCCCTAGGAAGCCCAACAAAAGTTGGACTTTAGAATTTCCTTTATTATTACTTGGTTCCTGGAGGCCTCACCCAATCAGGGACTATGAGGAGACTTTGGGTCTCTGGGAACTGATGTCAGCTCAGATTTTGTAGCCAATTAGTTCTCAAAATGTCTGGTTTCCCCCTTTCCATAGCCTATGATCTCCTGAATAAATGGTTAGACGGCACCTTGGAGAAGAACTATTTTCAGGTTACAGGATCTTATAGTACCCAGCTACCTTTTATGCCACAAATTGAGCTCCAGGCCACAAATTGTCTCACATCTGGGCGACATTTAATGGGGTCAATTGCTCTGACTTTAATTCCTCCATTCTAAGTCTTTTATTCTTTTTAAATTCTACATATTAAACAGCTCCTCAGTAGTTGTCTGCCTAGGACAGCATTCAGCAAACTACAGTCAGATTCAGCCCATACTTGGTTTTTGAAAAAAAAAAAAAGTTTTAATGGGACACAGCTATGCTCAAGCTTTTTATTCTTTTCCTTGACATCTCCTGGGGGAGCAGGCAAGACTACCTTGCTGAGCTGATCATCCTCTCCTCTAGGCTTTTAAGAACCATCCCCATCCATGAGTTGGTACCATTCCCTGGGTCTTTACTGAAGTAATAAATCTCACAACCTGAGAAAATGCCTCACAATCAATAAATTCTTGCTAATCCAGCTATACTATTTAGCCCCCTTGATTACAGTCCCTTAAAATCTAATCCTAAGAATACTTCCCTGGCTTTTGCCAGTACGTGCCAGACAGTTGTCTTAATTCTTTTGGTATATAGCCTCTTTTTGCCTAATGAGACCCACCCTGACCTTAGTTGGGTTATCATGAGATTTAACTTTAACTACTAGTTTGGGAGCAAGAGTGGAGATGAGGGCAGCTCTCTGCAGGAGGGCTCATGTCTTTTGGAAAGGAGAATTCTGTAGCATCTTCCAGCACGGCAGAAGTTCCAGTTCTTACAAGGGAAAGGTGAACCACCTCTTGATGCCCAGAGAGTAGTGTTAGGAGCATTGTAGAATCAGTATCATTAAGATCATCTATCCAGGTTTCCCTCTGTGAAGGAATGTTTGATGTCTCTGGAGCTCCAAGATCTTAATAATTAAGTATAAGCTTGATTTTTCTCATGCCTGCCTTTAAGCTACATATGGTAAAAGAGACCTGTGTATACCACCATGACCACTGGAGGTTATATGGTTCTCACACTTAAATATTATGTGCTGTTAACATCTATCATTCTCTCATTTTCCTTAGTGGGAGTGATGCACTTAACATTAGCCAGCCAATTCTACTGTATTTGTGGGCATTGTTCTCCCCATATTTCCAAATGCTTATATTATCACATCCATTTGCCTTCACAGGGATATTTTCAAGGGTCACCACTAGACAAATATTAGTACTCAGAATGCATCTCATGCCAGGAATCACACATATGCTCTCTACCTGCCGAGAAGGTGAACTGATTTTTATGGCTCCATCTTTCTCTCTTTTCTAAGACCCTCTGTATCAATACAGATCCTCTGAGAGGTAGACATCAAGATAGCATTAAGTGTGCAAGGATTTTATTAAGTAAAATTTCTGTGAAAAAAAAAAGAATTAGGAAGGAAGCCAGAAAAGTCTAGAAAGATACCAGACCATGAGGCTATTATGGACCCAAGTGAAGGAGAGAGGGAAAGAAAGTAGGAGGAAATCCTCTAAGCTGTCATGCAGTCCAAGGAAGCTTCAGCCTTTATGTCTTAAGAAATCTTCATCTAACCCAAGTTTACAAAGGTGATCACATATTCTCTTTTTCATTTAAACCTATGATCAATTTTGAGTTAATTTTTGAATGTGGTATGTGATCAGGGTCAAAGGGTTTTTTTTTTTTTTTTTTTTTTTTGCAAATAGATATATGATTGTTCAGCATTATTTGTATGTTTTCCGTGTTAAGACATCCTTGCAGGGATTTCTTGAGCTTAGATTTCCAAAAGAGGAGTCCTGTGTCCCCCCAGAAAAGTCTGCTTTAGTGTCCCCCCCGCCCCCATGCTAGTCTCATTGACTTGGGAGCACCCTGTGGAAGGTGCAGTCTCTGACCAAATAAAGCAATGGATTTCAGAGCACAGCATATGGGTCTCTGCATTCATTATGCTTCCTATAGTGGGAGGGTTACATGGTGCAGTTTTCTGGCTGCCCTATAGATTTGATATAATTTCAAACAAAATCCCAAAGTTCCATTGTTGTTTTTAGAAATTATCAATTTATTTTAAAATGGTTTTGGATATGTAAAGGTCTTAGAATATCAAAAACAATTAGGCAAAAGAGCTAAGTTGGAGAGCTCACAGCAACCAAAGTATTAAGACCTATTGTAATGTGAAGTCAGAGCAATCATATATACATACAAAGTAATACAATCAGTATAACAGTATATAGTTCTGAATAAACCCACACATATGTCATTCTATGGGTTTTTAAAAGCGTGCAAGGATTACTCAACAGGGAAAACAGATAACTAATATATATACTTATATATCAATGTGCAAACAAACAAAAAAACCTTTAACCTTACTTCATACCACACACAAAAGTTAACCTGAAAATTTATCACAGATTTAAATGATTAGCTGGGTGCAGTGGCACACGCCTGTAATCCCAGTGGCTCCGGAGGCTGAGGCAAGAGGATGGCAAGTTCAAAGCCAGCCTCAGCAACGGCCAGGTGCTAAGCAACTCAGTTAGAACTTATCTATAAATAAAATATAAAATAGGGCTGAAGATGTGGCTCAGTGGAGTACCCCTAAGTTCAATCTCTGGTACCAAAAAAAAAAAAAAAAAAGAAACGAGAAAGAAAAAAAATAGAAAAATTTTAAACTATACAATTTCTAGAAGAGAATATGTGATCACTTTTGCAAAACTGGTTTAGGCAAAGATTTCTTAGGACATAAAAGTTATCAGCTATAAAGAAAATTTTTGATAAATTAGACTTTATCAAAATCAAAAACTCTTGCTTTTGAAAATACATTGTGAAGGTAACGAAAAGATGAGACACAGACTGGGAGAAAATATTTTCAAAACACATATCCAAAATACACCCAGAATATATAAAGAACTCTTACAAGTCAAAAATTAGAAGCCAAACAGCTAAAAAAAAATTTAACAAAACATGCAAATGATTTGACCAGATGTTTCACCAAAGAAAGTATATGGATGACAAATCACAGGCACATATGCTTAACATCAATAGCCACTGGGAAATACAAATTAAAACCACAATAAAATGTAATACCACACATGCACTACAATATCTGAACATTTAAAAAACTGGCAATACTCAGGTTGCCATGAACATGGAATAAATGGAATTATCATATACTATTGGTGAATGCAAAATAATACAATACTTTGGAAAATAATTTGGCAGTTTTTTTATAACGTTATAGTACTATCTGGTAAGCAACCTCATTCCTAGGTATTTAGTCAAGATAAAAGAAAATATATGTTCACACAAATACTTGTAATTTAATGTTCATAGAAACCTTAGCTCAAAACTAAATTTTGGCTCATCTGTATATTCACACAACGGAACTACTAAATAGAAGGGGAAAAAACGGATAAATCCAACAACATGGATAAACTTCAAAAAAATTACCCTAAGTGAGAGGTCATATATAAATGAGTAAATTGTTCCATTTATATGAAGTTCTAGGAAAGGTGAAACTATAGTAGCAAATCAGTGGTTTCCAGGGCCTAGATATGAGGAAAAGAAGAAATTGATGGTATAAGGACACCAGGGAATTGTTTTTTTGTTTTGTTTTGTTTTGTTTTTTAGTGATAGAAATGTTCTATATATCATGACAGTGGTAGTAATTACACAGTTTTACACATTTATCAAAACTCATTGAATTTTACACTTGAAGCTGGTAAATTTTGTTATATATAAATCAGCCCTCAATAAGCTGATTTTAGAAAGAGAAAATAAAATAACAATGGGGACATAAAATGAAATCTGGAGTAAGATGAGTAAAAATTGACTTTTATTTAAATGGACCACACATTTAGTTATAAGGTTTCTAATTGCTACCTTGAAAATGAAAATCTAGCTATTTACAAAATTTATAGTTGTTGATTCCAAGACCAAGTAGGGATTTTCCTCTGTGCAGAAAGTGAACACCACTGGAAATGAAAACAACATGGTTAGAGTGGACTCGGCAAAGACATTCACTGGGCTATCTTTCTTATTCACCCATTACACAGGTAACTCAGGGAAACAGTATTGGGGGATGGTGACTAAAATACTACATAAATCAGCAATTATTTACCAAGCTGGCTTTATCCATGGTTAGATTTTAGAATACATGAAGACATACAAAACAGTATGATCTCCAATTATGTTTTCCTTAATAATACTTCCCTCAATATAGAGAAAACTGGCAATGAGCTCCAGGTTTCGTTTCTTGACATGGGCATTAATAAAAGCTAGTCATTCTGTCTTTCTCTCTCCTGGCTCTTTTTCTCCCTCTTTCACTTTCTTCTGTCCTCTGAAGGTGGCCTGCAGATTCCCTCTTTTCCAGCCTAGGGAAACAATGAGCTTCTGATTGGAAAGATGCTGGATGGGAGGTGCCCCTTCCCTCTAGCCCAACCAGGTGGAGGTGCCAGGGTGTACACCCCAGGACATGGATTGGCCTCAAAGGGATGTCCCAATGTGAAAAGACCCCATTATTAGGCCTGATGGAACTTAATAAGCTCATCCTGAGACGCACTTAGGGCTGATCACCCAGTCTCCAGCCACCTCAATTTTCATCAAACATGCAGTTCAAACCTGAGATTCAGTGGAAGAAATCAGCCATGCAGCGAAACCATAGACATAACCTCTACAACCAGCTCCCACAATGAGCTATGAAGGTAGGTCCCTAGATAAGCAAGCATTCCTCTAACGCGCTCCTGGTACTCAGCTAATTTCATCTCTCTCACAACCACAAGTCCTTGATTTATTTTTAAAACACAGGCAAGTTTTCTTCTCAGACAGTCCACTACTCTTTTTCTGCAATGCCTTCAGATTTCTGATTTCTCTCTTTATCCCCTACTTATTCTTCCTTATGCCCCCAGAAAAAAGAATTCCAAGGATTCAGTGACTATGATCATTGGAGGGGAAGGGAGGGGGCATGGGGTTAGAAATGATGATGGAATGTGATCATCCTTACTATCCCAAGTACATGTATGAAGACACGAATTGGTGTGAATATACTTTGTATACAACCAGAGATATGAAAAATTGTGCTCTATATGTGTAATAAGAATTGTAAAGCATTCTGCTGTCATATATAAATAAAAATAATCATGACAAAAGGAACCTCATTTAAGGGTTTCCTGGGTTCTTCTCCAGCTCCTTTTACATTGCCAGATTCCTAGATACCTTGTCTTCACTGGGTCATTTGCCTTTTGTTTACAAAATATTTGCCCTTGAAAAAATAGTCTAGTTTTATTTTAGAAATTCCACCCATGAGGATTTGGAATAACTTCCAGGGAAGATGCATTGTGGTTATCTTTGTGTCATTTTGAACAGGGCCAATTGGGATGGTAAGAGGAGAGTAGATCGTGTTTAGCATCACCAGTGGCAGACTCAGCCCTCTGTGGTTCTGTCCCTCCTGATAGATGACATGAGGTCATGCCTAGTGAAGAGAAAAGAAGTATATTCTCTCTCTCTTTTTCTTACTTTTATCTCCGGACCATAAGGATACATCTGTCATTGACCTCTCCAAATGACTAGCACCTCATCACTACATTTAGGGAAAACCTTCAGGTGTTTGCTTTGTTACTATGATAACCGATAGGAGTAATCACATGTACCTGGATGAGAAGAGTTATGAGAATCATTTCCATCATCACAAATTATAATCCAGATGGTTTTTCCAGTACTAGAGTTTGAAACTAGGGGTGCTCTACCATTGAGCGACATCCCCTGCCCTTTTAAATATTTGTTAAAAATATCTATTTGTTTATTTGTTTGTTTATTTATTTATTTTTAGTACTTGAGATTGAACCCAGGGGTGCTTTATCACTGAGCTACATCACCAGTCCTTATTTTTTATTTTGAGACAGAATTGCTGAGGGCCTGAGTAAGTCACTGAGGCTGGCCTTGAGCTTGCTATCCTCCTCTGTCAGACTCCCAAATTCCTGTGATTACAGGCATATGTTATGGCACCCAGATTCTAGATGTTCTGACAAGTCTAACCTTTCTTCTTTTTCTTTAGGACACTGAAAATTTGTTTGATCCTGTAGGATCTTGAGAGAGCTTGGTAGATCCCAGGGCTCCAGCGACATCTAGAAGCAGAGGTATGTTGGCTCCTTGGACGTGAGGGTACTTGTACGGCTGATAATTTGTAGAGGGAATGAGCTGGCATTGTTCATTCTGAGTTTAGCACTATGGATGCAGACTGCAAACTAGCTCTCTGCAAGTTTGGCCCACGGAGGCACTCTTACCTCCAGTGGTGGTGATCCTCCCAAGAGGTGGAGGCGATTGTTTTTACCTTCTCTCAGACATAAGAAGGATAAGGTCCCAGCGTGTTCACAAGCTGAGACTTCTCACAAATTGTTTCAAGATGGGAAAAGAGAGAAAGAGGACAAAAAAATAAGGACTTAAACAACTTATAGAATGTCGAAGAAGGTCTGAGAAAAATAAAGCTTATAAAAGAAAATTTGTACGTGTGATTAAGTTGTCTAAAATTATTTCAAGGGTTTTTCTAAGGTCAAAATTTAATGCACACATGTGAATAGAGAATCTAATTCTCTATATTTAAAAACAAAAAGATATTCTGCTTTTAGTAACACTAAAAAGAAAATAAAACCTGGGCTTAAAGATTTTGTGTTTTATTAAGGTAATCTGTTACATTTGCTATCTTTGTTAGATCTTTGTTGACTTAGGAAACTGAGTGTTAGCAGAGTCAGGGTCTATTTAAGTGTCTGTTTATTTTTTAAATGATTACTTTTTAACTCTGGTTTAAAAATATCCATTATTTGGGGTTTCTATCCTATATTTGACACTCTATATATCTGAGACTAAAGGTGTATATACATCTGAGGGATAAATATGCTGTGCGTATGAACTTTGTCTAAATATTATGCAAAGATTTGTAGAGTTAGGCTGGGTGCAGTGGCACATGCCTATGATCTCAGCAACTCAGAAGGCTGAGGCAGGAGAATTGCAAATTCAAGGCCAGCCTGGGCAACTTAGCAAGACCCTTTCTCAAAATAAAAAAATAAAAAGGGCTGAGGATATAGCTCAATAGTAAAGCACTCCTGGGTTAAATATCAGGCACAAAAAATCCACAAAAATTTATAGACTTAAAAGTATGTTAGCTTCAAAACATGCAAGGTAAACAGTAAGTACTCTCTTTTATATAATGCATTGTACCTGGACCATGAACATATAAAATAGTCAATGAGATTTTTAAATTTTTTTTATTTCTGCTATTGGTTTTTAGTATCATTCAGATGGAAAAATTTGAAACATGGTTTTATCTGTTTGCCTTGACTAAATTAGTGTTTTATTATTGTAGAAGAGGCACTTACATATCAAATAATAAATCTATTTGTGGTCCCTGGTTCCTAAACTTGTAAGAGGTCTAAAACTATTCTTTAATTTTTGTCAGGCCTATTAACCTTTGTTAAAGGGAGAGCAACATAATTGTAGTTTCCTACTGATCCATGACTGTGTAACTGTGATGTTAATTATTACTGACTTTTTAGTATGTTAAATGCATTTGTGTTCTGCAATTGTAAAGCCTTCTAAAATGCAAAGCCTAAGGATACCAAATTAGGTATCTTCTAAACTAAAATTGTTAGTGATGATAGCCTTTTTCAGGTTTATGTTTGTATGCTTCTAATTGTATTATGCCTATCATCTTTAAGAAAAGACAAATAGATTTGCCTAGATACTTGGCATTCTAGGCCATGACACTCTGATAATTCAAAAGGAGTGGCCATTGGTCACCCAGAATACACATCTGTAAACAAGTTCATTCTACTTAGAGAACCACACTACATTATTTTTAAGACATCACATTGATTTTTAAGTGAAACTGGACTTGCTGTGCTCTTAATAATTTTGTTTTATATGTTCCTTGTATAACTTTGTAACTGTTATTTGTTAAAATCTCCCAAAGGTACAATCTCTAACAGAATAACCTAAGCAGTATTACAAGATAACAACCATCATCTACAAATCACCCTTCAACACTGACCCTCATTCATTTAAAAGGACTGGTGAATTCACTTTCTCCTTGTTCAATAACTGAGACTTGGAAGCAAAAATGAGAAAATAAAAGAGATTTCAAAACAAAAAGCCAATATTTTGGTCCTTGGCTTCCAAGGTTGGTGAGTACTAGGGTATGGCAAGAATCTTCTAAGAACCCTGAAGCTGCAAGTGAACCACCTGACCTCACAAACAGGGGTATTGCAAAGACCACAGAGACCATGAGCCAAACCAGTGCATATTCTGCAAAAGGAAGAGTTGTTGCAGGTGGAAACATCCTTAGTGTTTCTAAGGGAAGCCATATGATCAGCAAGATCCTGACCCATTCTGGCTAATGGTAAAACTGGTAGAGGGAAAAAGACTAAAGGACCCAAGAGGTTCTTCACAAAGTCCCTAAGAATAACTTCCAAGGGACCTTAACAGGAAGAGGGGTGGGGGGGGATAGAAGTTAAATTTTGGCCAACATAGGGCTACCTACTTAATCTTGCATACCCAGCCAAGGCTAGTGTGCTGTTATGGGGGTAAAAGAAAATGCTGTACTCATGGACCCACTTAAAAAAATTAGATCCCAAACATAATTTATTTGATTAGAGATCTTTTGACTTTGGCTCCCTCTTGTATTCTGATATACAATTTATACTTCTACTTTTAGGGGTTATAAGAGATAATATATGGCACTGACTCCCAAAACTTCTCTCCAACTTATCTTTATAAGATACTACAGAGAAGGCCTTTCCTGACCCTAGACCTTATCACTAAGCCATAAACACAAGGAAATGCTTAAATATATAATATTTGGGGGCAGGTACACAAAGACTTTTCTGAAATACAAAGATCAAGTACTTCACCTCCTGACTCTACCTTTATTACTCCACAAAATCAGCCCAGTGTACTCATTCTATTAAAATCTTGAAAAAGGTAATAACCCTGTGACCAGCTACTGCCAATGCAATGGCCCCTTCCAGGTCTTCCTAAGCACCCTGATACTGTCAAACTCCAGGGTCAATCAATCATCATGGACCCATTTATTAAAAATGAAATCTGTCTTTCTTGAAGTTTTGCAGGTTTACATGCCACCAGGGAGGAGAAAGGAACTCTTATTTATGTGAGCCACTAGAAGATTTAGAAATCCTACTCAAAAAAAAAAAAAAAAGCACCCCACAAAAGCTGTGTAAGTAAGTTCCTATATATACAATACACCAGGAATCTTGCTCCTTTCCACTCTTGTGGGATTTTTCTTTCTTCTTCTGGCTGTGGGAATTACTGTAGTACAAGAGGAAGGATTCCTTGCTTTCTCTAGGCAACCCTAATCCTTTGACTTTTCACCTTCTTGTGCATGCCCCTTGGACTAGGAGAAAGCAATGCTTATACCAAGAGTGGTTTTATTTACACCTTACTTTTGTAACCTCAGCTGGCTGTTCCCACTATTAGGACACTTTGTTTCTATATACCTATTCTATTGCTTGGCCCTTACCTTCTAAATCTTCTAATAAAATTCATATCTTCCAGATTACAACAAATCCGTGTTAAGATGATGGCAATACAAGGATTCCAAACTATCCCAATGACCAGACCAGTTTCTTTCTGTCTTCTTCAGATCAGGCAGGCAGACTTTTGATCCCTGACTATCCAGGGCCATCACCCCTTATCAGCTTACATAATTATGAAAGATGGATCTTTGACTTTATCAACACTGAAGAATAAGAGCCAAAGTCTGGGCAGGGAGAAATGAAGTATGATAGAAGGAATAAAGATAGGTAGAAGAAGACAAAGGAAAAGGAAAAGAGACTGTAGTTGTAAATCTAAATGCCCAGCAATTTTCTCTCCAGATATAATTTACTCCCCAGATATGTTTTTAACTACAAGCATGCCATTCCCAAAATTCTGAGTAATCTACAAATCTCAGAGTTACTGTAAATTCACTTATCTATGAAAACTGTTGCATTTTGATTTACGCTTAGTGCACTGCTAACCTATAAAATGTAGTTTCAGATTAGATAAAGGAGATGTATTCCAAGAAACCTATGATATAGGCACATTGCACATGTTATCTAGGCAGGACAGACAATGTCAACCTGAAGACCCTGGAAGAAGACCAGACCACCATAAATGTCTTCTGATCCTCCATCCAGGAACCGAGCTCTCCAGTCAGATGTCATTCCCACATACTTTCCCATGCCTACCCCTCACAAAGTTTCCTTTAAAACAGGAGCCTGAGACCCCCAAAGCACTCTCATGCTCAAGGTAGCCCACATTCTGCTTTGGGTATGAGTATCTTCACTTTTTACTTTCTAATAATTTTCCTCCTCTTTGCTAAAACCTAGAGTGTCCTTATATTCTTTTCTGCAACATGTCAACTGAGAAGTCTCTGTAGAAACCTCCTCAAGGCCCCTTATGGTGACAGAAATAACCTGTTTGTAAAAGCCAAAAACTCTAATGGGGAAGGACTCTGCTAGCTTTATCTTTAAGCAATATTCTGCTTTTGAATTTTCAATAAAAAGAATATAGAGGAGTTAATAGCTTTTCACTGTTACTTTCTCTACTGCCATTCCAAGATTGAGGAGCATGATGTAAGGGTAAAAGAAATTGAAGTTAAAGCGTAAAAGTTAAAGGGTAAAAGACCGGGTGTTGTAAAAGTTTCTAAGCTGCAAGGTCTGAGTTAAAATGTAAAGGATTAGGCATTGTTAGGTTTCTATGCTACCTGCAAAACCTGAAATTTCTGTAGCTGTTAAGACAATGCTTGGAACTGCCCAGTAAATATTTCCCCTGACTATTTGGATTGTTTAATAAGGGCTCTGTGTGGTCGCACATAGGCATTGCAGGGCCTGGACCAATCAGTTTAAATGTAACCCCCTCCTTAGGAATGACCTATCACTCCAGCCTGACCTGTTCCTGCCAATGAATGAACCAATCATGTTTAGGAGTTGTTATTCAATTTTCCCGTGCCTAATGATGATTTGTTCTGATGTATACAAAGCCCTCGGCCCTCCCCAAAAAGTGTACTTAAGCAGTGCTCAGCCCCTGCTCGGGGCTCTGGGCTGCTTTCCCTTCTTGAGTGGGCACGGAGCCCCAGCATGCTGGTTCAATAAATCCCCCTTCTGCCAATTGCATGAGTGGTCACTTGGTGGTCTCTTTCTCCGACGTTTCGCGGGACCCTTACACATGAGACAATTGTATGTTTTTTGGAGGCTCAAGTATATTAAATAATGAAGATATGCCAAAACAAGTCTCTAAGTATAGTGACAAATGTAAAAGTTAATAATTAATAACTTATTATGAATTAATAATTCATAAATCTTGCCAATGCGTCTATGTGTTTACCTTCAATTCAAGGTAAAGTCAAAAGTATACATTTGAGTCCCTTTTTGAACATGAGTTCCTGACTGGATGAATGTCTCCCTTGCAGCCATCTACCTGACCCCACATAGGTTCTGTCCTTCCAGGGTAACGCATTTAATTGGGGCCAGCAAAGACCTAAGAAAAGGGAATTCATAATGATTCCTGATCACCAAAAGTGCTTCTATGTGTTTTACATCTATTAACTCTTTTGGTTTTTACACATATTGTGAGAATGAGATTAATACAAATGAGGACACTAAGACAAAGTTGTTTGTAACTTGTCCAAGACTATGGATGGTAAGTGATGGATCCCCCTCTGAAGTTAATGGCTTTTCACTGTTACTTTCTCTACTGCCATTCCAAGACTGAGGGGCAAGAGACAATTGTATGGCTTTTTTGGAGGTTCAAAAGTAGCAGAGTAACAGTGAAAAGAGATTCAAAGTAACAGTGAAAAGCACTAAAAAATAATAAGGTCATGGAGCCCCCTCTGAAGTGCACATTATTAACTATTATGTGATACAATGAATTATGTAAAGAAGACAATCATCTGTCATTTGTAACCTACAGAATTGGCCAATCCATATGGCCAATACATAATAGAATGCTCGGTTGGCTCAAGCTGCATTACAGGATCACGAATATAAGGAGCACATGTTTTCTTATTGCCACTCCAGAGTACTCATCAACCTTTTATCTGAATTTGACAAATGCAGTATTTGTGTCTGAGTTCTTTTTGCTCCAGGGCAAAAAAACATTTTAAAATTCATGTTTCCTTTGAGAAGAGGTGAGAGTTTCAGTAAAACTGATGAAAGCTCCACCAAAGGGAAAACTTCCTAATGACTAGTCAGAGTCAGGGGTGGGCTGATGGCCACTCTCGATGGCAGTGTGAGCTTCTCTCCTGAGAAGTGCCCTCAAGATGGGACAAATATGCTATTTGCCTGAGCTCTGCTTGCTCATTACAAATCAGCCTGTGCAGGAGGAGCTGGTCCATCAACTTCCCAGCTGCCCAGCACTTGTTAGTTTTCTCTGTTGGCCATTTTACTATGGATGTGTGTTTTCATTCCCAACTTTTAGAAATCAAAGAAAGGGGACTCTGTTGAAAACCAGGGAGGCTCCTTTTGTTCCTGTTTTTGTGTGATTTTATAAAACATTAAAAGAGAGAAACAATGCTGAGTCTTTTAGAAGCTCATACCAAGTGTCCTTAAAATGGCATAGCTTCTACTGACAAGGACAAATTCCTTTTTTGTCTCAACAAACTCTGACTTCTTCCTTTCGGTTAGAGCCCAAGGGATTCTAAAAAACATTCAGCTTGGGATTTAGTAGCACTGAATTTTCTCTCAATTGATTCTCTGTAATTTGATCATGACCACTCCCCTGATTTGCATTTCATTGGTTCACATTGCTTACCTGTGTCCACCCTGATAACAGGCCCCATCCAGATTGGCTTTCAGCAGCCCGCCAATTCTGAATGTTCCCCACTCTAGCTGGAAGCCAACAGCTACTGCCAGGATTCTGTAAAGCAACTCACTTAGCTCATCCCAGCTAGCCAGACTCCCAGTATGAACAATGCCTGAAAAAAGTAAATGCAAGCATCCCAGAGGCTACACAGGGAAAAAAAAAAAAAAAAAATGGAGAGTGTGTCAATTCTGGGGCAGCATTTTGGCAGGGTAGAATTTTTTTTCCTCTCCCTTCTGCACATGTCCACACACAGATTTCTGGAGCTGGGTTAAGAATAGCAAGTGTCCCATTTACTGTGAAATTTGGTTTCACTGATGATAGCTTATAATGATCATTTGGCTCCGTGGATCAGATATTACTTTTCAAAGCCATTTTATGTGGGCACTAATATGTATGCCCTTCACTTATTCTGATCAGTGGGGCATTCAGTTATAAGGCTCAGATTGAAAGTAATTTCTTTGATTTTCCCTTGATGTTCCCAAAGAGAAAGAAGATTTCTGCATTCCTCTGAGTGTTCCCTGATAATGTGGAGAGCCACATTCCCTGATAATGTGCAGAGGGTTTATTTTCAACTATTAATCATTTAACTGGTCAGCCGGGATGCTCTGCATGCCTGGTCTTTTGAGATATGTCTTAGCTACAAGTCATGAGGCTTTACCCTTGAAGAATTTCACCCTGTTTCTACTTGCTCTTGAATCTCTAGGGCCAAGTTTGGGTTGAGACACCCATTGCTGCCTCCCTAGTCTTCTGCTACCACAGGCTGATAACACCTTTTCCTTTTTACTCATTACATGTTTGTTGCTCTTAAATAAAAGCAGCAGCTCAGAGACTCCCCACCCAGTAGAAAGGACTGCCGGTTTGTCGACCCTGAACTTCTCTGGCCAGGTGATCTGCATTGTTCCTTCCTGGCCAGACTCTTTCCCTCATGGCTGGGGCAGTATCTACCCATACCCATGGCACCATGGCAGGTACAAGTGTACTCCATTTCCCTTGGATTACTCTATTCCTCTGAGTCCACTGATTGGAATAATAACCTCTAGTTCCCTTTATTGGTTTCCCTTTGCAACATAGTATTATTATTTTTCAAGCTTTTCCTTAAGATAGTCCAAAGCTGCTTTCTGGATCCTTATCACTCGAGAATTTTCCGGTGTTTGACAATGAAGAGGAAAACTAAAAATAAAACTAAAAGACCTATCAAAAACTCCTGCTCCCCGTGAGGTCAAACAGAATTTGAGAGTGAAAAGACACAGC
This sequence comes from Marmota marmota marmota, assembly GCF_001458135.2. Classification (NCBI taxonomy): domain Eukaryota; kingdom Metazoa; phylum Chordata; class Mammalia; order Rodentia; family Sciuridae; genus Marmota; species Marmota marmota. The sequence goes on along the minus strand of NW_026000016.1, from coordinate 7,277,589 downwards.
AAATGTTAAACTGATGCCAGGAAACATCTTAGAATAAAGTCCAAGGAGTAGACATTACTTCCTTGTGCTTGTATATATTTTAGTTGAATAAAGAAATCTACCATGTCCCCCCAACACTATTCTTTTGTGTTTAGACAGGCGGCCCCCACTGAAGGATGTGTCTGAGATGACATGCTGTGACGTTACATGGATGCCCTCTGTGACCACATCTTCTTTTCACATCCAGATCACATTAGAAAACCATTTACTTTATTTAAAAAAATGTAACATCTTCAGAACTGGATCTTCAGTTATTATTGGTATTTGTATGTGACTGAGCATGGAAACTTGATCCTCTGCTCTTGTCATCACACATTTATGAGAGTATGGAGCTGTGATTTTTACTTTTTAACCTGGGGGCTCTTCAACTTTCCTGAAGGGGAAAATTCAGATGATAATGCCAGATTCTATGCTATCACATTAGTTATACGAGGAAACAATAGGGAGCAAGAATAAATAACAAAAGCCAGGTGAGATAATTAAAACCATCTTAATCCCACACTGAGAGAAGGATGCCAGCCCATTTATTTTTCATTTCCTTTTTTTTCAACTGTGTAAGCTTCAGTTCTTATTTCATTTCAAGCAGCTCTTCCCTTCAGTGCTTGTTCTACAGATGTGAATCAGTGGAATGAATTAAGTTTTGCTCAAGGCATTTAGTATAGTAATAATCTACTTCCTCAGAAGAGGGAAAATAAAAGGGAAAAAAGGTAGCAAAGAGCATCCGCCATACAATGCCAGATATGGAATAAAACATAGGGAGGCTGAGAGAGATGAATTCCCTAACCAAAGCAGATCTATTGTGAACAAGTTTTGACATTTTCATTAAACCCTACTGGAAGGGGGTAAAAAAAAAAATCAAGGTCAAAATCATTGAGTATAAAAGTGAAGGTCATCTTTTAAGAACTTTTATTTAAAGTAGAGCTAGAGTGGAAGCTTATGGTGCAATCACTCAGGGAGACATATAGAAGATGTGTGCAAAAAGAATAAGATCTCAGACGTGTGAGGCAGTGGGAGACCTACTGTGAAGAACCCACAAAGCTCAGCAGGGATCCAGGGGGAAACCAATCCATTTGTCTTTATCAGCCCATTAGTGTAGGGGAAAGAGCAATGATGCTTTATCAGGTTTATCTCAGTATGTTAACCTCAGTATATTAACCTTACTGTAACAAAATACCTGATAACCAACCTAAAAAATAGGAGAAGCTTATTTAGGCTCATAGTTTTGGAAATTTATCCATCATCATCCCATTGTTTCTGGGTCTGTGGTGAAGTAGCATATCATGTGAGAGCACACAATGGAGGTAGCCTGTCACATTACTGGGAATGTGAAAACAGAAAGAGGAGTGAATGTCCCAATATCTCTTTCAAGGACACATCCCTGCTGACCTAATTAGGTTATCTCAGTAGACCCCTCCACCTAACAATTGCATCACATCCCAAAAGTGACCCAGGCTGGAGACATATGGGCACACATTCCAGATCCAATCCATAGCAGTCAAGCTTCACCACCAAGTCTCAATCCCTCTGTCTCAGAGGACCAACCACGCAGTCCAATGAGGCTGGAATCTGAGTTGGCTTTACAAAGACTGGAGAGAGAGTGATCTGAAATTCCACAGGCTCAAATACGATTTTTCAGTATCCTAATTACCTTAAAGATCTTTCTTGGTCCACTCTTTAAAAGCAGAAAGAGAGGAAGACGGAAAACTGAGTTGGAGAGTAGCAGAAGGGTAGGAAAAAGAGATTTTCCTTTTTCTATTTTTTCTTGTTGTGGTTGTTTTTGAGTTTTTGTCAATTTCAGAACACTTTGATAGATGTGTGTGTGTGTGTGTGTGTGTGTTAATAAAAATTCTGAAGAGAGGCAGCAAGAATCATTTTTCTAAGAGCACATCTGGTCATGCTATTCTTCCGTTTAAATCTCACAGTGCTTTCTGATGCCTTCAGGAAAAAATTCGAGTTCCTCAGAGCAGCGTGGTGGCGTTGATGGCACTCATGGTGTGCCTCCGTCTGACTTTCCCACACCTTCTTCCATACCTGCAGTATCCTGCCCTGCTCACCTCTCTCCCTCACCTTGCCCCATGGTGAGGCCTGAGGTCTTCCACCAGGAAGCTGCCCCAGACACACACCAGAAGGGGTCAAGCAGCCTCCAGGGTGTTCATGTTGCTGGTAAATGTTGACTTCCTTTTCTTTCCCATTCATGAGCACTTGCAGAATAGCAAACATAACTTTCTTCTGACACATCTTTGGCATCAGAAATAATGCCTGGGAAATTGCTAGGCCAGAATAAATGTTCTCTTATCTAAAGAAGAAAGAAAAGAAATTAATATTGATTATATAACTTACCTCAGGCTCTTCTGATTTTAATTATACAAATACCACATTTATTTATTTTTGTCATATTTGTGACTCACCTGTGTTTTAGTCAGCTTTTTTGCTTCTGTGACTAAAGGATCTGACCAGAACAACTGTAAGGAGGAAAACTTTATTTGAGGGGTCATGGTTTCAGAGGTCTTAGTCCATAGATGGCTGGTTCCATTTCTTGGGCTGGAGGTGAGACTGAACATCATGGCTGGAGAGTGTGGCAGAGAGAAACAGCTCACATCAGGAAGCAGAGAGAGAGAGAAACTCCACTTTCCAGATACAAATATATACCCAAAGCCATGCCCCAATTCCCACGCCCTCCAGCCATACCCTACCCCTTCAGTTAATCCCATCAGGGATTAACTCATTCATTAGGCTGAGGCTAATCAATCATTTCCCCTCCAAACTTTCTTGCAGTGTCTCATGTGAGCTTTTGGGGGACACCTCACATCTAAACCATAACAACTTATAATAGTATTTACCTATTTTGCTTTCATTAAATGACTCACTTTTTAAACTTGAACGTAATTTAAGAGAAAACATTTCATTACTACACCATAAATTCCACATGAGCAGGAAGGATATTTTGTTTACTACTGAATTACCCATGTTTTGGACTGAAAGTATCCTACTCTGGTTAAATGAATAAGTGGAAAATGAATATCATTGGCTACTAACACATGATAATGCCAACAAAAATTAAAGAATATTAACAGTACCATAGTGGGCCCTGAGCCTAACATTCATTCTTCTTTGTTCAAGTGGGAGATATCAGGGTTACAGAGCTGTTAGAATTCTTCAGAACCAAAATGAGAGCTGTTTTTTGATTAATTAATAGAATTGAAAGAGAATCGAAAAGATTCTCATACTAAGTGGCTGACTGTTATTCCACACACAGTCCCTCAACAATGATCCAGTACCTCCACTGCAAACTTTGCCCTTGATTGGGGAAACACCAATTTATGTTATCCTTTCCTGTGGAAAAAAACTGACCAATTCTGGGTTCCAATCCATTAGACGACTGAAACCATTTTGACAAATTCATTTGTATGGAGGTGCTAATGGAAGAAAATGACTAAATTAGTGTGAGGAAATCCCAGAGAGGATCATTCCTGTGTGTACTTACTCAAGTCCCAGTGCACTAAAAGGAAAATTGCTCAAAAGGACCTTGAAATTCATGGAGGAAGGATATACAAGTGTTTTTCCTTTAAAGAGGAAAAGATATTTGAGATGGTCCAGCCTTAGAAAATGAAATAGAGAACACAATGGGCAGAAATTATACACTCTATAAAATAGTAATGTTACAGGCAAGTACTAAGATGTCATAATGAATCACACTATTATGTATGTTCATAATACACCAATAAAAGGGAAGGAAGAAAGGAGGAAAGGAGGGAGGAAGGTAGGAAAAGAAAGAAAGATGAAAGAAAGGGAGGGAGGAAGAGAAAGAGATATAATTATAAAAATACTGGATCTTTTCTTTATTTGGTTATTTCTGTACCATTTCCCCCCAGTTTTTTTATGATGTTTAATGACAACAACACAATACCTTACATTTTTAAAAGTCTATGATTCTAAAATAGAGACACTTAGAGGAAGAATCACTAGAAGGGGCAGGGCAGAGAGTAATCTTGACTGTCCCCTGAGATTTCCCTCCCCTGTGGGTCTGTGACCTTCCCTTAGCTGTTGCTCACTCTGTAACATAGTCCCTCATACATAGACACCTAAGCTTCCATTGGCTTCCCTTGATATAGCTGAGAAAGGCTGGCCTTGGTCTATAGAAGGGAAAAAAAAGGAAATTAATATTTGTAATGTAAGAATACTATGTAAGAATCCTATAAACATCCCAATATGCAACATGTGTGAAACAGCTATTCAGGGAGACATAACCTTCTGGAAGGATCTATCAGACAAAATTGAAGAGAGAGTGGAGAATGTTGTTACCTAAAACGGTTATGTGTATTTATAAAATAGCAGCAAAAACTATGAGAAACACTACGCTACCCCATAGAACTCCCTTTACTTCTTTACATCCAGGATAAAGAAATGACTCTTTTGCTAAAAAACAAAGGCAAAAAATAATAAGAAAAACAAATAAAAACTCCAGAGATGCAGATCTTAGAGCTTATTCTCCAACATTAACCAGTTCTGCGGGGGCCGGGGAAGGGTCTTTCCCACATTCCCCTGGAACCTTCTTTCTGATCAATGTTTACTTTATGGTTTCTCCACTGTTCTCCTTTTTATTTTTCCCCTCCCAGGCCAGCTTCCATGTTCAACAGAACCTCTCAGAAATGTTGGGAATAGAAGGGCCACATGGTACTGTGCCACAGACCTTCTCTAAACATGATTGAATTTGTGGCTGGGTAGAGAAAGTGGATGCATGTGAGATTTGAAGGCAAACTGAAAAGATCTCTGCCATTTTCCAATGGACCTTTTATTGGCTTTCTCAAGTACATAAATGTGGACTTACTCATAGTTTTGGATTAAAGTATTAGATGTCTATTAAACTATAGGTGGAACTTGAGAGAGTAGCTACTGCTAAAAGAACTCTCTGGCCTTTGGTTGTTAAATGCAAAACCACATCTCACCTTAAGCTATTGCCTGAACTCCCTTTTTATCTCTCTCACAGTTCCCAAGAACTCGTTGCTTCCATTCCTTCATTTATTAAACATATATACATGCAGAATCATTTACTTAGCATTATGCCCTAAGGATGCATTAGTCAAAAAGACAGGTGTTCCTGCTCTTATGGAGAGAAAGCAGACATTAAACAGTCAATTACACAAAAATGCAAATACTGTCAATTTATCAATTCAATAATTATATATTATGCAACTACTCCATAATAGGTACTATGCTCAGTGCTGGGAATGAAGTAGTTGACAATAACATCACATTCTGTGCCTGTATGTAACTTGTAGTCTAATCAAAGGTAACATAAGGAAATGTAAAATTGCATATGAGGTAAGTGCTACAAAGAGAGCATAACTCAATGAGAATATATTAAAATATATTTAGCCATGATAATTTTGGATGGCTATGCAATATAAAAAGATTTATGTTGTGACATCACTAACGTGAAGTATAAGGAGCAAGTAAAAGAATAAATTTCTTGTAAGTGAATAAAGTTATGTGATTTTAAACTAAAAAAAATCTAGTACGACTACAAAATGTACTATTGAAGACTCATGGTAATTGCAAAGATAAAACCTCCTTTTTCTGATAAAGAAATCAAATCATACTGGTATAATGAAATCATTAAACACAAAAGAAAGATAACAAGAAAGGAAGAAGGAACTATAAAATAATCATAAAGCAATTAGCAAAATGACAATGATTAGTTCTTACATATCAATAATTCTTTAAATGTAAATAAATTTAATTATCCAATCAAAACACATAAAATGGCTGAATGGATGTTTTTAAAAAATCCAACTCTATGCTGCCTACAGAGACTCATTTTATTTTTAAGGATACATATAGGCTAAAGGGAAAAGGATAGGAAAATTCCCTTTCCAGTCATAATCAAAAGAGAGCAGGTGTGGCCTTATTAATATAAGCCAAAATAGACTTTAAGGGAAAAAAACTGTAAAAAGAGACAGCAGATCATTATATAATTGTACAGGGATTATTCATCAAGAAGATATAGTGATTATAAATATATATGCATCAAACTTTAGAGTACCTAAATATACAAAGCAAACATTAATAGAATATAAGGGAGAAATGATAGCAAGAAAATAATAGTACAAGATTTTAATATCCAATTTTTAATGCTGTAAAGATAATTCAGAAAGAAAATCAAAAAGAAAAAAAGTGGGCTTGAACAGTATGTTAAACCAAATGGACCCCAAAGATGCATCCAACAGCAGCCTAATACGCATTCTTCTCAAGTGCACATGGCACATTGTCCATGATATATGATATGAGAGATCACAACAGGAGTTGACACTTTTAAGAAAATCAAAATCATATCAAGTATCTTTTCTGACCACAATGCTATGAAATCAGGAACCAACAACAGAAGGAACACTAGAATATTCACTGACATATAAAAATTAAACACCACATTCCTAGACAATGAAATGGTCAAAGAACAAACACAAAAGGGGAAATAAAAAAAATGTATTGAGACCAACAACAATAGAAATACCACTAACAAAATTTTAGGGGCTGTAGCAAGAGGAGCTCTGAGAGGTAAAATTATAGCAAAAAATTCCTATTGTTTTAGTCAGCGTTTTTGCTGCTATAACTAAAGGACCTGACCAGAACAATTGTAGAGGAGAAAAGGTTTATCTGATGGATCAAGGTTTCAGAAGTCTTAGTACATAAAAGGCCAGCTCCATTCCTCCAGGCTTAAGGGGAAATTGAACATCATGGCAGGAGAGGGTGTCAGAGGGAAGCAGCCAGTCACACCCAACCCATCTCCAGTCACCACCCAGTTAATCCCATCAGGGATTAATACACTGATTAGGTAAAGGCTATAACCCAATCATTTCTCCTCCAAACCTTGCATTGTCTTACATGTGAGCTAAGTTGGATTTTGAAAAGATAAAATTGAAAATTTATCTAAAATTTTTAAGTGGAATAAGAAAAGAGTAGACTCAATTAAAATTATGAATGAAAGAAGAGACGTTACAACTGACACCACAAAAATACAAAGGATCATAGGAGACCAATCTGAACAATCATATGCCAACTAATTGGAAAACGTAGAAGGAATGGATAAATTCCTAGAAATATATAACCTACCAAGACTGAATCATGAATAGAAAATTTGAACAAACCCAAGTGAATAAGAAGATTGAATCATTAATCAAAAATCTCTCAACAAAGAAAACCACAGGACAAGATGGCTTCACTGACAATTTCTACCAAACATTTAAAGAATTGATACCAATTGCTTTCAAAAGCTTCCAAAATATTGAAGATGAGGGAATACTTCCAAACTCATTTTATGAGACCAGTTTTACTCTGACACAAAAGCAGGCAAGGACACTACCAGAGGTGGTGGCATATAGTCCAATATTCCTAATGGGAATAATTGCAAAAAGCTTCAATAAAACATAACAACCAATTTTAACGCACATTGAAAAGATCATACACCATGACCAAATGGAATTTTTATCTGGGATGCAAAGATGGTTCAATGTACATCACATTAACAGAATGAGGAATAAAAATCTTACGATCATCTCAATAAATGCAGAAAAAGCATTTGAAAAAATTTAACATCTTTTCTTGATAAAATGTCTCAAGAAATTAGATATAGGAGAAATGTACCTCAACATAATAAAGTTCATATATGACAAGCCCACAGTTAACATACAGTTATCTACAGAAAAAAATCCTGATTAAAATTCCAGTGGCATTTTTCACAGAAATTGATAAAATAATCACAGAATTCATTTGGAACCACAAAACAACTTAATAGACTAAGAAATTTTGAGCTAGAAGAACAAAGCTGGAGGAATCACACTTTTGATTGCAAACTATATTACAAAGCTATAATAATCAAAGAACACGGTACTGGCATAAAAACACATGCATAGACCAATGGACAGAATAGAAGGCCAGAAATATATCATCAACTCATCTTCAACAAACGTGCCAAGAATACAAATTGGGCAAAAGATAATTTCGTCAATCAATGATGATGGGAAAATTGGATATCTACAAGCAAAAGATTGAAATTTATTTTACATTATACATAAAAGTCATCTCAAAATGGATTCAGACTTAAATATAAGACATGGAACCACATAAATCCTAAAAGTAAACATAGGTAAAAGCTCCTTCAGAAAGGTCTTGGCAATGATTTTTTTTTAATATGATACCAAATACACAAGCCACAAAAGCAAAATATGAACCAGTGGGATGTCAAACCCTAAAGCTTCTGCATACCAAAGGAAATAGTTAATAAAACAAAAGGCAACCTACCAAGTGGGAAAGAATACTCAGAAACCACATATCTGATAATGGGTTACCATCCACAACACATAGGAAATTCCTGCCACCTGAAAGCAAAAATACTAATAACCTGATTTAAAACTGGGCCAAAACCCTGAATAGACATTTCTCAAAAGATGACATACAAATGGCCAACAGGTTATTAACAAGATGCTCATTATCACTAATCATTGAGTCAATGTAAATCAAAACAACAGGGAGATATCATCTCATCTGTTAGGATCACTAGGATTGCAATATAGAACAAGAATTGGGTAGGATATAAAGCAAAGGAACTCCTGATAGACATTGGTGGGAAAGTGTGTATGCATGATATATATGATGGAACCTTATTCAATCTTAATGAAGAAGATTCTGCCACTTGTAACAAAATGGATAGACTTGAAGGACCTGATGTTAAGTAAAATATGTCAGACACAGTCAGATGAATTCTGTATGATCTCATTTATACATGGAATCTAGAATAGTCAAACTCATAAAAGTAGAAAGTAGAATGTTGGTTGTCAGTGTAGGGAGGGAGAAATGGGGAGATAATGGTCAAAGATAAATTTGCAAGATAAGATTGCTACACAACATAGTTTTTTATAGCTAACAATAATATATTTTACTCTTGAAATTGCTAAGAAGGTAGATCATATGTTAGGTATTCATACCACACAAAACACATGTCCACACACCCCTCTATTTTGTTTTGTTTCTGATCTGAGGTAGGGCTCAGAGTTCAGTTTTTTCCTTCTGTATGAATCTTCAACTGACCTTCACTTACTTATTGGAAAAGAACATTTCCCCCCTCAAAGAATAAAATGACTCTATTCTCTTGTATGCGTGTATGTGTACATTGTTGGACCATACCACATTCATATGCTTCATAGTATAAATTCTCCAATTTTTTTGTCTTGTTTAAGAATCTTATGGCTATTCTAAGTCCTTTGCATTTCCACATACAATTTAGAATAATTTTGTCAGATACTAGAATTAAAGCTTCCAAGGATTTTAATTTAGAAATCATTGAGTCTTTAAATCATACCAGGAAAAAAAATGACATCTTAAAAATAATAATTTATAATAAGGGGGGGCGGCTAGGGAAAAATAGAAATACTTTGGATTAGGCAGAGGGGGGTGAAGGGAGGGGAGGAGGTAATGGGAGTAGAAATGATAGTAGAATGTATTGGACATTATTACCCTATGTACATATATGATTATATGACTGATATGATCCTATACCATGTACAACCAGAAGAATGAGAAGTTATACTCTATTTATGTAGGATGTGTGAAAATGCATTCTATTGTAATGTATGACTAATTAGAAAAAACATAAAAAGATGATAATGAACATTTTGAAAAAAATAATGAGTGTTGCAATTCATAAAGATGATAAACCTCTCAATTTATTTTGATCTTCTTTCAGCCATGTTTTGTAATGAAAACTAAAATGTATAAGAGTCTTGTAATTTTTTCACTAGATTTATTACTAAACATGTGCTAGAAAAAGTGCATAAGTGATATTTTTCCATGTTATTGTTTAACTTCAATTGCCAATTGTTTACTGATAATATATAGAAATAACACTGATATTTACATATGGGCATTCATGCAACATCACACTACATTCATTTATTAAGTGGAATAAAAATTCTTTTCATTTTACACATGAAAAATATGTTGGCCTTACAGAAAGACAATTTTACTTCTTCCTTTACAATATTTAAAATTTTAGTATATTTTTCTTGACCTATTGCACTCAGCAGGACATCTAGTACATGTTGGGTTAAAGTAATGATAGCAGACATCTTTATCTGATTCCTAAAGTCAGGGAGAAAGTATTCATTATTTCACCAATAAGAATGATGTTAGCAACAGGATTTATTTTATTTCTGTCCTATGTAGAAAATCTTCAGCAGATTATAGTTTCCTTTTTTCTTAATTTTCTGAGCATTTTGTTTCCTTTCAGGTTGAATTAATTATTTTGCACTTATTGAGATTCAATTTTCTTTCTTTATATTGTTAATGTAGCAAATGATGTCTGATTTTTCTAATTGTAAATGAACTTTACCTTCCATAAATAAATCCTAAGATCTATATCATGCATTGACTTATCCTACTTATTATTGTTTTCTTTGGGATATTTCTATCTATTTCTTGAGTTTTTATTGGTCTGTAAATTTCTCCTTTTTGAAATCAATTTTCTCATTAGATTTTAATATTGAGACTATGCTGAAGTGCTAGTAGGTACTCAGGCTTTTTCTATTCTCTGAAAGTGATTGTTTAAATTTAGTGTTGTTTCTTCCTTTAGTGTTTAGAAAAAACGTATCAGTAAAACAACATGGGCCTAGAGTTTTCTTTGTGTGAATATTTTAAATTACAGGTTCAATTGACATTGGACTACTTGGTTTTTAACGTTTTTTCTTGTATCTCTTTCATGATCTGTTTTCTTAGGAATTTGTGTGTTTTATTTAAACTTTGGCATGCAATAATATCTCATTATTTTCTAGTGTCTCTAGATGTATTCTTTCTCTTTTCTGTCCTAATATTATGAAATTGTGAGGGGGGAGTTCTCCTAATATCATATAAGTTGGCCTTTCTAGTAGTTTTATTAATCTCATCAAAGAACCATTTTTTAAAAAATCCCTGCTTTTACTTGTGTTATTTTCTTTCATTTTATTTGGATATAATATATTTTTCTAGATTTTTGGTATAGGAAATTAGGTTTTCAAACTTTCTTCAGTGCTAATGAATGAATTTATAACAAGAGAATTTTCTCTAAACTCTGTTTTCCTGGTATCCTACAAGTTTCTGTGCTTTTATTAGCACTCAGCTCAAAATATTTTCTAATTTCCATCACGATTTCTTCATTGCCCATGAGTTATTTAGAAATGTGTTATTTAACTCTCAAACATCTGGTGATTTTCTAGTTCTCTATTATTTATTTTTAATTTTTTTGTGGTCCAAGACACATATTCTGTATGATTCAAAATCTTTGATATTTTGGGGGAGCCTCTTCTGGCTCAACACATGGTTTATTGTGGTTAGTGTTTCATGCATATTGAAGTACGATTTTTGTAATTGTTTTGTAAAGTCTGTAGTTTTTCTTCTATTTTTAATTAATCATACTATGTGAATCTTTCTGAATTCTTACTGATCTTTTTGTCTGCAGATTTTATCAGCTATAGACAGAGGAGTATTACAACTTTAACTATGAGAATTTATCTAATTTTTGTTTTGTTTTAAATTATATCAATATTTGCTTTAGTATATGTTTTGGAGCTTTGTTATTAGGGAAAAGCAAATTTTATAGCTTCTTGAATTGACTTTTACCATTCATAAGATATCTTATGCATTCTTTATCTGATAGTAATATGTATATATTTATAAAACTTACTATATATGTATATATATAAAATATGTATATATATAAAAGTTAATATGTATATATACACACATATTGAGTTTTATAACTTCCCATTTTTTAATTTGTTCTAATTAGTTTTATATTACACTAAAATTCATTTTTACACATTATACTTAAATGGAGTGTGTCTTCTCATTCTTCTGGTTGTACATGAAGTAGAATCACAATGGTCATGTAATTATATAGGCACATAGGTTAATAATGTCTGTTTCATTCTACTATCCTTCTTATCACCAGACCATCTCCCCTCCCTTCACTCCCCTCTGTTTAATCTAAAGTATCTCTGTTCTTCCCTAGTCCACCTTTATTGTGAATTAACCTCTGCATATGAGAGAAAACATTTGGTCTTTGGCTTTGGGGAATTGGATTATTTCACTTAGCATGATATTCTCTAGCTCCATCCACTTACCAGCAAATGCCATAATTTCATTCTTCTTTGAGGCTAAATAATATTCCATTGTGTATATATGCCACATTGTCTTTATCCATTCATCTGTTGAAGGGCACCTAGGTTAGTTCCATAGTTTAATTATTGTGAGTTGAGCTGCTATAAACATTGATGTGGCTTCATCACTGTAGGATCCTGATTTTAAGTCCTTTGAGTATAACCTGAGGAGTGCGATAGTTGAGTCAAAGGTGGTTCCATTCCATGTTTTCTGAGGAATCTCCATACTGCTTTTCAGAGTATGCTTTCCAGAATGGTTGCACCAATTTGCAGTCCCACCAGCATTGTATGAGTGTGCCTTTCCCCCCACATTCTCACCAACATTTATTGTTTCTTGTATTCTTGGTAATTGTCCTTCTGACTGGAGTGAGATGGAATCTTAGAGTACCTCGGATTTGCATTTCTCTAATTGCTAGAGATGTTGAACATTTTTTCTTATGTTTGTTGATTGACTGACATACATTAATTTTATTTTGTTTGGTATCACTGTGTCTTTTGTCCATCTTTTTATTAATAATCCTTTTAGTGTCTTTATATTTAAACTGTTGTACTATAGCAAGCACAGGCTTGCTTTTCTTATCAGTTTAACTTTTTTACTTTCATGTAACTCCTGATAGAGTTGGACTTAAATTTATCAGTTTTTCACACTTGGGCTGTATCCCACTCTGACTTGCTTGCTGAGCATGTTACTCCCTTCTCTTTTCAAGGTGTTGGATATCAATATATACTGTACCAAGGATAAGAATCACAGTAATTTCAAAGTCTATTATTTACTTAGGTATATGTAAACTAAAGGTGATTCCTTGAATAAAAGATATGACCCAACAGCATCTGAAATCTCTGAAAACTATCTGAGGAAAAGACTAGCTCAAAACTAGGTTATGGGGCAAATATTTATAGTACAGGAACCCCATAATGGAATTTTTAAAGGCAGACCATCCTGGCTGGGGAGATCCAAATAGGAGGGCAGAGTGCAGTGCATGCAACTTATTGGGATGCAGATAAAATGAATGCAAGTTGCATTTGCTGATCATCACTTAGCAAATCCAGATGAGCATCTGTCACTTTTCATCCTGCAGGTATAACAAGGGAGATCACCAGCTTCACTCTGACAGCTGTCCAATGGCTTACTTAAATGATTTGATTAATGGGGTAAATGTGAATTTTTTGGAAGGTGGTTCAATTCTATTTCTCCACAATTTATATCTTCTGTTTTGAATTTTTTTAATTCCTCTTTTTTCCCCATTTTTAGACTGTTTAATAAAGTTTATAAAAGGCTATTGGTTTGGACTGAGTTTTTGCATCAGGGCCCAACAGACCAAACCAAATAAAGTCACTCATGCTGGATTTGTATGTCACAAAGGCAAAAAAAAAAAAAAAAAAAAAAATCGGGAGAGAGAGAGATGGTAGACAAATCATGAAGCAAGACAGTTTTAGCTGGCATAATAAGAAAGTCCCTTCTACTTTGATCTTAACAAGGAAATTAGAAAAGTAACTTTTGTCCCCTGCTTCTGCCTCCCTTAGCACTTTTCTATAAAACCAACCTTCTCTGTTTGACTCATTCATCAGTTGTTGTGTTATTCTAGAATCCTAATCAAAAGACAACTAAGAATATTAAACTAGCTCATGATGTAACCCAGTGGTAGAGCCCTTGCCTTTCATGTGTTTGATCCTTGGGTTTCATTCTCAGCATTTCAAAATAAAAAAAAAAAAAAGAGTGTTAACTCAAGTTGCAAGTTTGTCTTTTGACAAGATTAATCAAATATATATTTAATGTTTTCTCCATTCTCCTTCTTGTTTAGCTGGACATCATTATATAACCTGCGGCACAAGCTCCCTTCAACTAATATACTTAATGCAAGATTTTTACAACTGTACATTGCCGCAGTCTGTCTGGGCACAAATCACCAAGCCGCCACAAAGCCTTGTAGGTTCAAACAGCAACTTTTTATTCCTGAACTCTCACCTGCACTCTACACACACTTCCCCTGGAACACACTCCCTCCACAGGGCTCCCTGCGCCAATTCTCCCGGAACCCGAGAACTCAACTGGAACTCCAAAGTAGCAGGCGCCCAGGGCAGCAGGATCCGCCCTAATCCCAGCAGGATTCGCCCTAATCCCAGAGGCCCTATTCCCGGAGGATCCGCCCTAATCCCGGAGCAGGGTCACCTTTCAACCATTCCCTCTAGCAAAATGCCAGGCGTCATTCCGACTAAACTGTGGCTCTCAACAGTACATTTCCACTTACCTCCCCCATAAGTGAAGTGATGCTGTTTTGTTCTTCATATCATTAGCCCACAGGTATTTTTAATTTTGGTAAAGATCATCAATATTATTTTATATATCCCCATTGTCACTTCATTCTTATTCCTCCAGCTCTCTATTTCCATCACAGATCACTTTCCTTCAGCTTGAAAAACTCTCTGTAAAATTGTTCATGGTTTTAGTTGTCTGGAGAAAAATGTGCCCAATTTTGCTTTTCAGAAATGACTTAGTTTATTCTTTAATTCTGTTCTCCATTTTACTTCCATTTTCTCACAAAATTTTAACTGTGGCGTTTTCTTCTCTCTCAGCACTTGAAAGATTTTATTCTGTCCTCTTCTGGCTTTCATGGTTTCTGTTGAAAAGTCTGCCATTAGTCTTATTTTTTCTCATTTGAAGGTAACAACTCTTTCTTTCTAGGTTACTCTTTCACAACTTAAAATTTTTTGTTTGTTTGTTTTAGGTGCTTAGAAATTTGATTGTAATGTGTCCATAGGTATTTCTTTGTATTTACCCTACCTAGGGGTCCACTGAATTTTTTGAATCTATTTGACTCTATCTTTAATGTTTTGAAACCTCAGCAATTATTATTTCAGATATCTCTTGTAATCTAACCTTTATCTCCTCTTAGGCTTTTACTTGCACATGTGAGGCCTTTTGACTGAGTCTCATGTTTTCTTAGACTTTATTGATTTTCTCCACTCATTTATTGCTTTTCACTTTACTTCCCTTTACTTATTTTTTTAATATTTATTTTTTAGTTATAGTTGGACATGATGCCTTTATTTTATTTATTTATTTATATTTTATTTATATTTATGTGGTGCCAATGATCGAACCCAGGACCTCACACATGCTAGGCAAGTACTCTACTGCTGGGCCACAACCCCAGCCCTTCCCTTTACTTCTTATTATTTATCTTTGTGTTCATTAATTTTATGTTTTGATATTTCTGGTCTGATTTTTTTTTAAATCATCTAATAATTTAATCTCAAACATGTATTTTCAATTCCTAGATAATTCATTTGATTTTCTTTTTTCATTGATTATAATCCTTTCTGGGAATTCATTATTGCCATCCATTTTTGTACATCTCTTCCTATATTTTCTTTAACTTTTCAATTATGATTTTAAAACCCTTGTCTCTATGTCCAAGTCTGGTTTGCTGTTGTTCTCTTATTGCCCCATGTTTCCCCTTGAATATAAGTTCATATTTTTACAGTTTCAGTAGTCTAGAGTGGATAGTATGCTGGACATTGTCAAATTTAAAAAGTCATTAAAGCTCATCTGGAGATGATATCTTTCACCAGTAACTATTTCCTCCTGCTTTCCTTTTAAAAAGACAAGGTAATTGTGTAATCACCTCACTCCAGTAATAGACTGAGCTGACACAGACTGGTTAATGGTCTTAGTATGATTAACTTCATCTTTTTCCAACTCTTATTTCAAGGCTTGGCTGTTCTGGTTTTTTGAGATTAAGAGCCTGGATTTCTGTCCCCTCAGCCTTGGAAAACTTCAGGTAATTCGATTCTGCTTTTCAGAGGTTTTAGACTTAGTCTTTTGCCTCCTGTTTTCTTCTGTAATCACTTACTTTTTTTGTAATCACCAGCTTTTTTGCTGCTGTGACCAAAAGACCTGAGCAATTAGAGGACAAAAAGTTTATTTGGAGGCTCACATTTTAGAGGTCTCAGTACAAAGTCTGGCACCATTTCTTAGGGACCAAGGTAAGGTAGAACCACATGGAGGAAGAGTGTGGCAGAGGAAAACTGCTCAGGGCATGGAACCAGGAAGCAGAGAGAGAGAGAGTACTCTGCTCAACAAGGACACAGTGGAACCCCAAAGGCTCACCACCCATGACCCACCTCCTCCAGCCACATCCTACCTGCCTGTAGTTACCACCCTATCCGTGGACTAATGCACTGATTAGGTGAAGGCTCTCATAACTCAATCATTTATCCTCTAAAACCTCTGTATTGTCTCACACATGAGCTTTTGAGGAATACTTAATATATAAACCACAATATCACTTCTCCTCCAACTCTTTCTAACATCTCTGAGATTAAGCACATTTATAAATTTTTTAAGGAGGAGACAAGCTGGTGTTTGAAGCAGGCTACTTCTTTCTAGTGGAACTTTCTCCTGTAAGCTTTCTAAGAATATGGAAGATTATGCTAAGCTTCTGGGAAGCACTTGACATTGTTTTAAACCTCCTATGCTACATGAATTATTTATTGCTACCTAACAAATCACCCCAAAACTTAGTTCATAAAACAATATTTATTCATTTTGGTTATGAATTTGGGAAGGACTGTAATTTGGGAAGGACTTGATGCAGATGTCTCATCTCTTTTCCACGGAGCATCAGCTAGAGTGGCCCCACTGAGTTTGGAAGGATCCAGTTCTATGATGGCTTATTCACATGTCTGGCAAGTTAGTACTGACTCTTGGATGGGAGACTAGCTGAGGCTACTAGCTGAGTATCCTCTCTACTTGAGTTTTTCCATGTAGCTGTTTGGATAGTCTCACAGCTTGGAGTTTGGGTTCTAAGAAGCAGGAAATGGAAGTTGCCAATCTCTTAAAGCCTGGGCTTAGAATCTGTTACAACATCACTATTGTCATATTTTATTTATGAAAGCAGTCACTGAGCCTGCCCAGATTCCAGGATAAAGGACATAGATCTTAACTGCTAATGAGAAAAATATTGAAGAATTTACATCTATGTTTAACTCACCACACGCAGGCCATCTTTTTTGGGTTTCCTTAAATTTCTAACATGTCTTTTTAGCCTTTCACAATCATCAAAAGCCTCTCTATTTTCACTTTCCCATAGTGGACTACCTCCAAGTAGATCATTTAGTATAACTCTCCACCTGAGCCCAGAGTCTGATTAAGTTTCCAGAAATGAAATCATAGGGGATCATCACTCACCTCTGTATAGAATCCTCTTGTCTGGAATTCAAATTCATCTCTGTTGCTTCCCTCACTCTACAACTTGAAAATGTAGTAGTTATTGAGATTTTTCCAGAGAAGATAGATAAGCAGGAAGAAAAGCAGATCTAAGGCAGGATCTCTGAACCTCCAAAGTTATAGAAACAGAAATAAAGGTCAGTCTAAGATACAATAGCAAGAGATAAAGAAAGAAACCGGGGGAGAGCAGTGCTCACAAGTTTAGTAGATAGGGGTGGTCTACAATGTTGAATGTCATAGATAGAGCATAAGATAAGAAAGGAAAGCCTGCATTGGATTTAGTAACAGAAAACAAGGTCCAATTTGTGTGTGTGTGTTTTTTTTGTTTGTTTGTTTGTTTTTTTTGTGGGTTTTTTTGGCAAAGATGTCTATTGTAGGCTATAGATTAAGGAGTGAATGCCAAGTGATGGATTAGGTGAAGACAATGTGAGTGAACAACTCTTTCAATGGATTTATGGTTGAAAGAAGAAGACAGGTGTTAGGTGAAAAGGGACAGTGAGAAAATAATTATTATTTAAATGTAAGAGTGTCAATCAGTCCATTTTGCATTGCTAAAACAGAATACCACCAACAAAGTAATTCATAAATAAATTGATTTCTCTCAAATTTAGAGGCATGAAAATCCAATATCAAGTTGCTGGCCTCTGGTAACAACCTTCTTGCCTATTCCCCAGCAGAAGGCAAGAAGGGGAGAGAGGGCAAGAGGGAGAGGGAAGAGAGCCAAGCTCATACGTTTATCAGGAACGTACCCCCATGATAACTCAGCTACTCCAACTATAATGGTATTAATCCATTCATGAAGGCCAAATCCTCATGACCTAATTACTTCTTAAAAGTCCCAACTCTCATCACTGTTGCAATGGGGGTTGATTTTCCAATACATGAACTTGAGGTATACATTCAACCATACCAAAAATATACTTCAGTATGTTTTAGTGCTAATAGAAATATGCCAATAGACACGAAGTGCCCAAACTGTAAAAGACAAAGGGGATAATTGAGAATAACAAAGACTCATGAAAGGCAATGAGAGATTTGATTAATAACAGTGGTGGAATAATGAGAATGAGCCTAGATTAGGATTTGCATGGTGAGAGTGATGGAGAGTGTTTTAGTCAGCTTTTTCAATTCTATGACTAAGAGAAACCTGACAAGAACAATTAGAAGAGGAAAAGTTTATTTGGGAGCTCCTGGTTTCAGAGCTTTCAGTCCATTGATAGCTAACTCCATTCCTTGGGGCTGGAGATGAGGCAGTCATCATGGTGGAAGACTGTGGTGGACGGAAGCAGCTCAATACATCATACCAGGAAGCAGAGAGAGCTCTGCTCAACAAGAACACAAAATGTACCCCAAAGACACACCCCCAGGGATCCACCTCCGCCAGCCACACCTTACCTACCTACAGTGCTGCACAGTTAATCCTTATCTGGGGATTAATTCATGAATTGGGTTAAGCCTTTTGTAACCCAATCATTTCTTCTCTAAACTTTCTTTTATTGTCTCACACATGAGTTTTTGGGAAACACCTAATCTAAACCATAACAAAGAGATAGATAGAAAAAGTCTTCTTGTCTATTGAATCAGGAAACAAGAATGGATGCCTGTTAGCAAGTTTTGGGTAGGTTAACAGAAAGTAGAGGTGATTTCTATAGAATGAATTCCATTTTCTTAAAGAAAAAGGAGTTTAGTGCTCTTCTAAAAGCACGAGGAGGCATGGAGTGGTAGAAGATTTGAAAAGAGATGAGATTTGAAATAACCACTGTGGGAAATAGAAAAGAAAGATATCTAAGGATTGTTGAGCAGCTCTGGTCCAATTGAAGTTATAAATTGACATCACCACTCTGAGAAGTTTGTGATATAAAGAAACACAGAAGTAACACGGTTAAGTTGATTTGTAGTTAGGATTTCATGGGGCATTGTAATAGAAGAACAATAGATGAAAAGAACTGAGATTTTGGCCCTTGAGTGTGGAAGAAATGGACCATGAAATCTAGGCTATAAGGATATAAAGTTTAAATAAAGTGGTAGAATGGAATAAATTAGAGCAACCAGAGATGTTTTGATAAGGTCAAAGAGAGTAAAAGTAAGAGTTTATGACCAGAAAGTGAGAAGTGGAAAGTTAAGCCTTTGGAGTGGAAGGTTCTAAGGGATGACATGGTGCACACAGCAACCAACCTGAGGATATGACTAAGGTGAAGAGGCAGTGAAAAGCCACTGATGCTGAGAAAGACTGAAAACCACAAGGTTGAACTGACAGTCCAAATGAAACTACTAAAAATGCCAACAGGATAAAGGCATTGATGAAGACTGGAAACCGGATTCCCAAGTGTACAACAGAGTGACCCTGACCAGGATATGGGTAAGTGTCAGCAACAGAAAGAGCAAAGATGGGGCATGTACTTCCCTGGAGTAGGAGAGGGAACCAGTACTGTTTTAGATGTGGTATTCAGCCTCCAAAAGAATGAGGATTCTATCTTCTAAGGCTAAGGTCTTCAGAGTATGGGTTAATGAGCACCACTTTCAAGAGGGCCACAGATAATAGGAATTCTAAGGGGAAGAACCAGGTGTCGTTCACCGGAAAGAGAAGGTGCTCTAATATTTCTTACCTTCTGCTGCCATGGAGAATAGACGGGCCCCTGTTGAGACAAGGGCTGTTCTCACATATGTGCTTGTGAGTGTTCCCCTGACCAAGAGGAAGCATGACTGTCAACATTCCCTTCAGACCCATACTCCCTCTAGAATTGCAAGTGGCCCACAGACACTGGAACCTGAATCTTTTTCACTCAGGCAGGAATCCCACCCCTGGGAGTAGACCCTATGCCTTTGCAACCAATGGCTTCCACCTACACTTTCTTCCCCGTGGCTCACTATCTGCTATTGCATCTTGACCTTAATAGTCACAGATGAATGCAGGAAAAACAGAGGCAGACTTCCTATGTAAATGGACTTTCACATTGTGGAAGCCCAAATGGCTGAGCTGAGTGTGCTATACATGTAAAAGTTTGCTTTGTTTTTGACACAGAAAGGTGTCAAAGCAGCATATCCCTCCCTAGAAGCCTAGACAGAGCTTACTGTTCAGAACACTTGTGACAGTCATCCTACCAATTCATGTGTGAGGTTCTGCAAAACAAAAATCGAGCATCTCTTTAAATTAACGTTCTTAATTTGAATGTCACTGGTTTTTATAAGTTTGTTTTATTGGTAAATTCATCTAGCTCTTTTGAAGCTCCAAGTGTTTTTATGTTTGTACAAATTTTAGTAACATTGTAATTCAGTGCTCTAATCTGTGGGTTGTAGTCTTGTGAATAGGTTATGTCTATATTTTATTCTATTTTGAGAAACACTGATATAAGGAAAGTCAGGCAGCAGAAGTCTCAGCTGAAGTGATATGATAGCAATAGCACTAGCCAAGCTTCGCAGTTCCTCTAGGATGCCTGTGAGGTCTGCGAATGAGATCATAGGTCCTTAGAGTTTTTGCTCCAAATGCCTGAGAAGGAAGAGCTCAGCTTTGCAAATATTGTCTTGTTCCCACTCTGCTTTTGCTAACTAAGGAAGGAGGAGAGGGGAGGGAGGGAAGAGATACTTTCATCTGTGTCTGGGGGTACTCTAGGGAATATGTGTATGGAATTACACTGTCTCTTACAAGCGCTTTTAGTTTGCTATGCCTGCAATTCAAGGATGGCAGAATGCAAGATACCCTATACTATCAAGATGGCCCCAACTCAAAGTCTCTTGAAAATGCCACTTGTAATCTTAAAACAAAACCCACCTTCCACCTTCAAGAACAGTCAGCAATTTAATTATGTTAAGCACTTTTCACCCTAGGAGGCTTCAAGTTGCTGTATTAAGCAACAGAACAGCATTCTTTTGAGGCTTAATGCTATACATTTAGAAAGCTGATAACATGCCTCACATCAGAAAGCTAAAGTCTTTTAGGTAATTTCCTAGAATTGCATTTCACAAACGTTGCTTTCCAATTCAAGTAAAGAGATCCTGAAACACCCCAGCTCTTTACAAGGGACTCTTGGCCTTGCTAAGGCTCCCTAGATAAATATGGACAGAGACTTTCAGAATCAACAAAGACAAACATTTAGTTGAACATGTAAATGCAATTGTTCAAGCTGTAAATTAAATTCAATTACACACAGAGAGTTGTATCTTAAGCCTTGTGCTAATTATACTTGAGGGTTTCAACTCATTAAACTCAGATAATGCTCAGAAAGAAGGAATCTGGCAGGAGTAAGCCATGCATCCTGCCCGCCTGTCCCCTCTATGGCTTCTCAACACTATAGTTCTACATATTGGCAAAACCAATTCACATCCAAAGACTTTTAGAAAAAGTAGAGAGACATTCCAGGGTGGACAACAGAAAGCATAGTCAAGAACAGAGAGCTGATCTGCACCCTATGAAAGTATCCTAAAAACACTGATACAAAGTCCAATTGCAAAGTACATTAGAGGTGATGAATCTTTCCCCAGCCCGCCCATACCCGCCCCCAGGGCAAGAAGCCAAAACCCAGGCAGATTCCATTTCTCCTGTCCTTGGAGTGGGCAATTCAACCTTTGGCCAGGCTCTGGAGAGGAAGCAGAGCCGACTCAGCAACATTAGAAAGTGTGTTCAGCCCCCTATTTGGTCTCCAGGGCCCTTTTTGCCCCCTTTCAGCCCCCTTTCAGCATTGCTTCTCATTTTTGCTGTTTCTCTTACCCCAACTTTGACCCCTTGGTACTGAGACATCTGACAAGTCTGTTCATAGGGACGAGATGACAGTATGCTAACCAAGCCAGGAATGTTTGCATTTTTTAAAAGGCCTCATGGGGAGCATGGCTTCAACACAGAGAACCAATTGCTGATGCAGACATTTCAAGTATTAATCAAGGAGATACATGGAGAGGGGAGGCCTGTCCTACAACCTTCAACCTTCAAATCACAGTGGGCCATTCTGACCCTTAGGCCTGCCCTGATGACAGGCATTGGATTGCTTCAAAAGATGTTGATTGAAGACTGCTAAAAAGCAGACATCATACTAGGTTCCTGCTTTGGAGAAGCCAGAGGGAGAGAGAGAGAGATGCTTAAAGAAAGTGAGAGTCCAAATTCAC
This sequence comes from Marmota marmota marmota, assembly GCF_001458135.2. Classification (NCBI taxonomy): domain Eukaryota; kingdom Metazoa; phylum Chordata; class Mammalia; order Rodentia; family Sciuridae; genus Marmota; species Marmota marmota. The sequence continues at coordinate 7,255,038 of NW_026000016.1, read as the reverse complement.
TTTTAGCCAATGAATTTTGTCATATCATTACTATTTATTATGGGTCTCAGATACCCTCGGACATTTTTCATGATGTTTAAAGACCAGGCTCTGTGTCACTTTATCAATTATCTGTGTCTGCATAATAAACCAACCCAAAGCATGGTGGCTTAAAACAATGACCCTTCTTTGAGGTCATTATTCTGCTGAGCAGTTCTTGCTGGCTAATCAAGAGAGCCTTACTCATATGGTTGGCAGTTAGCTGGCTGTTGACTGGGGCAAAGAGAGTGACTGGGCCAGGTGCCTCTTACCATTCATCTGGCTGGCCTGGCTCTTTAGCACGGCAGAGGCAGGGTTACAGGAGTAGCTAGGGGGCAAGCCTAATGTACAAACACTTTTCAGATGTCTGGTTGTATTAGATTTGCTTCTGTCCTATTCATTCAAGCAAAGCCTGTAGCCCAGCCCAGACTTGTCAGAGGGTCTACCAAAGATGTAGATACTTGTGAATTCCTACTCATTAAACTCAGATAATTCTCAGAAGGAAGAAGTCTGGAGGCAGCAATGGGAAGCACTCCTGGAACAATCTACTAAAGCTGCATACAGGGTATAGGTCCCCTCTTATCCATGGATGATATAGTCCATGAGTCCTACTTGATGATGCCTGAAATTGCAGATAGTACAGACTTTCTCTCTATATATACTGTTTTCTCATATACATGTATACCTATGATAAAATTTAGTTTATACATCGGGCACAATAAGAGACGAACAACAACAACATAGACCTTAGCAAACTCAGTATATAATTGTTTTTCCTAATTGAGGCAAGAATTTTCCACTTACACTTAAAGGAAGCACTTTATGGTTTCCTTCTGGCATGTCTGAATTGCCAGGATCACTACTCATGCATTTTGGGGCCATTACTAGTTAAATAAAGGTTACTTGAGTTAAGAATACTTACTATTATACCATGTTGGTCCATCTGATACCCAAGACATCTACTAAGTGACTAATAGGCAGATAACACATACAGCACAGATACACTGGACGAAAGAAAGAGTCATGACCTAGGCAGGATGGCAGGAGAATACATAGTACTCATAATGGTATGCAATTTAAAACTTAGGAATTGCTTATTTCTGGAAATTTCCATTTAATATTTTCAGACTGCAGTTGACAGGTAACTAAAATCCTAGGAAGTAAAACCATAGATAAGGGAGGACTACTGAATTATAGATATCTGGCTTTAAGCAAACAAAAAGTACAAATCCTGCCCTCTAAAGTAGGGCTTCCCAGAATTTTGAGTTTGCTGGACTAATAACATTTAAGAAGGAATGGGGGGGCTGAGGTTGGGGCTCAGTGGTAGAGTGCTTACCTCACACATGTGAGGCACTGGGTTCAATACTCAGCACCGCATAAGAATAAATAAATTAATTAAAGGTATTGTGTCCATCTACAACTAAAAATATTTTTTTAAAAAAGGAAAGAGGTGAGAGTAAAACACGTCTGCTGAGATTTTTGTCAACTAATAATACTAAATAACAGACAGGTAATTACCATCTACTAATATCATTATTTTAATCAAAGAAAGGACATTACCATAGCAAAGTAGAAGAGAGACATGATTTCAAAATAAACACCAATCCTTTAAATAGAATAAATTTAGTTTTACAAACAAAACTGTCTACTGGTTTAGAGAGAGACAATAGGGTCAGGCTGAGTTTGCTGATTAGTAGTCAGGGAGTCTGCATGGTGTGTGCATCCTTGTGTTGTCCTAAGCACTTTAAAGAAATGGAAAAGATATGGCAGCAATCTTTCTCAAGACTTTCATAGTCTGGCCTGGCAGTAATGTAAATGGTCAAAAATTTGGAAAACACAAGATCTGACTCAGAATTGCAAAGAAAATAGAAGAAAGGCTGGAATATGGCCATTACACTAACTCAAAGGCCAGAAAAAAGAACAATATTTCTAGTTCATTTTATGTTTAATTCATTAATCTTAGTTTGAATAAAAGCATTGTAGAATCACCCTAAAGACTGTTTTCTTACCATCTCTATTATTCTCTATTGTCAGTTTGATCATAACTCCATTGGCCAAAAATGCTGTGTACTTTTAAGCCTAAAGTGTTGTTACCTGAATGCATTGATAGTATTAGTACTACTGTCCCCAAACATGTCATTTTTACTGATTTGGACATAGTAATCACACTGAAAAGAGTAGAGAGAAAATATAATTTTTCAAGTTCATCTCTTCTTAAGAGTCTTAGAATCTCTTTTTGTGGAAAAGAAGCCAGTTAAAATGGCACATATATGTGGATATTTGCCTTTCTTTTTTTTTTTAACACTCTATAACTATATTCTTTAGTGGCAAGGAGTAGGTGAGCACCCAGTGGCTTTTGCCTATGTAGAGGAGGCTCTTCCTAGTTGCTTGCCTGTATTGTTACTGAGCACAGCAGATGGAGGTAGTTTTCATTTGAACATCAGCCCACCAGAAGCTGAAATGAAACCACTGCCAAATTCAAATCACTAAATTTTTACCTGATATCATCTTGCATTCAAATAAGATGCTTCTTCAAGATGCTACCTTTTGAGAGAAACCTAATTTTAGAATGAGGTACACTCCAGAAACATTCAATGCAGAAACAAAACCCCAGATCCCATTATTTTGTTCCTTTTCGTAAGTACCATTCAATTTCTAGGCTTGCCTCTTAGCCAAAATAATAGCACAGCAGCTCACCTCCTTCGCTATTCCTAAGCATATGTTTCTTTGCTACTCAGAAAGCTTTACATGACAGCACCATGAATTTGTTAGTTTAGAAAGATATAGCAAGTTCCAAGGTATGTCTTCCTCATTCTCATTCTGGGTAGAAAATTCTGCCCATTTGATTTATAAAAATCAAATCCAGATTTGTCACTTTTCAAATTAGGAAACTGAGATTCCCATCTAATGCAAGAGTAGATTCCAGATCTACACAATGTCAATGCATGTGTTAGCTTTTTATCTCTGTGAACAAAATACCTGACAAGAACAGCTGAGAGGAGGAAAGTTCATTTGGGGCTCACCGTTTCAGAGGTTCAGTCCAAGGTCGGCCAACTCTACTACCCTGGGTCCCAGCTGAGGCATAGCATCATGGTGGAAGGGTATATCAGAAGAAAGCTGTTCAGCTCATGGCATCCAGGAAGCAGCGAAAACATGAGAGAGGAAGTGGCCAGGACTCATGCACCCAGTGACTTACTTCCTCTAGCCATACTCCACCTGCCCACAGTCACCATGCTGTAGTCTATTCAGTTTATCAATCCATCATGTGGATTAATCCACTAATGATATCAGACAGTAAAAGACGGACTTCAAACGTACCTAACTTTCTGTAGTGGTCACTATATGATCAGAAGGTACAAAAACAGCCTCCCTTCACAGGATGGGCAACATTCTCTCCTTCATTGGACTACCATAGTACCCTAATTATTGCCTGAAAGACCTGTTTATGCCTGAAAGGCCCATGAACCATACTGTATTGGGGAACATGCTTCCAAAAACGTGAACTTTTCAGGACATTCCAATTCCAGACCACAACAATGCATTATTCATTGAAATCTCCTCCTGGTGCTAGATTCTGTCTGAGGAAAAAGCTCTGGCAGGAAATTACCTGATGTTTCAGAGTGTTCTGATAGTCTCAGAAAACACTTTCTGGAAATAGAGCTATCTTCCTCCTTAAACTGCTGCTTTTGATTCACCTCTTTCAGTCCATTTACAGAGAAAGAATTTTTTTTTCCACAATCAGAGGAAAAAAATTAGCTCCTAACTCTTAGTAGCACAGTTTCTAATTCATAGGCCCACAGGTCTATTAGGAAGAGAGTCATGAATTTAACCAAGATGTTACCTCAGTAATTTGAGAATGTAATCAAAGGGATTTTCCTTTCAAAGCATCCTACTCCAACTTGATTTCCTTTAGCTGGGTCCATGTGTTAGCCCCTATGAAGTTGTCCACATGACTAGCTCTTTTAAACCACTGCCATCTACCATTTTCAGATAAGCAGAGAATCCTAGCTGCTAGAGGCTTGAATTAAACATCAAAAGATCACTTATTCCCTGTTTGCCTTTAGCAGGAATAGACAGTAAAAGATGACCTTCAAAAGTATCTAACTTTCTGTAGTGGTCACTATATGATCAGAAGGTACAAAAACAGCCTCCCTTTAGAGGATGGGCAACATTCTCTCTTTCACTGGACTACCATAGTACTCAAGTCACATTTTAAATTTAAAACTTAACAAACTATAAATAGTTCCCTCTTTGTATGAACACATTTTTTTATGAAGATATCAAATCAGATTTAAAGTTATCATTATATGCAATTCTCATTTTTCAAGTAAAAGTGTTATTCTCTATTCTAGAATGAGTGCTGATGTTCTCAAATTTGCATATTATTATTATTAAATCAAAACTTGGAGACATGGACAGTATGTATAGGTCAGTGGCACCCAAGGGCTACTCAAGGCACCATGGTACATCAAAAGTGAGCAACAATGTGAGTTGTCTTTTAAACATTTGTAAGAAACATTAGCTACTGCTTTCTGTGAGTTCATTTTTACTCTATCTCGTGTAAGATTTGGCAATGGTTCAAGGGATTTGCCTATCAGTTTAAAACCTGCAATAATCCAGTGACTTTCCTTTGACAATGAATACAAATTCACTACATGATGAATTAGGGCAAGCTTTACCAATCAATTGCATTTAAAACCAAAGGTACTGATACTATGGCCACATGGCTCAACTTTGATGGCTTTAGTGAGTCTTCTGCAGCTACTCCCAAGATTCCTTTTATTATGTGGGTACCTAGGGGACACATATTTCACCTCTAGTAAAATGTTCCATTGGCCATTGTGAACAGACATTTTGCATTTCTCTATATGTAGAAATCCAGAGACAATTTCTTAGCATTCTAAGAAATCAGTGTGGTGATATGAGTTAAGTCACAGACAATGGAGCACTTGGTTGTAATGTGGTTCAACATAGATGATGGGACAACACTTGAGAAGGAGGTTAAGAATGTAGTGAAAACACAGAAGTGAGGGGTTTTTTTCATAATGAGATAAGAGATGTATAAAAAGGCACATGTGGTATATTAAGTATGGGATAATAATATTATGGATCTGAAGAAGGCTTCCAAAATAAGGAAGATTACTATATTGGGTTAAATAATATGAATGGAAACAATGCCTTGGAAAAGGTTCTGTATGTGTCCTTATTGCTTCTGTGTGTGGTTCTCATGCTTTGTTAGTAGGGATAGAATATATTGAATGAGTGAAATGAGACAAAATGTTTTTTCAGCAAAAAAATAAAAACTAAAATGTCTCGATCAGCAAGACATTCAAGAGATACAGGAATAGGAAAGAGGAAGAAACCAGATTTTTAATACTTTTGTAACCAGAAAAATAAGAGGAACTAGGGTGAGTTTGGGTAAAGAATTTGTACACTGAACATAAAATGATATGAATGGGACTAGAATGTTAATTGCAGACAATTGGTATGGCCTTCTAGAAAGCATCTTGGTCTACGAACTCTGCCTCATGGTCTTTGAGAACCATAAATTAACCAAATCTTTGAAGACCTTCACTGGCAAAACTGCGCACCAGATGGGTCACTTGACTGAGGGATGGAGAGCAGAGATCAATCCCAGGAATCTTCCAGAGCTGTCTGAATTCTGAAGAGTCTTAGAAAGCACTTTGCTATCTCCTTACTGTGGCTCCCTCCCCTGCCTTCACGCACAGGCATTTGCCTCACACAAGAAGCCACCAGCAACATGGTTCATCCTTGGCTTTTGCCAAAAGACCCAGTTATGTCTCATCTCATCTTTTATATCAGATTTAGAAATAAAAAGCCCAGCTCTGCCAGGGAATAAATGTCTGACGAGTGATTTAATACTCAAATGTATTTCTGATAATATAAGGGCCTTGTAATGCCTCACGCATATTCTTGGCTAGCATGGGATCTGTGTTTGAAGCAATAAACCCGTGTGAGCTACTATGTTTTCAATCACCTGCATTTGCTAAGCCTGGAGATGAAAAAGATGCTCAGTGCTGCAACTGGAGGGTCATGTGACTGGTCATGACTGTGCCTTTGTTCTTTATAGGGACCACACTTCGACTTTAAGAAAGCCCTCCTCTTTTCTGGAATATAAATCTTCAGGCTGGTTTCTTTTCTCCTTTGTTGTTTCTCTTACATCAAATGCCTGCCTTAAATATGGGAGGATAAGAGGGCTTGTGGGTAGGGCTTTCTAGAAAGATTGAAAATGTTGCCTGTGAAACTATGTCCTCCCCGAATCCTACCTACACTGATACTTAGGGTGCCTCCCCTACAGTCATCTACTGGGCAGTTATTTTGCCTTCAGAGGACACTATCAGGAGGTATATATGTCACCAGAGAACTATCATTATTGATCCGTTCACAACTATTTGTTTATGCCTTACATTCTCAAATTAGTGGGCAAAGCTGGAGGGAATATTCCTAATAATCCTAATGTTTCAGGATATTCCTTAATTTTCATAAATATTATTTTAGCAGATCTTCAAAGCAACCTAAGAGATAAGTAGAGATGATTTCTCCTTGCTGATGAGAAATGTTATACTCAAAATAATAATAGTAGTAATAATATCAATAAAGTATTAATTGGCTTGGGCTGCCATGACAGAATTCCACAGCCTGGGTAGCTTAAACAGCAAAGTGTAGAGTCTTTAATGACTTCTTCCAGCTGCTTCAAGGAACAGAACAAGGATAAAGGAAATTCTGTGGACATGAATTAGGAGCAGCACTGAAGCCCCAGGGAATTTGTTCATCTGGGTTTGCAGTAGGGCTGAGACACTTTCACATTCATCTAGCCTTCCATCGGCCACCTTTGACCAACACTAAAAGCCCCCTACCAAGAAGAGAGAGAGAATAATTTTTCTCCTATTAGTCCTTTCTCCTTCCCAAATGTGCTGTTAGCCATTGGGAGCTGTAATTGCAGACATCACCCAATGAGTATGGATATAAATTTCACAAAGGGCAAGACCTTCCATTATGAATGGGAAGATGGCTTTAATTAAAAAAAAATCAATATATTGTTTCCAATCATTAGAATCCCATGTCAGTGGCCAAAAAAATCAATCCTTTTCATATGAAAATGCTTACATTCACACTAAGATGTTATATGACACATGAGTCACTGAAGGAGGTAGTGCAGGGGGTCTTCTCGAGGACAAGGAGCAACCCCAGCCCTGGTCATGTGGTGCCTGGTGTTGTCATGCCTAGACATGAGCTTTTTTAGGGTCATTCTTCTGGAAAGCTGTGAACTGAGAAATTCTACACTCACCAGAGAGATTTGAAATTCTGTATAGTGGGAAAGGATCTTGACAGATTCTCTCCTCATTCTCAGTCTTCAAATGAAAGCAAAAAGAAATGTTGGAATCACATTGTCAAAAAGGGGAGTGGTTTTCATTTTTGTTACCTCCTGTTTTTGCTGTTTTGATAGCAAAATTTTACCAATAAGCACCTGAGAATTCCAATGTTAACATGGGGCTCAAATTTTAAAGATAATGTGTTTATTCATGTAAGAAAACACCTTTGATTTTAATCAGCGCAAGGCTCTGGTTGTCCCCTCTCACTCGCTGAGGAGCAACAGTAAATGGAGACAGTGTGGATCTCGCTGGAGAGCGTCACATATTACTGAAATAGACTCTTGACAGCATTACATTCCCAGAGGTGCTATTCCATTTCCCACACAACATAATAGTAATGATCTTATGAAGAAATTTTGCTTTTATGGAAACTGTTTATTTCTAAGAACATTCGAATGTCAGGCTAAGTGTGAAGCTTCCCTAATAAAGAAGTAAAAGAAAACAAGGGCCCTAATTAAAAACATTGTTTAAGGAGACACTTGTGAGATAAAAGAAAATCACACTTTACATGCAAGACTTAATCATGTATATTACTAAAAAGCACTGCAGATTCTTCAAGCCAATTTCCCAGACTTAATTTCTCCTCATTATTTATGCTCTTCAAGCCCAATTCTTCAGGGTATGGATTCCCTTCACTCTAGTTGGACAGATACTCTCTTTGAAGTCAGTGTGAACCCTATGCCCAAAGGGGAGAGAGATGCTGGAGGAATATCAGCCTATTTGTTTCTTTTTCTCATTTCACTGGGTTTGGAAAATGATGGAACTGGCTCGCTGTCTGTCAAGTGCTGCTCAATTTGATTTCCCCTCTGTATGAACAGAGAAGATACATCTGCTTAGGCACTCATCAGTAAGGACAATGGAAATGTTTTTATTCATTTTTTTGGAAACCATGGGTTCTTCTGACCACTTATTTTTTTTAATCTTTTATTTATTTATTTTTGCATTACAATTCCTAATACACCTTTATACCACAATTTATCATATCTGATATTTTGCCTGCCTGTGGGAGCCAGTCTCTCTCAAGTTATTCCTTTCTGCTGATGTGAACCTAGAAGGATTCAAATGCAGGCTTTGTCTCATAACCTTGGGAACCAATTGTACTTCCATATGCATCATCACTTCTACTACAACTTGGCAATAAAACTAGTACCTCTCTGACAAGGTTTTTTTTTTTTTTTTTAATTGGGTTATCATTTTTTAAAAAGCCTTTGTCAAACAGGTACTAATATCATCCTCCTGTTACAGAGAAAGAAATTGAGGCTCAGGGAAGAAAGCCTACAAGAGGGTGAAGCATGAACATGGAGATGCCAGTACAGTATTCTCCACACAGAATGGGCACCTGGTCATTCCAGATCAACTCAGTGATGCTTTCAAAGTTAAAAGAAATGTGACTACAGACAGAAACCTGGGGAAACACCAACAATTGGAGTGAGATAGAAAAAAAGAAAAGAGTCCTCAATAATGAGGTCACAGCACATCGATAAAAGCAACAGCAGCGTGCATGGTTTGTTTTCTCTGTGTTAGGCACTCTTCTGAGTGCTTCCTATGTCCTAACTCATTTCTTCTCCATAATAACACTCTGCACGTAAGCAAGCCCTGTACCTGCTAGTTGTAAATGCCAAGGTAACCAGCATCCTGGCTTGGGAACCCATTTTTCAAAGTTCATGCTCTGCTATGTCCCAAGGGCACTGCTAGGCAAAGGGAGAGAAGCAGAATCAGAGACACTATCATAAGACTAAGGAGGGACTGAGAGGTTGGCAGTGTTAAATTACCTTGTAGAGGTCATGGTCCTGGCAGGAAAGAGATCGTGCTATTGTTGGATCTTAAATTTCCTTCAAAGGTTCATGTGTTAAGGCTTAGTTCCCAGCTTGGCATTATTGGAAATTTTAAGATGAGAATCCTCTTGGAGAATCTTAGGCCCCTGGGAGTATGCCCTGCATGGGAATTGTGGGGTCCTGGTCTTTTCCTTATTTCTTTTGCTTTTTTCACCATGAGGTGCATTGCTTTGCTCCACCAGAGACTTCTGCCATGATGTGCCACCTCACCATAGGCCCAAGACAACAGGGACAATTGATCATGGACTGGAACCTCTGGAACCATGAGCCAAAATACATTTTTTCTCTTTATAAGTTAGTTATCTCCAGTATTTGTTACAGTGATGGAAAGTTAACTAACAGATGACATCCCTTAAATTGGGCAACTTGAGGAGAGTTTAATAAAGGGATTATTTACAAAAGTATGGTTAAGTGTAGAGAACCCTAAAATAATAATGAACTATCTAGTGCTGGTAACAGCACAGAGTGGGATTAGCACCTCCAGATATAGATGTCTTCCCTGAGCCTCAATTTCTTTCTCTGTAACATGAGGATGATATTAGTACCTGTTTGATGAAGCCTTTTTAAAAAATGATAACCCAATAAAAAAATCCCTTGACAGAGAGGTACTAGTCTTATTGCCAAGTTGTAGGAGAAGTGATGATGCATATGGAAGTAAAATTGGTTCCCAATATGGTTCCAATATGGCGCACAAGCTGTATAGAATAATTATGATAATAAAAATCCCATAACAGGGGCTTCAATTTTCATCAAGGGCAGCAGCTACCCTTGGCACATCCATTGAGAGGGGAAAAAATTCTCTGCCTGGACTCTTCTCCTTCTCTTTGGTCATCTCTAGAGCTTTCCATTGGCCAAATCCATCTGAAATCCAGAGGTTAAGGAAGCCTGTGGATAGGGAGCCCCTGAATGCAACCAGTAGAGTTCAGCTTCTAAGTCAGAGCATGGTGCAGAAGAGAGTCTTTAAGGAACATGCAGAAAATATCCAGCCATGACTGAAAAATGTTAAATAAAATAAGGACCAAAAGTTTACCATTGGATTTAGCAACTCAAATATTTCTGGTGACTTTGTTGAGAATTTTTTTCAGTGGAGTCATGAGCTGCTGGAAGAGCCTGAGGGCTGTTGAACTGGATCGTGAATGGAAAGTGACAGTGGAGCCAGTAAGCAGGGATTGTTTTCAAGAACTGTGGTCGGGCATGGAAGGAGAGAGAAAGCCAATGAGGTCAGTGGAGGAAATATTTATAAATACTTTGAATTATAACAATTGAAGGAATGATTGAAATATAGATGAAGGAGTAAGGTCCTCGGGAAGCTGAAGGGGTAGCTTTTCCAGTGAAATAGCTATAGAATGGAGGGAAAGAGCAAAGGGTCCATGCGGATGCAGAGAAGTGTGTTCAGGGGGCCAGGAAGTAGATGTTGCTGACATCAGAGGTTTTGCCCTGGAAATAAAGTCATCATCTAGAATGAATAGGAAAGGCTTTATGGAAAGGGTACAGGGATCTCTCATAAGAAATGAAAGAAGGAATGAATAACAACAACAACAAAAAAAGAATTTCCTGGCTGCATTCAAGGTTCTGGCTCTGTAGACAATGATGGAATTGCAGAAACATGGATTTACTGCTCTATAGTTCTCTGTGCAGGAGAAGGGCAGGCAGATGTTGGAGGAATATGAGGTTTGGCTTTTTCTCATTTTGGACAGTAAAAGTAATGAGGCAAAAGAATTGAGGGTGTTGCTGAAAAGTATATAATTGATAATGGATTCCCAGATGAATGAAAATCAAACTAGGAAGAGTCTGGTTTAGATGTATTGAAAAGCTTGGGGAGATGGAATTATATTTTTGACTGGAATGAATTGAGAGAGTTGAAAGATGTTCGAAACTGGAAGGTAGGAGGTTAGAATTTGATATTTGAAGTGGTGATAACTTCTTGCAAGCAGCCATGAGTTAATCATCAGGCTCACTTTAATATATTTTCAACATTTTTCAATGCTGTAGATGGAAAACGGAGTCAAGAGTGTCAGCCAACTGAAGAAAGGTAGAAGGGAGAAGGAGACCCACCTGGCAGTACTCTCCGGGAACTAGGCTCCAGAGAAGACAGTAGGCCCACGGTGCTTTGAGATCCTCTAACTGAGCCCAAGGAGAGTTGTGGTGGTCACCACTTGGAGTAAGGGAGACAACAACTCAGGAGGGAGGGTTAGATAAGAGAGAGACAGGACAGCTTGAAGGCATAGAGGTATGCAGGTGTCTTGGGAATGCATAAACACTGAGGCAAATCCTCATAATGAAATTATGGAATTTCAGCCAGAGGCTATGCAGTCATAGCAGCTCACAGGTAAGATGCCTTCAGAGGGCAATACTGCACCATGGGCTCCCCAGGCATGGATGCTATAGAAATGGAGGCAAGAACTCCCAGGCCACTGCCTGATCTAGCATGTGTAGTGTGTTGACTTTGGCCAGTCCTTGGGAGCAGGGTGTGAGCCTTCTCAGAAGCTGCTTAACAACTTCAGTCTGGATTTTTTTGGTTTTATTTTAAAAAAAATGGATTTTGCATGATTCCAGGGATAAGACTTGTCTCTCAACTCTCAGCTTGCAAAGAAACCTTTTTTCCTAGAGTATTTGGGACATCACCATTTATTTTTAAGTTTCTTTTACTTTTGAGGGGATAGTGGGGAAAGTAATCAAAACATTTCTTTAATTAGAAGAAGCCCAAAATAAAGGAGGGGGATCAAGATTTAATTGCCATATTTTTTTTTTTGTTTTGTAAAATGTGTACCCAATTAAATGCACTTGGGCAGTTCTGGGAAGAAATTAATAAACAGAGGGTGGGGAGATGGGGAGACCGAGAGAAGAGACTGTTCCCAAGCTGAGATTATGTTTGCCAAGTTTCAACAAAGAGCAAAGCTTAGCTCCAAAGGAGAAATACTTTAGAGATAGGGTTTAGAATAATAATGCAAAGAGAAACCCCAAATGGGGTGAGTTGAGAAGACATTTTTCTAATGCAGTTCATCCTCAACAGGTGCTAGCAACATCTGTAATGAGACTATCCATGATAAAAAGCTTCTCATACCTTAATCCACACTATATTACATTCATAAACACATCGCCATCCTCCTCCCCCTGAGATACAGAAATAAATAATGTGCTATTAAACTCATATCTATGCTTTATGCCTAAGAAAATTAGAAGAAAAAATTAAAAAAATAACTTTCACCATTATATTATTCCTAAGAGATTACAAATAAGAAACATGAGAACATATTCAAACTGATCAAATAGATGAAGCCTTCATATAACCTTCCATACCAATCTACTAAGATATCCAAAGATTATGAATTGAGCATGTCCTATGAAAGACAAATAGATGAGGAATGTTAATTGGATTTAAATGTTATCAATATAGCACAAGTGTTCATGTTTGGAAAATGAAATCAATCTCTTCTTCATTCATTTGTACCCAAACAGATATACTAATCATTTACTGTGTTCAAAATACAAAAGTACAGAAATTCAAATTTTAGAAAAACTCAAGGAAGTACTGTATGTCACTTGTATTTTATGGTCTGTGACAAAGGTGGGTAGTAATTGGATATTCTCCTGTCTTTTCACCTTAATTTTTCTACTTTTAATATGGGCCTACTGTCAAACCCAGTTAACCAACCTCACAATGTATCTGAAGGTAGAGCTTTAGAACTTGGCACACAGCTGCTCTTCATAAAAATAACACGAGATGATTGAATTTCATGATGTTGTTCCAGTGGCTTTCTAGAAGATATACATGGTGTTGGATTCCTTTCATGTAACTCACCTCTGATTCATTCATTCATGTATACATCAAGTGTATATCTCTCAACTACCAAGCACCAACAAATGCTTGGTGCTGATGAAATATCTTTCCTTTAAAGAGGCATATTATCTAGCAGAATGCCAAGAAGAAAACCATGTCTCTACGCAAATTATTACAGGTGCTGGGATAATGTGCACAGTGTGGTCCAAGGAAGTGAAGACCTCAGTTTCAGGAAATACCATACCAAGTTCACAACTTATTCACTGAATTTGAAAAAGTAGGCATATAGGGTGAGAAAGGAGGAAGGCATTTCAGATGCAGTGATTTTATGGGAACAATGTATGAAGAAACAGCTTGGCCTGTCTGGGGAATGTAAGTGTCTAGAGGAGTTGAAACAGGAAGACTTGCTGAGGTGACAGATTCTGTTCATTCCAACGGTGATGTTGAGGGCACCACAAAGAATAGCAGTGGGACCTGGGAGTCCATAGAAAGAGGCAATCTTAGTCTACTGAAGATTCCCCTCTTCTACAGTAGCTAGAGCTTCATATAACTTATGACATAATTGAAGCTTAACTTTTTTAGGAGTTTTTAAAAAATAGTATACATTTAGGGCTGTGGCTGTGGCTCAGTGACAGAGTGCTTGCCTAGCACATGTGAGGCACTGGGTTCGATCCTTAGCACCACATAAAAATAAATGAAGGCATTCTGTCCATCTATAACTACAAAAACTTTTTTAAAAATAGTACACATTTAGAGAAATTTGGAGGACCTAAGAGATAATTCTGAGTTTGTTATTTAAAGTAATTGTATAGGTTATTGATTAAATGCATTGTAACTTTTCAAGAAATTGCTGTTAAAAACCCTACCATTCCATACCAATTGACCTAATAATTTTATGTTGCTAAATAGTTTGTTGTAATCTATCAAATCAATATGGATTTTTAGAAAATATTTAAGTTAATTGCCTTGAAAAAAGTCACATAGTAATATGTTTGAATGGTAAAACAAAGGATGCCAATAGATATATACAGAAGAAGAAACAAAACAGATATAAACACTAGTTTATTTTTTATACTCACTGGCCCCTTTTTAAAATCCAAATGCTTCTCAAACCAACAAAACAAACAAGCTTTATAATCTAATCCTTGTTTACAGAAAAGAAAATTTGAATACAACATGAGTCAAGCTGAGGTTTTGTTTACTATACACAGAAGGAACAGTTGAAGCCCTTATCCTCAATCCACAGACATACATTTAATGAGATAACTACACATTAGCATCACTTTGGATGTTTTCCCATTCAAATTTCCTGGGAACATTGGGTCTCAGTCTATCCCTTAAGTGTGCATTTCACAGTAGTGCCAAAATAGCAACTCAGATTTGATCCGCCATTTTGTTTTATTATTGCTTCCATGTGAGTGTCTGCTAAGAGAAAATCAGAAAGATGTCTCAACCAAAGTCTGTTTGTATGTTTCAAGGAACATGTACTCTTTTGCATTTATATTTTTAAAAAATATTCCTTATGTCTTTTTCAAATGTGTCTTCTGGTTCATAAGGTAGACTGTGAACTCCAGCCACAGGCCTCTAGAACAGGTTTCAGGTCCATGACTATCCACAGCTGTCACCAAGTAGACAGCTTACCTTTCATCAAACAGGAAGCCTAAAACTTAATGGTTGGTGAATTGAGTAAAGGGATAACCTAATAAGTGTGCCAGGCTGAAATTGCTGTTAATGATAGACTCTTCCAAAGGTACCCAACAACTCCACCTAGCAGATCAACTAGTTTAGGAGACCTGAGGAAACATTTTGTAATTAATTCATTTGAGTGGATGTGTTCACAGGCTGTGCTGATCAAAATCAGATGTATAATAGGACAGGATAAATGTTCTAGTTCTATACCCGAAATATAGAAGACTGGAGATCCTTTCTCAAAACTTTCCAGTAGGTTAAAATCACATTTGCCTAGATTTGGTAACATCTCTGGAAGTTAGTTTTGAAAAAAAACATATTCCTGCACACAAACATAGACTACCTCAAATAGAATCTCTGTAGGCAAGGCCCTAGAATCTTGATTTACAAAAGGTTTCCCAAGAAGTTTATTTGCACACCAAAGTTTAAGGACAATTGCTGTATACCCTCCAGAGAGTATTGTTCTAGACATAAGGACACATCCATATTATGGAGGAACAATAATACTGAGATCAATTCACTGGGAGGGTCCACAGTGACAAAACCCACTGACCCCTCATCAGATTTCTCTTATCAAGTTAGCAGTGGTCCTTAGAGAAGAATTCAGTTTTCCCAACTATTTCACCATCTAGTCTATTACATCAAGAAACTGAAAGTTTTACTTCTCTGACCATTGTGAAAATATGCTATTATTAATCTCATTTCACCCAAATGATCCTTCTTCAACTTTTCAATAATTGCTAGTTACTAGGACTGAGGCAATAAAATGAGGCGATGCATTGACCAAAGCACTCTGGACTGAATATTTTTGTCCCACCAAAAAATCCATGGGATCGTATTAAAGGATGGGGCTTTGGGGAGAGGATTAACTCACAAGGGTGGAACCTGCATGAGTGCATGCTTATGAAGGAAGCCTGAGGGAGCTTATTTGTCCCTTCTACCATGGGAGGACACAGCCAAAAGGCACCAAGTATGAGGAAAAGGCTGTCAGCAGACACTGAATCTGCCAGTACCTTGATTTTGGATTTCTCAGCTTCTAGAACTATGAGAAGTGCAGTTTCTTTTATTTATAAATAACCCCATTTAGGGTACTTTGTTTTAGCAGCCCAAACTAAGACACAAGGTAACGGGGTGGTTGTTAGGTTTAATTAATTAAGGCTTGGAGAAGGGTTTTATATCGGCGTTCAGTATTGTTATTTACTTATAATGCAATTTGAGAAGTTTCACTATAATAGAGAAAATTATAAACATCCATTTAATTCCTCAGGGTACTTGAGAGTAAAATTCTGGCTACAGGAGAGTAGGGAATTACAGCCGCCTTTACTATAATAACCACCGGCATGGAAATAAAATAAGAATATATTAGCTTCAGATGGAAGGTTATCTGAGGACCCAAAATGGGCCTGTTACTAATGTACTCATGGCAGGCACAGCAGAGAAAACCAGAGATACAAACCCCTCCTGGGTCCTTCACATATCAGCCACCAAAGCTCAGAAACACTACATGCATAAAGCAGTCAATGAAAATAACTTTTTTTTTTCAGTTAATGCGCAGATTTTTAAGCTAAGGCAATTCTCTAATTTTGAGTCACCACTTGTTGATTTACTAATTTATTAACTTGAGGAAACAGCCACCCTGCATAATGCTAGCCTCTCGACAATAGAGCTGAGACTTGGCAGGGATTTATTTTCTACAACACCAGGGACAAAAAAGCTCGAGACATTTTTGAAGAATAATAAAAAATGGATTAAAGGGAATAGAAATAATTTATCATGTGCAGATGTGCAGAAAGAAAAGATGGTGGCTTCGCAGCCTGGTTTTATAAAAACAAAATTACTGTGAAGGTGTCTTTCCCAATCACCAATTTGCGAAAACAACCACCTAGATGTCTGATGAGCTATCAGGTGTACTAGCTTTCATAAAATCATGCCATCAAAGGAATTGTCAGGAAATTCCCTCCATTCTGACTAACTGAACCCAGACCTTGCAACCTTGATGAAAAGAGAAGGCCAGAAAAATCTGGCAGGTTCTTTGTTGAAATCCAAAGGCTGCATGAACATGTCAGCGACTCTCAAAGGAGGCTCAAGGCTGCCGAATGACTTGAAAGTCCTCTGCAAGTTCCACTCTGTAGGAAAAGATGGAAGAGATAAGTATGAGAAAGGAAGGATATATGGACTGAGGTATGATTTGCAACTTCTAGAAGGAAAGCATTTCTAAAAAAACAAAGGTGCTATGCTGTGTCTGAATATTAAACAAATTCTGCTTTCACAGAGAGCTAAAATATTTTATTTAGGGCAATTACTTTTAAAGGATGAGAAAAATTGTTAGGATTCTTAGGAATATTTACAATTAAAATAGTTGTAACCTTTACTATTTTACAAGTTTCTTCACACACTTAAAGGTGCCCTTTGATGAAAAGAAATCAATAATTTTAATGTAGTGCAATTTGTTATTTTTCTTTATAGTTCTTTTATTGTCCTTTTTATTTTAAAGAAACTGTTTCTATTTCTTACAGTTATGAACATATCCTATATCATCTTCTAAAAGCACTACTTTTTTGGCTTTCACACTTAGGTCAAGAATCCACTTGGAACTGATATTTTCTTTTCCAGTAGGAACACCTACCTGTTCCAACACCATTTATTTAAAAAAAAAATGGTCCTGGGGCTGGGGTAGAGCACTCTCCTAGTACATGTGAGGCACTGGGTTTGATCCTCAGCACCACATAAAATGAATAAATAAAATAAAGTTATTGTGTCCATCTACAACTAAAAGTATTTTTAAAAAAGAAAAGAGTTCTTTCTCTAGAGCTCTGTAGGGTTACATTTACCACACAGCTAGTCTACATGGTGGTCTGTTTCTGAATTTTCTTTCTGTGTCATTAATCAACTCTCTATCCTTGCATTAATACCATGGTGCCTTACTGCTGTGGTTTCCAATGAATCTTGGTATCTGGTAGAACAAATCTCTGTCCTCCTCCTCCACTTCCTCCTACTTTTCTAAGACTATTTTAGCTATTTTCTCATTTTTGCTTTCCAATATAAATTTTATGATCAGTTTTCCAAATTACACACATGCATGCACATATGCACACTATCGGTATTTTAACTCAGGTTGCCATGCATCTATAGAATAGTTTGGTAGAAATTTCACACTTTTGCAATATTATTTTTCTAATACATGAATATCTATTGGGGACTTCTTTAATTCTTCTCAATGATGTGTTATGATTTTCTACACATTTCTACTCACATTTTTGTTAGATGTTTTCCTTCAATTTAGATGATTTTTGCTACTATTGTAAAAGCAACTTATATACACAAATTATATGCTATATTTTCAGAGCATATTTTTAAAAACATCTCAAATCTGAATTAGAGCTAAAAACTTAATGGAAAAGTAGCCAAGACTACTTGGAGAGTATTTCATTAGAGTGGATATCCAAATGGTAAATAAAATCACAGAACACACTTCAATTTCATTAGTCACAGAGGAAAATACAAGTTAAAAACTACAATGAAATGCTAACCTTCCTCTACCCAAAACTGCTAAAAGTGAAAGACTGGCAATAGCAAATGTTGACAAGGAGAGCTCCTGTTCACCAGTAATGGAAGTGTCAAACTAGTCCAGGAAATGGTTTTGCATTGTTTACTAAGGTTGCCAATATTTGTATTCTATGACCAAGTAATTCTACTCTAAAGAATACATATATGAGTCCTCCAGACTACAGACACAGGAATGTTCACAGAACATTCTTTATATAACCAAAATACTGGAAAAACTCAAATGTTTGTAGAACAGAGAATAGACAAAAACATGGTGCCAAATTCACTCAATGAAGTGTTTTACAAGAATTAGAATGAACACTGTGTAAGTATAGTTCTCCCTTGGTATCCATGGGGGATATGTTCCAGGACTTCCCCAGTGGGTACCTAGACCAGCAGACACTCAAGTCCCTCATAGGCAATGGCAGAGGATTTGCATTTAACCTTAGCACCTCCTCTTGCATACTTTAAATCATCTCAAGTTCACAGATTATCATGTAATACATGTAATACAATGTAAATGTTATGTAAATAACTGCTACACTGCATTATTTAGGAAATAATGATAGAGAAAAATGTCTGTACATGTTCAGTACAGAAACAATTTTTTCAAGCATTTTTGAGCTGCAGTGGTTCAATTTATGGATGTAGGATGCACAAATATAAAGAGCTAACTGTATACATTAAAGCCAGATAAATCTCACAAACATGTTGAATTTAGGAGCCAGACAGAAAGGAATAAATTTTGTATGATTCCATTTACATCAATTTTAAAAACAAGCGAAACTAAACTATGATGGTCAGTGATATATATTCTGTTGGGAACAGTGTAATGGGAGTAATGAATGAGTTAATTACGATGAAAGTCAGTTTATAAGCAGGAAGTACCTGGGGCTGGGCAGGAGGGGAACTGGCAATGTTTTCATTTTCTAAACTGGGTGATGACAAAAAGGGTATTAATTCCATAAGAATTGAGTAAGCTGTAAATTATGTCATATTAGAAAATATTAATGATACAGAAACTTTTACAATTTCAATTTTAAAATTTTAAAAATTTAATCTAGGAGCTGTGATGGGTGTCTGAAGTCCTAGATACTCAAGAGGTAAGGCAGGAGAACTGCTTGAGCACAGGAGGTCAAAGTCAGCCTGGGTAACATAGCAAGGCCCTATCTCAAACAAACATACAAAAAATGAGAAATCACACACACACACACACACACACACACACACACACAGTAGCTCACTCTATGAAGTTTATAGATTGTGCCTGTGTGAGTGTAAATACAACATGGAGAGTAAAGTTTTTCAAACCTTCAATTGCTAATTTACCAATTAATAGCTAGAATAAAGAACATGCTTGGGATAAGATACAGCTCAGTTTTAGAATATTTGTTAGCATATGCAAGGCCCTGGGTCTAATACACAGGACCACAAAACAAAACAAACAAACAAACAACACTCATGCTTAATAATACAAATCTCTTTTTTTTAATTTTTTATTGTTGGCTGTTCAAAACATTACATAGTTCTTGATATATCATATTTCACACTTTGATTCAAGTGGGTTATGAGCTCCCATTTTTACCCCTTATACAGATTGCAGAATCACATCAGTTACACATCCATTGATTTACATATTGCCATACTAGTGTCTGTTGTGTTCTGCTGCCTTTCCTATCCTCTACTATCCCCACTCCC
>NW_026000016.1:7187289-7229498 GCF_001458135.2 Marmota marmota marmota | reverse complement strand
GCCGCTGCTCCTCTTCTGCCGGTGGGTTGCAGGCCAGCCTACCTTGCAGGAGTGATTGGAAGCTCTGTCCCTCCGCAGGCCACTGGGCCTTTTCTGTTGGTGGTCACAGTTCCGCCTACCTGGCAGGCGCGGGGGGTGGGGGGCGGCTCTACCCCTCAGCAGGCCGCTGGGCCTGCTCTGTGGGTGGTCACAGTTCGGTCTACCTTGCCAGCGCAGGGGGAGGGGGCGGCTCTGCCTCTCAGCAGGCCACTGCTCCTCTTCTGCCGGTGGGTCGCAGGCCCGCCTACCTTGCAGGAGTGATTGGAAGCTCTGTCCAAATCTCTTGATTATGATGCTCAAACTTTGAAACTTTTGGTTTTATCACCGTATTATGTATATAAACATAAATTTAATTAAAGAAAGTGTGTTAGTCAAATGCTCGTGAAAATAAATATATCACACTTTTTGCAGGAAGGTTATTTAAGAATTTTTGATATTGAGATTTTTCTCCCGGGGGAAGATTTTCTTTTCCTTTTCAGTTGGGTACTCATCTGTTTGGTTTTTTTTTTTTTTTTTTTTTTGGATTTATAAACATCTAAATGATATTAATATGCTCTCCCATAAAGCTGTTGAAGAACTTTTATATAGCTAGGGATCACCAGAAGTTACGTTATTTATTCTGTGGCTAAAATAAGATTTCTTATGGCCTTCAGAAATAACAACAAAAAATGGTTAAACAGAGTAGATCTCTATTAGAAATATATGATACCATCTGAATTTGGAATATGTATTTTCCCCTTTTAGAATGTGTGGGACCCACACTGTTTTTTACTCTCATTCATCTCCTATAATGTATATTTGATTCACAGAATGGATAATTGACTGCTAAGTTTTGAATGTGTCCCTCAAATTTCATGTGTTAGAAACTTTGTCCTTAATACAACAATGTTGAGAGGTGCGACCTTTAAGAGTTGATGAGGTCATGAGGCATCTGTCCTCAGGAATTCATTACCACTGTTATGGAGAGGGAGTGCATTCATTATTGTAGAGTGGTTTGTTACAAAAGAGAGTTCAGTCCTCTCTTACTATCACACTCTCTCTTGCCATGTAGTGCCTTCTGCTATGTTATAATGCAGCAAGAAAACTCCTTGATCTTGGAGTTACCAGCCTCCAAAACTGTGAGTCAAAATAAATTTGTTAATTATAAATTTCCCAGCCTCCATAATTCTGTTACAGCAGCACAAAACAGGCTAAGATATTAACCAGGGAATGAAAGCAGAACATTTCTTCAAATAATAATGTATTATTGGCTGATATAGATTTTTAGATGCCAGTTGTTGAGGAAAGAATGGAAATGGGGAAGGAAAAAAAAGTACATAAAAGAAAGAAGGTGAATTAGTCAGCTCTTTATCACTGTGACCAAAATACTTGACAAGAACAACTCAGAGAAGGAAAAGTTTATTTTGTGCTCACAGTTTCAGAGATTCAGTCCACAGTCAAATTACTCCATTGTTCTGGGCCTGGTATGAGGCAGAGCATGATGGCAGAAGAGCATGGTGGAGGAAAACTGTTCAGTTCATGAAATCCAGGGAGCAGAGAGAAAGCAACATAGCCATGCTGAACTGTCCAGCCAGAGGTAGCTAAAGTCACAGGTGAAGTTACAAGAATGTGAATCATGATGCCAGAAACATCAGAAATAACCCGATCACACTGATTTGTTCTGGAAATTTTTTACAAAGTATTAGAAAATATTTTAGGGAAAGGAACATGACAAAACAGTTATGATTTAGTTGTATGGTTAATTAGCCCAAACTCCGACACAGAACTAAAATCTGGTTGAAGTTTATGTTTCCTTCTCTGACTCCAAGCACTTTATAACCCAGTGATAAATTCTGGTACCAGTAACAGATCATTGGAGTCTTCGTGTTACTTTGATTTTTCTTTTAATTCATAGCAATTATTATATTTAAGACAGAAAATAAATAGCTTTACAAAAATAAGACTAGCTGTAGAAACATTAAGGTTATCGAGAAACTTTTTACCCTGTTGGAAAGCATCCTGGTTCTGAATCACAATGGAGAGGTCTGACATGTAAAGTCCACACTGCACATATTGTATTTTGTCTTCCTTTTTATAACCTATTAGGGAATTTTGCTAGATGACAGCGTGAACTTTAATGCTGGTCATGGGGGAATCAGGTCTTCTTTCAAATTAGTGTTTATATATTTTAACAGGACCTTTGAAGTTATAATCCTAAATAATAAATCAGATGGAAATTGCTGGAACTTGGCAGGACCAACAAAGGAGATTCTGGAGGTCACGGAAAACTTTGCTTCTACTCCCCATAGATGAGATAAGCCTTACCTGGAATAATAATTTTGGTCCCAAATGCCCCTTCCAGTAAAAACCTTCTTCTCTTCCTTTATTCCTTCTCTCAGGAATCAGTATTGTCACCAATGCAATTCCCAATCCAGGAACCTGGGCATCAAACTTCATTCTTTCCTTTCCCTAACCCTTCTCCAGCCAAATTCTGTCACTTTTCCTGCCTGTCTTGCCCAGTTGAATATTTCTATCCTTCAATTACTCTAATTGAAACTTTCAGAGAGATATTCAGGCACCTTATATCTAATCAGGATGATGACAAATGAAAGTACTAGAGCAGTTTTTATTGCCCTTGAAGTTTACATACTCTTTATCATAGTACACTGGCCTGCCAATGTGATCTTTGTCCCCTCCTTTACACTTTAAAGACTATACCATGCTCTCCCTGGGTTTAAGGTTCTTGCACTTTCTTCTGTTCAGATCGTTCTTTTCCTCCCTCTTTTCCTGAGTATATTTGAAGCTCATCCTGAAATCTCAGTCTGAGCATCACTTCTCTTGGAAAGTTTCCCTGGGCATCACCCACTCAGACTTGGTCAGATGGGACTGCTGCACACTTCCACTGCCGTGTTGTTTTGGCTGCTATAATAAATGACCACAAACAGGTGGCAGAATCTTACTATCTCACAGTCCTAGATGCTTAAAGTCCAGAATCAAAGTGTTGGCTTGAGGCTCTAGAGGAGAATCTACTCCTTGCCTCTTCCAGTTGCTGGTATCTGTTGGTATTCATTGGTTTATGGTTGCATCTCTCTGCTCTGTCACCATATAGATGTATTTGTATGTCTGTCTTCTCCTCCTTATAAGAATATTATAAGTACATATGTGATGACCTACAGGGTCCACCCAGAAAATCCAGGATTATCTCCTTACCTCAAGACCTTTAACTTAGTCACATCTCTGAAGACCTGTCTTAAAAGCAAGGAAATAAAAAAAAATTTCACTGGAACCTGGGGTTGAATATGAGTATATGGGGGTAAGGGGTAGGCACATTTTCAACATTACTACACCAGTACTATTCTAATGGACTTTCCGTTTAATACTTGTTTAGTTAGTTGCTACCTTATCAGGCTTGTCTATTTTTTTTACCCTAACACCATTGAAAAACACTGCTGCAATCTCTTCAGAAGGACAACTCCTCTCAATATTTAATATTAGCAGACCTTGAAAACCTGTCTGTAGGTAGAGTCTACACCATCTCTGCCTCCAAGACCCTCCAAGCACCTGCTCTTTCAATGAGTTTTTTTTTTTCCCAAGGAGGAAGGTGGGGGAAATTCCCAGTCCATTTCAGAAAAATTCTGCCCAAGCATATGATCCCTCCTGAGCAATGAGTCAGAGCAGAAAAGGATCATCATTTCTAACTAGCTTGACTTGACATAACCCAAATCGCTGCATCTCCTGCAGGACATCCTCAAAGAGGTCTCATTACTCCTAAAGATCATTATGCAAAAGAGCACTCTTCTGACTGTACAAGTCACTGGAGGCACCAAGGTTGTCCTTCTGTTTCCCTAGAAGGGGGCCAGTGTGGCCTCCTAGTTCTTTTATGGCTTTAGGAAGAGGAGATATCTCATGGTGCTACTGCTATGTTTATCATTATTGGTCTCACTCCAGCCATCTGACCATATCCTCACTCTCTCAAAGATTTCCAGGCCCCTCACCAGCAGACAAAATTAAAATTCTTTTCAGTCCCTAAAGACTCTTTGGAAAAAATTACAGTAATTTCACTCTGATGTTCAAGTATTTATTTCAAGGCTCTCTTCTTCTTTTCCATATCTCAATTAGCAACCAGTATCTTGTCTTTTTTCATTGAGATCCCCATTCACAGGGACCCTAAACCTATGACATCTTTAGAAAGTCTGTCTCATGCTTTGGGGGCGGGGGGCTACAGAAATATATGCTCCTGATTTAAGACATAAAGTCAGGTCTTCCCAATGTCTGTATTCTAGAGAGAAAAAGGTATTATCAGTTTTATCTTGTAGGAGCTAAAAATTTTAGTTATACAAGACCACAATGTAGTGTAGTGGTTAAGTATGAAGTCTCAGAAGTCATTCAGAACCAGATTTGCATCTCAGCTCCACAGTGCTTGATCTGTGTGATCTTGAGTACATTTCTTAATTTTATTAAGTCTCATGTTCCTCTTATTAAATGGAATAATACCCACTAATAGGGTTGTTGTGAATTTTAAATGAAAACATGCTTGCAAAACAGAGTGGAATTTCTCCAAGATACTCAGAATGCATGCAATGTTTTGGCCCTCTCTACTGACTACAAGCTCTACCAAACAAGCTTTTATTTTCTTGATAGTTATCAGCCAACTTTTCCTGGTACTCACACAGAATACCTCTGGGTGCTGCAGTCAAGTGGAATTCCCACGTGGCAGGCTTCTGCATGGAATTTTATTTTTATTACACAAGAATTGAAGCAAAGCCCACCAGTGAGTTTCAAGAGACATTAAGTGTTCCATAGTTTTGAAAAAATTCAATTGTATCTGTGCCTTGTTAAGAAAATCACTCTCAGAGAATGGAGTTGGCTGAAAGAAAGAGAGATAGGCATCTCTTTTCTTTTCTGGTTGTTTGCTGAGCTATTAAATCTGAGACTCACTCTGCTGCTGTCAAGAACATGAAGAGGCATCCGTGAGAGAATGTTTAAGAGCATTGCTGTGGATCCTCAGGTATTTTGGCATGTGGGTTAACTGAGTGTTTTAGTCAGCTTTCCATCACTGTTACAGAATACATGATACAACAAACTTTAAAAGAGGAAAGGTTTATTTTGGCTTCAGAGGTTTCAGTTCATGGTCACTTGGCCCTATTGCTTTGGGCCTTTGGGGGCTCAGTACATCATGGTGGGAATGTTCACCTCAAGGTGGATGGGAAACAAAAAAAACTATCCTCACCAAGGGCACGCCCCCAATGATCTCACTTCCTCCCACTTGGCCCTACCTTCTAAAGGTTCTACCACCTCCCAATAGCACCAGAGACTGGGGACCAAGCCTTCAATAGATGGATATGTGGGAAACATTTATCCAAATTGTCTTACCGAGAGGGTCCAGAACATCTAGAGATTTGCAAAGGCAGTAGATGTGCTGGAGTACACTGTACTATATTTAGGAAAGAATTTTAGTGTGATGGTCTGGGAAGAGGAGAGGGAAGCTCCTACTCTGGTTCTTTAAGTTCTATGGAGAAAGATGACTAAAAGGATTCCCAGAGCTCCATTTGATGGATGATAGAAATGAGAGACGACAAGGGGGAATTATGGGCTGGTCAGTGTGCGAGTTAGGCCAGAGGTACAGCCTGATATCCAGTGAAAGAGACATAGCTACCTTCTGTATGAGGGGTCTTCACCACAGAGAAGAAAATTGAGCCCTGCCCCCACCCAATTGCAATGCACACTAATACCATCCACAATGGATGCCTTTGTTTTAGTGGAGGCCCCTGACTTCGAACAGATGCTGATGAACCAGAGAACCCAGAGACATTTTCCTACCCCATCACTGTGCCAGCAGTTATAAAAGATGGTGGCCTGTCTCATCATGTCTTTCCACATCTCAACCTTTCACCTTTGAGAGGGAAGGAAGAAGTGAGGGTTCATCTTTTAGGGTGGTACTAGTTCTAGAGGGGGAGAAGAAGCAAAAAGCAGACCATGCCCCTAATACTCTGTCTTCAGAGTCTCTGAGCAAATCTATGCTAGGGATTTAAATTGAGTTTGAGGTTGACATTCTAAATTGGGATTGGATTTTTTAATTGTGGTAAAATATATATACCATAAAATTTACCATGTTAGTCATTTTTAAGTATATAGTTCAGAGTTATTAACAATAATCACCTTATTGTGTAACAGTCACCAGAACTTTTTCATTATCCCAAACTGATACTCAGTTTCAGTTAACAATTCCCTATTTGGTCCTCCCCTCAGTACCTGGTAACCTCTACTCTATATTCTTTGTCTATGAATTTTTATAATCCAGGTGGATCATATAAGAGGAATCACGTATCTATTCTTTCTATGATCAGGCTTAAGATCCATCCATGCTGAAACATGTATCAGTATTTCATTCTTTTTGAAGCTAGATAATATTCTATTCTATGCATATGCACGTTTTGTTCATCCATCTGCAATGGATATTTGGGTTGTTTACACTTTTTGATGAATCATGCTGCTATAGACATTTGTTATGCCAGTATCTGTTTGAGTCCCTGCTCTCTATTACTTTGGTATGTACCAAGGAAGTAGATTTGCTGGATCATATGGTAATTCTATATTTAACTTTTTGAGGAACTGCCAAACTGTTTTTCCACAGTGGCTACACCATTTTACATTCCTGCTTGCAATATGCAAAGTTTCCAATTTCTTCACATTCTCCCCACACTTCTTGTTTTCCATTTTTTTGACAGTAGTAAGCCTAATGATAACAAAGACTCTCTGCCTGGTTAAACCTTAGGTTTAGTCAACCTAGGCCAGTGGTAGTGAGAGTACTGCCAAGTCAGTTTTGCAAGAACATCCTATCCTTGTTACCTAACCACCCTTAATATTTGCTGTAGGAAGTTCCTCACCCGCCCCCACCTTTGATATATAATTATATAACCTTTTTCTTTAGTCAATATATAGAGAATTTGACCACCCTTGATGTCTCATATACTAATGTTTCTATCCATTGACTCCTCTTTCTGCTTACTGGCTGAAAACCCCAGCTATGTTTTCTACATAGGACCTGATCTTTCTCCCCCATTGTGATTATCTTGGTACCTATTGCAATAGTCCTGGATAAACCCTTGTTACCATTTTATCTATCTATCTATCTATCTATCTATCTATCTATCTATCTATCTATTCAATTTAATCAGTTATACATGATAACAGAATGCTCTTCGATTCATTCTACACAAATGGAGCACTTTTTTTCACTTCTCTGATTGTATACAAAGTAGGTAGGGTCATACTATTTGTGCAATCATACATGTACCTATGGTAATGATGTGCATCTCCTTCCACCATTTTTTCTAATCCCATACCTCCTCACCTCCCCTTTCCCCCACCTTTGGCCCACCCAAAGTTCTTGTTACCATTTTAACAAGTGTCAGAATAATTTTTTCTTCAACATTGGTTGTGAAGTGGTAGTTCACTGTAGGTATGATTTACATTTCTGCAATGGCTAGTGATGAGTAACTGGGCAGGATCTTAATATCTGAAAGCACACAGGAAATTTGGTATCTGCATTAAATTTAAGAATCAAAGAATGGAATTTTTAACAGAACATGGTTGAAGTCAATACATTAAGAAAGACACATTTATGTCTACTTCTAACCATAATGAGACTTTTCAGCAGATTCTACACACATAAACCTCCTTGCTGCTTAACCATAGGTCATAACCATTATAGGCCCTATCTCTCTTCTTTCATTTTCAAAGTCAGAAGTCTCCATTAGCTACCCTCTCCCCTCCCCAAATCACAGGTAATTCCTACTTGGACCTATATTTTTAAAAGGTCCGGTCTGTTAACTATCCTCTGGGGATAAGGGAAACCTAGCTCTTCAGCACTCAAAAAACCTCTCATGTCACTGATACACACAACAAGAAAAAATGAAATGCAGAGTGACATCATTTCCTCCTGAACCTATCTTTGAGCCATAAACACAAATGGTTTTCATGATTCTTTGATTTTCATCCATATGATATCAACTACCCCTGGATTGAACAATGACTTGAAAAAGGGAACTAGCAAGAAACCCTGAAGAAACAGGCAATACAAGTCCAGTTTTATTAGTGATAAAGATGAGACATGGCCCACCAGGAAGGAAGAGCAATTTGGGACATTGAGATTGCAGACACAAGAACTCTCTTCAAAGCAAACTACTCTATAATCCCCTATGGGGCTTATGTCTGCAAAATGGCACTGGCCTTTTATGAATTGTATTAATTACACTCTCAAGCCCCATGCAAATTGCAAAATCATTTTTTCCAATTGAGTTAATGAAGCCAGTTTAGTACAGTACACTGTCTTTCAGCAGAAAATTAGTCCAGCACATTGTTTGTAGATAACAGAAATCTGGTGGACTGTTTTCCTGGGTTATGATTGCAATACATCCTGGGATGTCTGCTTTGCAATTTGTCTTCTCTGTGAGTGTGATCCATTTCCCTCTCCCTGAACTGGATGTGCAGGGGACTGTCACACTTTCTGATGGTGTTTTATCCATCACTGGGGAGCTGCAAATTCGTTCTCAAAGTTTCAATACTGAGAGATGTTATTATCACTTGGAAACTTTCACTGAAAATCAGACAGTCTTTGAAAGTGGTTGGCTGCTTCCTGACTGATCTGACCTTCTGACATCCTCAGCCTCCTTTCCACATGAACTCCAGGCAGCAAAAGAGAAAGCATCCCCCTTTCACCTCCCAGTTCTCTGCATAGGGACCACAGCTCTACAAGAACCAGACTTCCTCTGCATTCTTTCCACCTTACAGTCTGGAAAGCAGCTGGCCTGAACTATTCAATAGGGCCTATGGCAATTTTGCTTCCCTGGTATTTTTGAGCACTTAGAGTATCTTCATGTAGCTTAGAAAAAGCTGTCTCCTGCAGGCAGATAAATTGCAATTAGCTGCCCTTCTGGGAATCTCTTCTTCCTCTGAACTGTGTCTACCCAGTTCCCACCTGTCTACTGAAGGCTTCTGTTGGACACAACCCATGCACCTGTTCCTGGTGGCCTTTCATACAAGGACAAGTCACAAATGAAAGTACGCAAAGTTGTCATTAGTGTTTTATTTTGTCATTAGAGTTTTATAAGCTCCCTATTCTCTATTTCTTTTCCTCAGGGCTGTAGTGGTGGAAGGAGATAACCCAATGAAGTAAATTTATATTAACGCAAGAATGGCAGTTAATAGTTTACTGTGCTATCTCCCAGGCCATATTCCTTTTATTGGAAAACTCTCAAAAACATTCAAATATTTCTGACCAAAAGAAAGGCTCAAAATGTGGGAATATTCCCACACAAGGGTCAGTGAATGAGGAAAGTATATTTGGGGGATGAGGGGATGCTCAGATCAGGCAACCCCAGTTAGTGAGCTTGCCAGGTGATGTAATCTGGCATTGGCTTTTTTGTTGTATAATCTCAGGTATCAGGTATGCTGCAAATTGCAGCATTTTGTTGTCTCCCCTGAATTCCACCAAGATGAACTGCCCTTGGGTCCATTACTGGTTCTTTGAGTCTCTACCAGTGGCAAACTTCACTCCACCTTAGCTTGGATCTCTACCCACATTTTGTCACAGAAGGCAGGGTTTCTTATTCTGGAGCCCCTTGTGTTAAATAGAGTCCTCTCCATAGGGTTTCAACTCCTTGCCCACCCAGACTCTAAGTTCTGACACAGGGGGGTGCTCTGTTTGCCCATACCTATGCTCACACAGCCTGAGACTGACTGGCTTCCTTGCCCAACCATGTGTACTATATATCTTAATTTCTTCCTCATCTGTACATATCCCAGCATGCCCTGTCTCCTAAAACTGCCATGACTCTTATCAAACAGTTTCTCAATATGGCTCTTCAAATCAAATTTTGTTGGTCCCTATACTAAATACTAGGAAACTTTTATGCATAATACAAAAATATTATGATTTTTATCCCATTTAACCTCTGAACAATTTGTGTGTGATAGGATAGGCATTGCTATTCTAGATGAGAAATAATTTGTAGATAAGCCAACAGGAGTTCAAAGAGAGCTAAAGAGTGACAGAGCTGGGATGAAAACCTAAGTCTCCTGGCTTTTGTCCCAAGGCTCTAATCTCCAGTATTTGTCACACTGCCAGGCTTCTCTCATTGTCCATCAAAGTCCATTTTAATCTAGAGAGATTGCTCCCATGGGACAACAGAGCATGATATGTGGAACTCCTGGCTCAGATGGCTAAGGAATATATATATTTTTTTCAGTTTTGCAAAACAGAACAAGTTCTTTGGGATGCATGTGGAAGAAAGTAGTTTCCAGAAAACATAGAGGTGGTGCATTAGAAGATAATTTAGATTTTAGACTTAAAAGTTAACAGCACCTCTAAGATCCATAGCCAACAGAGAAACCACAATGCTCCATGTTTTTGGTTCCTGTGGCAATGTCCATGTACCCTGGGGTCCAGTGACTAGTACTCACTTACCTGGCTATACAATGTTCCCCAAGGCATCCTAAAGGAAATGAGTGCTGTGTTCAAATAAAACTTCATAAAACCATTATTCCAAACCTAACAGTCTCTCTAGAAATTACACCAACATCCACCAGCAAAATACTCCTATAGAACTTAGAAATTAAATCCTTGTTTATTATTATACTTCCAAAGTCAATCAATTGCTTGAGTAAGGGAATGTGCCACCCTGAAAGATGCAATTAGTGAAAACAATTTGCATCTTACAAGAATTTTAGAATTCAGAGCCAACCTTTTATAGAAAAAAATAGATGGCTTTTATTCTCTGATAAATGTAGATGTTTGGGGTGAAAGAGTGGATAAAGGGAGATTGGATTTGAACAGTGAACACTGAATGCATGTGTTGAAATATCACACTGAACCTCACTGATATGTGCAACTAACACATGTTAATCAAAAACAAAATAATGTTTAAAGGTAAATGTTTTACCTAAATGACTTAATACAGGCAAATGTGACAAAGAAATATGTGCAATTAATACATTTTTATTTAATTTTTCATGATACAAATATTAACTATAATTTCTTCTACATTGTACATATTTTCACTTATAAATAAAATATGAGTAATTCTGGATGTTATGAGAATAAATATATATATTCTAAAGCCTAACTATTTGGGGAAATGCTGCCTGGAGGACACTAGGCTCTTAAGCAGGGTTTGAAGAATCTATTCTCTGCATTTTCATCTCCCATGGCTGTCAGGAACCTGCTTTCTAACCTCTATGTTTTACTGTCTTCCAGAAATGAGACATATATTAATGGAATATGTTGCTCAGGTAAATGGTGTCAGGCATGAAAAAATTTTTTTCAGAACCTCTGCACTAAAGCAATTAGCTCCTTTGAGTTAGTGACAATGGGTTGACTTTCAACACATTTGGTATTCCCTATTCAGTCCTTGCGGAGCCCTGGACTCACAGAGCACAGTCAGAGATAAGAGGAGAGGATCTCTCTTTACCTACTCTGTGAACACTTTATGGGCTGGCTATACCTTAAAGTAGATTGTGAGAAAAGAACACATTAGAACTGCAAAAAATGGCATGTCCAACTTCTCCAAAGCTGTCACCATGGCCTAAGCAAGATGATGAAAAGAGAGAAATGAGTGTGTTAAGAGAGAAGGTCTGGGTCGTGCGGAACATTATTAGGTAGCGCTGAATGAGCTAACAAAATGAAACATAGCAAAAAGATGAGGCATCCTGGAATGACACCTTTAATCAAGTCACCATGCCTTCCTTAAGCTCTCCATCACAAAAGAAACAGAAAACAGTCCAGATTGGAAAAATTGTTCATCCCCCACTATGGAGATTAACCAGGAGTACATTCTTACCCCCTACAAGTTTACTAAATCTATAAATGGGGCCTGAAGTTAAGCTCTTCCCCAGAACATATTCAATTTAAGCCCTAGTTCTATGCATTTAATTAACTATCTCTGTAAGAATTTGAAATACCAAAATGGATTGCATATGCTTGGCATTTTTGCAGACGTATAAATTGCATACTTTATGCAGGGTGGGTGCTTCTTTCTGATTTCACTGGTGGTAGTTTAGGCAAGTTCTTCATGTAAATGCACATCCAGAAGCAGGAGGGAAAAGACCAGTCTCCAATTCCTGTAAAGGTTTTCAGTGGTCTTCATTGAAATAAATGTACTGGAAACAGCAGAAGTAGGAAATGGCACAAAGGCGATAACGTTTGCATAAAGAAGTCATTAGGAAGGTATACCAATGGAACAATTGTGTGATGTTGCATAACAAATGCACACTTTCCTTTAGTTATTTTAAAGATTCAGTTTATCTAGTCGTTTCTTTTGCATTTAAAGAGCATGATGCTGAATGATTCTCCATTCCTTAGATGCCAGCAGTTCTTGAAAGAGCATTCACAGAATGATTGAAAGCACAATAAAGAAGTAAATCCCGATCTAATATTTATCCAGCTGGAATTTTCAGTGTAATGCATCCAAACCATCCCACCTCCCAATTTGCAGGATCACAGCTTAATAAAGGACATATTTTAAATGTGGGCTGTTAAAATCAGTAAGAGAAAACCAGAATCAGAACCATGAAACTCTCCTCAAATACCTTCACAATGTGGACTGCATAGACCAAAACCTCAGTGGGACTTAGTCTAGGCATTGCCTATTCAGTCTCTTGCAAAATCCCCATATCACTCCATATCAGTGGTGGCAGGGTAAGGGTAGGTGGGCCTCTAAAAGGGCTAAATTTAGTCCACTGCTCATAGAAGAAATGCAAACTAACCAATAATCTTATGAAAAAGTCAACCTCATATGTCATCAAAAATACAGATTTAAAAAATTCTTTTTCTTGTCTATCAAATTAGCAATGTGGGTGTGGCTCCTTCAATGGCTTTTCACCTGCTACCTGCAGTCTCACCTGCACACAGCAGCCTGAGTGATGCTGATAAAACCTGGGACATGTGGAGCCTCTCCCTTTGTTAGGACCTTCCTGGGCTTCTTTTCCACTAAGTCAAGGCCCTCTATGACCTACTGCCCACTGGCTGCTGCTCACGGCCTCTCGTTTCACTCTGCTCACACTAGCCTCCTTCCCGGTCCTTGAAATTAATGAGTGGTCCCACCTCACCGCCCTTACATTTGCTTCTTCACAGCCTAGAATGTTGTTTCCTTGGATTTTTCACAGTGATTCACTTCACTCTATTCTCATTAGGTATCACTTCCTTTCTAACCAGACGGATAGCACCTCAACTAAAATAGCATGCCCCCACTGACACCTTATCATGCTTTTTTTAATGCTATCACTGCACAACATTATTCTCCATTTATTTGTT
The DNA here is from genome assembly GCF_001458135.2 of Marmota marmota marmota. Classification (NCBI taxonomy): domain Eukaryota; kingdom Metazoa; phylum Chordata; class Mammalia; order Rodentia; family Sciuridae; genus Marmota; species Marmota marmota. Next base: position 7,216,168 of record NW_026000016.1, on the reverse strand, counting down.
TATTTTTATCAGTCTTCCCAAGGAGCTAAGTAAGATCTTTGAGGACAGCAAATCCTCGTTGCTCTTGTTGTGGTTCTGTCTCTAGTGCCCAGATCACTACTCAGGAATATGTGCCGGTGAAAGGAATGTGAATGGCATGACCTGGTGCCATCAAGGTTGTTGCACATGTATCTGCACTCAAGGACAGTAGGGTTAGATGTTGGTGTGATCACAATGGGAAATAATCTGGCTATGTTATCAAACACCTCTAAGAATTTCATATATTTTGACTCAGTTTACTACTCTTAAAAATGTCTCTGGAGCCGTAATCCCAGCCATTGGGGTGGCTGAGGCAAGAGGATTGCAAATTCAAAGCCAGTCTCAGCAATTTAGCAAGACCAGGTCTCAAAATAAAAAAATAAAAAAGGACTGGGGATGTGGCTCAGTGGTTGAGTACTCTTCAGCTCAATCCCTGATACCAAAAAAAAAAAAAAAGCTACTGGAGAAATATCAGCCATTTGGGAAAGGCTTATATACTTACATATGAAGATATTCTTTTAACAGAAAAATGGAAATGATTAGAATAAAAAATAGTACAGTCATCCTTTGTTATCTTTGTTATACACTGAGGATTGGTTCCAGGACCCCTGTCAATCCCAAATTCCCCTGATGCTCCAGTTCCTTATATAAAGAGGCACAGATAGTATTTGCATATAACTAATGCACATCTTCCTGTATGCTTTATATCATCTCTAGATTACCTGTAATACCTAAGGCAATGAAAACGCTATGTAAATAGTTGTTATACCCTATTGTTTAGGGAATAATAACAAGAAGAAAACTACATGTTCAATATAGATGTACTTTTTTCCTGAATATTTTTTATCCTAGTTTGAATGAATCCATGGATGAGAGACACACAGATATGAAGGGCTGACTGTATGAATAATAATACAGAATAGCCACCATTTATTAAATAATCACTAAGTATTGGGTAAGATAATAGCTATATTTAAAATATTCTGTGTACTAGTTATTTCAAATTAAAAATGAAGACACTGAGATAACTTGCCCAAATTATCATCTGATAACCTTTGTAAAGAACTGAGAATCTAGTTCTTGCTGCCTGTCTGAGTTTTTAAATAAAGGAATGGTGAGACCAATATTATTCAAAAAATTCACACCTGAATCATAAAATAAGGCAAAGCTTTTTGTCTTATGTTGGGGTGGGGAAGGTCAACGGTACAATTGAGCAGCAAAGGTCAGAGTTGTTCTTCAGATCTAAACAATCCAAGGTCCCTGTGCTATACACAAGAAACTTCATCCCTCCAAGCCTCTGAAACTCTGCGTGTGTAGCCCAAGGACTTTTGCAAGCATTAATCACTGACCTTTATTAGATCAACATTAAGCAAACAAACTTTTTCCTCTACCCTACCCTCCCTTCTTCTTCGTACTGGTGCCAGTGAATATGGTTTCCTCTTGAATCCCTGAACTATTCTCCACGGAGTCTCACTCATTTCCTGTCCGAGAGCCTTGGCATACAGTCTGCCTGCTGGAGGAGGGCTCAGGAGCCAGCAGCCCCGGGATCTGTTTCTCCTCATTGTCTTGGGGAGATCTCCAGGCTGTCCGATGCTCCTCCAGCTCAATGGGCGCTGTCATGAAAGCCAAGCCCTCTGGTAGGTGGCCATCTGGCCTCGCCACCAGACCTGTTGAGGGGTTGGCTCCCATCCCTCTCTTGCCTCCCACCACACCCCTCCAAGCTCCAATCCACAAGAGGAAACTTTAAGCATCCCAGATGCTTGCAGCTTCAGCTGAGTTCTCCAGTCCTCAGCTCCATATGGTCTGGAGTCACTTTTTGAAATGGCTCTGCCTCTAATTCCCCATTTACTGTTCCTGGGCTCATTTTAAGTTTGTGTCCCATTGCCATGGTTTTCTCCTGCTACATTTTAAATTGTTTTAATTTGAAGCTGATGCTGCTCAGCTAATTAATCAAACTTCTGCCAGCCACATGCACATATGTATACTCTATTGCATTTTAGTGCGTGTGAGCATGCAGGCACATGCACCCAGGAGAGTGTGTGTGCGTGTGTGTGTGTGTGCGCGCGCGCGTGTGTGTGTGTGTAAGCATGCATGTGTGTTGAAGGGAAAATTCCTTTCACATGGCCTTTTGTCCCCAGAAATCTGAAAGTTTCTTTGTCTTGGCAGTTGTCCCAGCAACACCACTCCATGCCCTTTTCTTTGGCCTATTCTTAGGGTATTTTGAAAAAGAGCCCAAGGGCTCTTACAGCGTGGATTCTCACAACAGCTGCAAAAAAAAAAAGAAAAAAACAGGACCAGCTCAGCCTAGTTAGGAAATCCAAATTTACCCAAGTAAGGACTCACTGAAGCTAAACTGTAAATGTTTCCGTTAGCATTGGTTGGATCCCTTTCTCTATTCTTTCTTGGTCATTTACCCTTTACTGAAGGAAGCTAAGGTCCCCTGCTTGTAAGCAAAGTGAACAGATCTTTTCTCCATCACATACTTCCAGCATGAGTTCCTTAGAATCTTTCTGAGGCAGGGGAATGAGGGAGGAAAAATATGATTAGTTAATTCCACAAGCATTCCTGGTGATGGGCAATAGAAACCTCAGGCAATGACCCTATCATTTAATATTTTATTGTAACTGCACCAACATTTGAACCCAAAGGAGTTATTAATATGAGAACTTCAAAACCAAGAAAATAGGGAAACATTTGTAGTCATCTCTTCTGAGTTTGGTTTATCTTTTGGCCTATCTCATATGACACCAGACCCCTAAGCAATTCTTTCCTGGAAGATTGGCTCTGACCTTAACCCCTGGACAGGGTTTTGTTTTTAAAGTTGGAGCCACGGTCCTTTTCAGGTCTGCTCTTACCACAGATGTTTTTCTGACAATATCAATGTTCAAGTGAACAGTCTTGGAGACCAAATGAGAACCTAAATATGGATTTAATTTCTAGGAGTGAGAATCAAACATGAATTTCCTCCTTATTCTTTCATTTTCATTGAGATTTTCCTTTTATCTTTGTTTTTCTCAAAGCAAGATGAAGAAGCAGAGGCAGGGAGCTCCTTTTTAATATTGTTTTTATTGATGAACAGCCATCTAACTCCATTGCCTGGCTCTGTCCCCAGCTGCAGTGTTCTACTCAATTAGAGTTTCAGGGTTGTGTGCTACAGAGCTCAGTCTGCCTTATTTTTTTAAGAGATCCTTTGGCATTTCAAACAAAGGGGGAATGTGTTTTTAAGGCAGATGGACAAGGGAATCAAAATGGCTAGGTCGTTCTGATTGCAGACAAATGACTAGTTTGCTTGCAAAACCTGTGTGGCTATTGTCATTTGTGAAGAGTGCCCCGCCTCTCTTCTAGGGCACCCAACTGCAAGGAACAGCATCCTGGTTACTAGAAATAGAGAAGGAACGGGTGTGTAAAGGGAACACTGGCAGGTGCCCAGGCTCCAGTGATTCCACCACACTGGAGTGACCAATTGACTCAGACAAAAGAACTAGTCAAACTAATCTGCCAGCACTATTAAACTAAGAGGGCTTGCTGCATAATGTGACCTAAGGGTGGTAGAGTGAATTGAAAGGCCAGTAGCCCAGAGGCCAAATTTTAATTTTTGGCTCTGCCACTTCCTGCCCAGAGGTCATGAAGCACATCTTTAGTGTCCCTCCAAGCTTTAGTTTCCCAGCCAGTGCAAAAAGGTAAAATGTCACCTGTGAAAACTAATCTTAATTATAAGTGTTAAGGAAATATTACCAGTTGATCTGTATTACAGGAAGCAATTCAGTCTTAAGAGAATTACCCCCATGCCCATCCCTCAAAGGGAAGTCGTTTGAGGGGGGTCTCTCAAGCCTGCAGAGCCAGGATAAGATGGCACACAAAATTGGGTAATTTTGAGAGTTTTTAAAGGGGGAGCCCTTTTTAATTTGAAGGCAAACCACATATTTCCTGTATAGTTTTATAAGTATTCTAGAATCATTGAGAAGTCATTCTAAGATCAGAAATCAAGTCCCATTAATGACCGTATTCCTGATGATATAATAACCTCCTTCAGGGCACTTAGGGTATCTAAAGCTGCCTTCAGGGCAGGGCCTCCACAATTTAGGCATCTTAAAGCTACCCCTTTTCTGGAGGAGTGAAGGAAGCACACATGATTTATGGTAACATGGAGCGTGATTCACTTGTTGCTGTATCAGCTTCTGGCAAAACAGTGTTAGCTCTAATAACTCCTAGCTAAGCATTTCTGGACTAAACTTCATAGGCCTATGCACCAGCTGCTACCTGAGGGATTAGCTCCACACACAAGGCTGAGTGGCCCCATCCAAAACTAGTTTCAAAGATATACCTTTGAGATTCATAGTGGCAGTTTCTTAAATTTTAAAATAAAGCACCCGTTTTCTGTAGTTGAGTCCTTTTATGTTTTCACATTACTGAATGCTCCTTTGAAACCAAAGATATTGATATATTCTACCCTGCAGGGAAATCAATAAAAACTTTAATCACAAAATTAAATAAAAACCAAAGCTACTGACATTACACGGTAACACTCACTGAAGCAACAACTTGAAGTTATATGGTTCTCCTGCGGCTGGCCTTATTATTTGTAGGAAAATCAATATCATCTTTAGAGTAATTTGGGATGCATCTTGTCATCATAGAAAACAAGTTCCTGGTGGACTTCCCCACAAAGGTAAGAAGGAGGTATCGAAATGTGTTTGCCCACCCAGAAAGTGATTATTCCTTGACAGCAGGAACAAAATACAAGTAGGATGCTCCTAAATAACACCTCCAGCTGTGTCTTAGAGCACGTCATCATCCAAGGCCCTGGGCCATCTTCTACAAAACACCCTCTGCTGCTCTTGTGGCTGGGTCACAGGCCTTTCCTGGAATGATTAAAAGCTTAGAGTAGTACATGAGGTAAAATGTCCCCAGAAATGCTGCACACGCTTCATAGAACACATAGTAATAGCACCCATTTGTCATATGACCTTAGTGATGTCTGCTAACAAAAGGTCCTACTTTATATTTGAGGGGAAATAAAAAAGGTTTTTTCAAGGAACAGGATTATAGAATTGGAGATAGCCTTAAAGGAATTAAGTCCCCAAACTCCAACCTCTTTGCAATTCAGGGTGCTTTCTGTAGTATCCTTGAAGGAAATAATTCCCCTTAATTGTTAGATTTCCCTTCTCATCTTCCAGTGGCAATGCACATTCAGAAACACGTGCATGCATACAGTCTTTTATCTTCATGAGCCACACGTTTTCCACTTCTGATGAATTATTGGGCTGGAAGCTCCTTCTTCTCTCCTATAATAGTCTGTGTGGTGAGCCACAGAGTGTAACATGGAACCACTGGCAGCCTGGACCATTGAGGGCTTCTCAGACAGTAATGTGGTAACATGCTGCCAATGAACTTTAAGAGAACCTTGAGCTGCTCCATGGATTTATTGGAGTCTAACAATATGCTTTGGTAACCTGTGCACTTGTGTTAGATCTTCAAAATGACATTTTTTTTTAAAAGACTCCGGAATACTCACTCAGAATAGAAAGCAAAACCAAAGAATAGGTCTTGATGGTTGTGTGGCAGGAGCCAGCAGGATTAGGAGTAGAGATTTTAAAAGTCAGGAAATGAAACCAGAAGATTTTTGCAAGGGTGAGGCCAATAATATATCCAGCTGAGGTCAGAGGTCATAGGCCCAGCATTATGAACCCCGAATCAATGGAAGAGGGCTTAGAATCCAGATACTAGTCAAGTAGTTCCTAGAGCAAGAGTTAAAATTTACCACTGGATGGCGCTATTCTAAGAAGCAGTAGAGGTCTCACACATGGTGACAGGTGGCCAGTAAGGTGCTCAGTCTTTTGTCTTCAGGAACTCTTGTTGGTCAGTGAGCCAGTTCCAGGGACAAGGGTAGGATTTAGGTAGACAGAAGGCATATTTGTCAGTAAAAGCAAGAAATGGAAGAGTCAGTTAGACTCATATAGGCTTCTGGGTCAGGACCTTAGGACAGCAGAAGGATGTTCTTATATCCTTCTCTATTTGAATAACTTCTCTGATTAAATATCCAAAGCTTCATCAGGGTAAGTTTCTAAAGGCAGTTTGTTCCAGAAAGTTCTCCATGCTCCACCAACACTGGCCTTAACATCCCTAGATGCAGAGCCTGCATCTTCTTCATGTTTGGTGATCAAGTGTACTCCAACAAACCCAGCTAACCACTCTCCTCCCGGCTCCCAACCCACTTTCCCTAGCCAAGAGTTGCTTTCATATACAAAAGAGAAACAGAGCAACAAAAATTCTCTGTATATCTCTATCATTGAGCCTAACTATGTTTCAAAGGTTATATCATATGAAGTTGGAAATATTGACAATTTCTTACATATATGTGTATACAGATATACATATATTTATTTTATATGATTTGAACAAATAATTATCTGGTTCTGAATCCATATCCTCTGTTAGATCATGAGGAGGAACTATGTTTTTGTCTTCTCTTGTATAATCAGATTTTAATGCATGTTTTGGCACATCCCTGGTGAATGCATTGAGTGAGTAGAGAGTGTGAACTTCAGAACAGGGCCATCTTCTTGGGGAAGGCTGATGAGGATATTTGATAATCGGAAAGTTTTGTGACCTAGAAACAACCTCTCCATCTGACAGAACTATAAACAGTACACATTTCTCTGGATAATCTATTTCCTCAATAAAAACATGACCACACTGACAGATAAACATACTATTTTATGCCCCAGCCGAATGATTTTTTCTCTTACGTTACCATATCCTCCAGTACCTCACAGGATGGGAGCCAGCCCTTGAGACTTGCTCTTTCATCTGGGATTTACATGTGGTCTATTGACAACAAAAACTAGGACATTTTGGCTGAAGACAACGCTGACTTTAAATCTTTCGGATACAGCCCCACACAGGGCTGATCTGGTTCCTGGGTAGATACTGACACCGGTGCAAAGCTTATTTTCTTCCGTGGGTATTCACCATATTGATCTCACCAATATAAGAGAAACACCAGGGTGTTTCCCTTGCTGCACCTCATTCAGTGAGCCATATCTAACATATCTTAATAGTGAGGTCACCTTAATCATTAGCTTTTGGAGGAAGCTTGCAGAAATATCTTTGAACCAAGATACTTTCTTCACAAAAATGTTCAGACTCTTCCAGAATCAGGTGAAAAGACTCTTCTAAGTAAACATACCATTATTTCTCTTCCAAAATTCCCATAAATAAACAAAGTGACAAAAACAAAAAGTTAATACCAAAGATTCTTAGGGAAAAACAAATTGAACCCTGGGCCTTGCATAATCTAAACACTTGCTCTGTCACTGAGCTATACTCCCAGAACTGTTTGTATGTGTGTGTGTGTGTAAAGTAAAACAAAAATATACATGTATGTTGATTTTAACAACTCTTCAATGAGTCTTAGGTAAAATTAGTGCATTTTGTTTTTCTTTCTGGTTGCTATCATTTTTTAATTTTTTTTTTAATTTTGGGTGTGTTGTAAGAGAGAATTGAATTTTTCCAAGTGATTTTTGGAAAAATAAACAATGTTGTTAATGTTTACTATTGACTTCCACTCTTGAAGTCTATGGGACAATTGTGCTAATAATTGGAAAACTTCACAAATTTGGCAAAAAGATTTTCTCAAAGTTTGAGACTCAACTCTCACCATGGGGGAGGCCCAAGTAAAACTAGACATTGGTGATAGGTGAGGATGGTGTGGTCAGTTTGTGCTCCCAAGGCTCAAAGGCATCACCATTTCAGATTGAATTTTGGTATTCAAGATGCCAAAGAGAGAAATAATTTTAGAGCTAAAACTCCATATGTTAGTCTAGGCATATTTTACACCCAGCCAGTTGATTTGCACTTGACATTCTCATCTTCAGCAGCTTTCCATTAGGAATCAAACATCAGCTCAGCTGTTTATTGGTGTGGAAAGCTATTGGTGGGTTAAGTAATAAACTATTAAGCCCACTTTAAAGTTTCAAGTAAACAGCAAAAGGTAGAGTTCTGCTTAGGGACAAGGAAATTTTGTTTTTCCTCTACCCATTTGGGTTTGCCAGATTCAGGGGATTAAGAATAACAGATGGCAAGATCTGCCATAATGTGCAGTTTAAGCCTAATCTTATTATATTTATGTTTGGATTTAGACAACATTGTACAATATCTAATTCCTGGTTTCTTAGACTTTATCAGCCTGGGGATCATCCAGGGCTTGAGTAATAATCACAGTGGTATTCAGTATCTCAGCCCCACTCCATTTTGTCATTGAATTGCAAATCCCTCTACTGAGGAAACCTGGTGACCCAGGCTGCTTCTCTTCTCTTGGGCTGTGGCTCTCATGTCACTACTCAAACTGGGTGGTTGATGCATTTGCTGAGCCAAACACTCGATGCTGGTTCTGAGGGCAGAAAGACTAGCATCACACTGAATCATACCTGAAGAGTTTCCTCCAACCATAGGCTGATATCCTGAAAGGAAATGTAAGGACTACAGCTCTTTCCTACCACATGGTAGGTTCTTGGCTTACGAGGAAAAATGTGATTCACCCCCTCATGCCCATTCATTTGGAACATTTTGTTTCTCCTCTTTGCTCAAGAATCTTAAATGTCTTAATTGAATGTCCTGAGGCCCCGATTAGCAGGCTTAAAATTCCTTCCACCATTTCTTTCTGGAATTGATGGGGACAAAGGATATTTATGCATAGAGAAACTATTCTGTATTTCCCAGTTCTCCAAGAAAGGTCACCTTGTTCTACAGGCATATCTACCATGATCCTCAAAAGAATCTCAGATCTCAAAGCATTGAAAAGAAACCAACCATTCTATTTATTTTCTATTTATAGAAAAAAAAGAAGTATAAGATAAAAGCTGGTGTTATACAAAAAGTGAACAATATGTTAGGACTGGTCAAGGAAATGGCCTTGTTAGGAAATAAGGCAAAGTGAAGCATCTGTCATTACTTGACATACAACTGCCTAAGAGGATGCAGGACTCTTCTAGGAATTGGCCAATAGCATCTGTGATGAAAGTAAAACAGAATTCTCACTTATCTTTTCTAAGGAAAACTACTATTTCCTTAAGAGATGTTCTAACTCCCACCCCCCCTTTTTTTAAAGGGTGCAAGATGACAGGTCAATGGGCAATTATGTTTTTCAACATCTACTTGGTTGTATTTTCATATGGTTTTAGTAGAGCATCACCTCAGGCTAAAATAATATTTAAAAGTAAAGCTTTGGCTGTTGTATGAATGTTCAGTGAGTCATATAAATGCATGGATTTTTTTATGTATTTGACTTCTCAGCATGTGCAATGTTATAGTTGCTGGACTATATTTTACTACAGTATCCCAGAAATGCTTTACTGACCTTGAATTTTGATTTTGGAAACCTTTCTTTCAGAAGTCAGAAGATTTATGCAGAAGCAAGGGCCATGCTTGATCATGGGTGATAAAGAATTCCCTGTGAGAGCATACAGATGTTTGAAGGCAAGTGCTCCGGATTTTAAAGAGCTTATCATAGACTAGCAGAAGCCACGTGGTGGGGACCAGCATGAGGTAGAGTATGAGGCTTCACTCTTGAAAGAGCAAAGATTTAACAGGTTAGAAATTATCCCCCGAGTCAATTCCCTGAGCATAATGAAGCCAGCCTAGCATGTTGGAAATAATGGTGGCCTTGAGCACAATTATAAAGGGGTAGTTCTTCCTCCTTTCCATCTTCATCTTTCTCCATCTTGCTGTAAACATCTCCATTTTTCCCAGCCCAGCACTTGGTTACTATTACTATTTATTTCTGCTCCCTCTTTAGCACTGGGATGAAAGCTTCAAGACTTAGATCCTGTCTCCCCAGCCCTGTTCCTGTACCTCTCAATTGAGCAGTGAACCTGTCTATGCTCATAGATTGTCCTCCCCTGATAAGATATTGTCATTTGAAAAGGAACGCCTTGAAAGAGCTGTTTGCCTTCCTCCAAACACATCCAACTGCAGACATGTTAAATGTTGGAGATGTTGGCAGGTAGATGTTTAGAGGCAAGGTGGATCTCTTCAATTACATCACATAAATGACTTTCTTCTCTGTGTAACCTGCTCTGACACTCTTAGAGTCATGTCGAATCCCCCAAGATGTCAGAGTCACTGTCAGTGTTATCACTAAGCTGGTTTTGCACCAAGAACAAGCAGAAACCATTCTCACTCCACCTAACTCAAAAAAGACACTGAATTGATGAAGTGTGAACAGTAGAGTGTGTTCCTATTTTCAGATGTATACAACTTATAGTTCTAGATTTTTTTTTTCATGAAGTCTAATAGAGGTCCTCAGGGATCTTGTTTTAATGAACAAATAAGAATGATTTGTAATTCAGGCATTAATTGCCTGTATGTAAATAGCTGCTTCTGAAATGCTTAAGGGTCCTGTTTGAAACCAGTTTCTTCTCTTTAAACCTTGGCCTGCAATTTCATTTGCATTCACAATTTACTCCCAAACCTCTTATTTCATAGATAATGCAAGGTAAATTTCAGCTAACCAATCTATCCATGAAATCCAAATTTCTGTGTTTTTTTTTTTTAATTATTTTTTTAACCTAAATTGCTCATTTTGAATCCTGGAATATCTGGAGTTTTATTATGATGTGCTCAGTTTTAAGGCACATTTAAAATGTGTAGTTTGCTGTCCTTGCTTCGTGATGCTAATTTTAGCCAAGGCTGCAGTGATAAAAATCTACATAAATAAATGCATAAATAAAGAAAATCTACAAGGCTTCCTGGAATTACCACTTTTCTGAAACAATAGTTTCCAGAAATGATTCTAATTAGTGAATGTTCCATTGGCTCCAGTTTACAGTTTTATAGATGGTTTTCATTTGCAGTAACTTGTTCACAACACGCATCTACTTTCATAAATACACACATACACACATGTGTGTGTGTTTTTTGTTAGTTTATTGGCCCAGTATGTGCCATCCACATTTCAAATTATCCTGAAACTGAACATTAAAATATGGTTTGGGTAGGGTTCTGCTGACACTCTAAGCATATATCATGTGAAAAGAATACAGACCTTTCTTTAAGAGATTTGGTTGCTGATAAATCTGTAATCCTTTTTATAACATTTCTGTACATTGAAAAATAGGGATCCAAGATCCCAGAAATATATATAATGGAAATCCCAATGGCAATGAGGGGATATTCTGCAGGTGGCCCACTTTAGTCTTGGGAAAAAGTTGACTTTTCATGTAGCTCTTCCAAACAGCTGGAGAAATCCAACTCTAATGTCAATCAGATTCCAGTGAGTGGAGGTCAGCAGTAACATCTGGCTGGCCTGTCTAAGCACAGCATATCCTCACACTCTGCTCTTTCCTGCACGTGTTCACTCTTCAGGAAATATTCTATTTATTCTATCATCTGCAAAACAATATGGCCTCTGGAGCATAAACGAGAGTTGTACCTCTCCTTCCAATTTGTCTTAGGTCAGTGAATGACTGTAGCAGAAAGCATTCTTCTCAGACTGACAGAGTGATTAACAATGTTCACTTTTTTTTTTTTTTTTTGGAGTTATAGCTTTTATTAAGTCTCCTATGAGCAAAGATTAAGCCATGAACTTGTAGTGATTTTCTTTTACAGGGTGAGAGAATGACAGCATCTTATCAATTAATGTTGGCATATTATCCAGCACAAGAAAAATGAAACTCAATAGTTTTCTATGTTACAGCCTTAGGAAAGCACTGACTGTCACAGTTATCCATGAGGATCGGGACAAGCAGCCTCATGAAAGGGCCACACAATTGTGATTTCCCATCATGGAGCCTCTTCTGATACTGAGGGAGGGACTGTCCCCAGGAAACTTGGGCAGTGGCAGGGCTCAGGGTTGGAAGCTCTGTAAGGATGTAAATTTGTTTGTTTTGGAGGATCACCCTAAAACGTTGGCAGATCATGTAAAGGTTTTTCTTTTGTTTTGGAACTTGCTTGAATCGCATCAAACTCTGCTGGAATTCACGTCAGAGCAGGCTCTCTCTCTCATGGTTTCTAGTATTTCCTGTCTCTGGCCAGGCTGCAGCAATCTGAACAAAGCTTCTCATGGTATTTTATCCTGTTTGGATACAGTTCCAGTACAAACCTGGGATCAACTCAAGGCAACAGAAAATAGAAAAGAAAAATCACTGAGGAAAAGACTTGCCTGGCCTCTTGATCCCTATTAAAAGAATATGAAAGTGTAGGATTGTTTATTTTAGTGGCAGTTCAGTGGAGAGGAAAGAACACCATATTAAAAGCCAGAGACCTGAGTTTCAGCCCTTGTTCTCTTGTGACAGAAGTATAAATTTGCAAAGATATTTTGCTTCATCTTTAAAAGAGACTGGAATATTCTTAAAATCCTTTCCAGCTTTTATAGAATGTATTCCAAAGGTAGATCCATTTCATTCTGAAAATGCTTGAAGGCTGGAAAGATTAGTTTTCTGACTTGATTCTTGCCCTTAAGTCAGAGCACTTATCACACATGGAGACTGTATGATTAAGCATTTTTACTTTAACATAATTATTAATATTTTAAGCAGGTACAATGGGAATTAGTTGCAAACATATTATCTCTAGTTGACAGTTTTGCTGAATCAAAAAAATATATAACTTTTGTCCTTTTAATAATGGATAAATTCAATGCCATTTCTCCTTCATTACATAAAAAAAAAAGAAAAATATTTATGGGTTCCCCTTCCCAACACCACCCAAGGCCTCCCTGTGCGGCCTCTCTGGTTGTGCACTAGACAGAGAGCTGAAGAGGGCTTCATTCACCTAGAAGACAATGGGATGATGTTCTTTGGAATTATACAAAATTATGACCTTGGCCCTCATGTCTGCCTGATCCATTCTCAATATTCTAATTGCTTGCCTTTCCTGGAACAAGTCATACAATTCCTTGCCTTTTTATTTTTGTCCAGGAGGTTTCCTCTACCTGAAATATCTCCACTATTGCATTAAAATGATATTTTAGTTTATTTCCTCAAACACAATACATTTCTCAATGGCAGGAATTCTGCATTGTGCCTCAAAGGACAGGTAAATAAGCTTTTGGAGAGCATGATGTCTTGACATATTTTGTTCAGTTTACATTATCTAGAAATACAGCTAAAGTGGAGATCAAACATTAAATTTTAAATTACAAGGGGCTAGGATTATATCTCAGTGGTAGAGTACATGCTTAATGTGTATAAGGCTCTGGGCTTAATCCCCAACAGACACCCCCCCCACTAAAAAAATAAGTTACATACTATTTAAAATACTTTGGGGGCATCTATATAAAGAACTTTTGACCTATCTTCTCTTGTGTCTGACTTAACATCCCCAATTGAGTCATGTATGTCTTCCTTCACCATCTTTTTGACTTGTCATTAAAGCCCAGAACTCTCAGGAAATCCCTAAGGTACAATAGCAAGTTTAAATATTTCTTATTGCTTCACCATTCTTCTATTACTCTATGTGCTTCCATTTTTTAAGCACATTACAACATACCAAAAAATAAAAAAGGAAAAATAAAACAATCTGAGCATGAAACAAGATCTGCAGAACACTAAAATTCAAGATAGTGGAAAAAAATATAAACTATAATGGGTAAGCAAAGATCAAAGGCATAGACAAAAATGTAATATTAGAAGAGCTGTTATGAGGATATAGTATAGTGCACAGACCCTGGAACCTGTCATCTCTGTTCAATTTCAGCTCCTACACTTGTTTAAGTCCTCACCTTTATAAGGGAAATAATATGGCTATTCTAGGATTAAACATGCTAATATAAGTTGATTCTCATTAACAAGGTAGTAATGTTCTACAAAATTGCTGAGAACACTGAATTAGTAAAATTCAAATACTGGCTCAGGGGACATGCAGGGGGTTTTGCTGTGAGCCCCTGATCACATCAATTTCATCATAATAATACATCACCCAGTTTTATGTGTGTTTCTAGTTAAAGATACCTTATTTAATATATATTGTTGATTCATAAAAATTGATCTCACTGGCTGGTTGCAGTGTTACATGCCTGTTATCCCAGCTGCTCGAGAGGCTAAGGCAGGAGGATCGCGAGTTCAAAGCCAGCCTCAGCAAAAATGAGGCACTAAGCAACTCAGTGAGACCCTGTCTCTAAATAAAATACAAAAAAAAAGCCTGGGGATGTGGCTTAGGGTTTGAGTGCTGCTCCTGAGTTCAATCCCCAGTACCCTCCCCACCAACCCTGAAAACTGATATCAGTGTTAACAAAAGCATAACTCACACCTGAGTGAAGCTGCTCCCTTGATAAGCTCTTCATTGATAAGCATATAGGTTCTTTATAAGGCAATTCACAGCTTTCTTGTACTTGGGAAAGCTAGATACTGCTTCAGCTCTATGCTTGCAATCTATTTTAAATAGCAAAACCACCAAGAAAATGTGAAAAACACAGTACTAAAATAGAAGGTGTTTTGTAGAGGTGATTAATATCTACAATTAGTTGAGTTCAAGAAAAGATTACCCTCAATAACGTGGGTGGACCTCATCCAATCTATTGAAAGCCCTAAAAGCAACTACTGAGTTTCCCAGATATCAAATTCTCTTAAGACTAAAGCATCAACTCCATCCTATCAGTTTGTGCTACAGATTTCAGACTTGAACTTGAATCAGTTCCTTAATCAACTCCACATAGGCACAGGTGTGCACATACACACATGTGAGTATGCACACTCACATGTACATGTATGCATCTCCTGTCAGCTCGGTTTCTCTGGAGAACTCTGACACACTGGCTTTCAATTATTTTACTGTTGTAGTGGCCCTGTCAAATGGAAAGGACACCTGGGTGGAAATCAGGAAGTACAGATCTTTGTCTCATCTGCATTTCCTTATCAGGGATTTCATCATTCATGTGGTTGGACTGGTCACTCCCTGGGGTTATTCTAACTCCAGATCCTCTAGGCAGAAAAAATAGGCCTTCCTGTCTCCCCGACCCTGTCTTCTAATTCCCTTTGTAGAATCACAGAGTATAAGAGTTGGATAGAACCTTAGAGATTATATCATCCAAGCTCATTATTTCTTGATTTCAAGTACAAACGTAAAACCCCAGGCTCATGTTCCCTTCCCTCATTCTAAAACTGGACATAAACACTTGTAAGAGTGGGCGAGTCTGTTGCCAGATTCTCTGAACTCTTGGAAAGTCCTGCCAAGTATGGTTTCAACAACAAAAACTATGAGAAACTAGGGGTGTGGGTAGAAGGGGGTGGGGAAATTGGGATTCTTTTAAAGCCCTGAAATGCTAGCAGAAAATTGATCAAAGCTGAGATGAATTTCACCCATCTCTTCTAACGAGCTGCTAATATTATAGTGGCAGTCTTGTCAGGATAATTTGTCACACATGTCCCTGTGTGGGCTAAAGCCCCTTCAGAGCCATCCTCCCAAACTACTGCCACAGGCAACTTGTCTAAAACAAAGCTCTAAGACCTAATGGAAAGGAAAATTCAGTGGGGGTGAGCAGAGGGTGCAGTTAATAGTCACTGACACATTGTCGTTTGGCTCATCCCCGCCCCCCCGCCATTATATAACTTCAACCACATCTACCTTCATTAAGCTTGAAGAGCCCACTGCTATTTCAATTACATTTGTGTTACTGACACAACTGCAATGCCTACTGTCACAAAGAAGATGCCCTGGAAAAAAAAAAATGCCACCTCCTTAAAAGTAACATGGTGTCAACGTTAGTTACCAGACCAATAAAAAAACTGTGAGAGAAACAAGATTCCTTGCTGAGACAGCTCGGTGGTGATCCCTCAGCCAGGGCAAAGTTCTCTCTGGCAGAATGACTGCCTGTGACCCCAGAGGGACCTAAGTCCCAGCATCAGCTACAGAGTGCGTGGCTCACACAGTGAGTCCATCCATCACATGGGGACCCTCGTACTTGCTTAAGTGGCTCTCAGGCCAGACCATCAAGTGGCTAACACATTGTCCCCACTGAGCCTTACAAAGGTCCCATTCTTTCTCTCTGCTTTTCACATAAAAAACACCAACAAAACATCTGTTGTGGGTAGTCCAAAGAACAAAAAGATGTAATAAGAACAAGAAGAATCCAAGGTGCAGTGGGTATTGGGGGTAGAAATAATGACCATGTTATGAGACAGGTTATGCAAGGTCTCTTCTGGACTAAGCCATTCAGCATAGAAAAGAAAAGTCATCATTTTTCTTTATTTTTCCATCTCTTTAACAACATGCCAAATTGTAAAGAAATTGTACTCTTTTTTTTTTTAAGAATTCTAACTTGGCTATAGGTTTATGTATCTACTCATATATACCCTATTTCAAACTAAAATAGATTTAAAGTTGCATCATTTCTATAAAAATGCTAATTGCATACTTGACTAGTGCAAGTTAAGAACTATTGGTATATGTCCTGGGTTGATCCAGGCAGAGGACACTATAAATACTGTCCAACCAAGCCAACTCCAATGTTTATGGAGGAAATGATTGGTCCAAGGTTGGTAAGGTGGCTTCTCAAAATTCATTCAGCTAATGATGCATATAGAAACATGCCTTCAAATCCAGGTGTCCCTACTACTTCCATAACAATCATGTGAGACTTAAACAAAAGTTCAGGGAAAGCTCTCACTGGACACAGAGTGGCATCTTGAGTTAAAATGCTCAATCTGGACTCCAAGTCATCCTAGCTGGACTGACCAGGCAACTGGAAGGTAGACAAAATGCCGGGAGGCAGATAACAATGGTTCTGGCTAGAGAGAGAATTGGAAATGCAGGCATCAGCTGGGGAGAACAAGATCAGTAGTTTACCAGGAAAAAAAGCTAGACTAATATGGAGGAAGCCTTGACAACCTCAGAGAAGAATTATCCTAGATGTGAAATCACAAATTCCAACTTCAGTTTCTTGGTAAAAACTGAGCCAATAGCCTTGTTTAGTAACTTTAAGTTGCAAAATGTCTGCTAGATTGCTCACTTGTTAGGGGAAGAATCTCTTAGCCTCTGACATGAAATGGTGCATACCACTGTTGATAATCTAAGCAGAGTTTAGAAGAAGTAAAGTGAGAGAACATGGCACAGAGAAGTCCCCATTCCCACATCCAAAGATGGGTGAAGACAATGTAGGCGAATAACAGGGAGAAAAATGTCGAGATATTAATAATTTTCTGGGAAGAACAGTAAGTCAGTATTGTGCTATAGAAATAGCAAAGAAGAGTGAACATTTTCCATCCCCCTTTACTCTGCTCTTTCTGCTGTATCTTCTACTGCATCCCCATGCCTTTTTCATCTGGATTCTATATAAGAAGGAAATATATAGCAAGTCAATTTGTCACATACTGTTTTGGAGGAAAAAAAATCAGTAGAGAAATATTCTTCTAATCAAATGACAGAATTCAATTTTACCCAATTTTCTTCGATTGCACATTTTTTCCCTTGTTCTTCTTCCCTGGTCAGTCAGAATAAACAGAATCTGAATGCTAAAGATCTATATGAGGCAGAGTTTTACAGACACCCATTCATCACACACCCTTAAAGCAAAATGGGAAGCAGAGGATTGAGGGGCTCAAATGCATGAACTCAGCAGCTATGAATCTCCATGTCCTGCATTTTTCCCCACAAAATGATTCTGGTTCCTCCTTGCCCCTGTGGCCAAGTTGATGAATTCACCTGCTACCTCCATCGATGTATGATTGATGCACATTCTCAACTGCAGAACACAGAGAGAGACTCAGAGGATCACTATGATATGCAGAGAGAACCTGGCATGTAGCAAGAACTCTTTAGAGTTAAAAATGTTCACCCTCAAAATGTGTATATTGTTTTAGTGACATAATTCGACCAAAGTATGAATAATTTTGCATATAATACCCTTTTCTACTCTTTTTTTTAAATATTTATTTTTTAGAAGCAGTTGGAAACAATACCCTTATTTTGTTTATTTATTTTTATGTGATGCTGAGGATCGAACCCAGAGCCTTGCACGTGCTAGACGAGCACTCTACCACTGAGCCACAACCTCAGCCCCCTTTTCTACTCTTATAACATTTTAAATGCTATGCAAGTAATATACAATTGCATTTTCTATTGCTTCTTGCATTCCCTTTTCCCTTCCTGGAGTATATCTCTTTGTAATTTTTTTTTAATAGGAGATCTATGAATGGTTAAAGTTTCTGCATTTTCCCTGAAAATGTGTTCATTTTATTGCACCCCTTGAGTGATAATTTAGCTAGGTATAGAAATCTAACTTTTATAAGTTAGAAATTGCAACTGGATGAAGAATAACAACTTGACCAATGAGGCTATTAAGTGAGGCTTGTGTGAAATTTGACTAAACAGATTTCTTTATGTAGTAATAAACTGGATATTGGAAGTTTTAGGATGGTGCACTGGCCTAAGACTGATCATCTTATTTGATAGTGAGAAGTCATCAAAAACTTCTCTACTTTAATAGTATGCAAACCTCAACAAGTGGTTTTCATCCTCATCATCAAAAAATGACTAATATACTTTTAGTCATTAAATCAATATTCCAGGCAAAAATAAAAGGATAGGAGATGCAGAAGGAGAATATGTACAAATTGGCTATATTAGTCCTATTTTTTAATTAGAAAAGTAGTAGATTCCCCTTCTACACACACACACACACACACATACACAATACCTGCTAACCTTTCTCTGTCAAATGTCCAGTTCTAGTTGCAAGGGAGCCTTCAGAAGTATTGTTAGGTGGACATATAGTGCTACTTTGAGTAATGTTAGGATTTTGTTAGGAAGAAGTGAGAACAAAGTAGATATTATGAGAAAAAAATAGCAGTATTTACCACTTAGGTTCATAATTATTTCATTTCTATCTAAGAAATTGCTCCATGCTTGTATCTAACATATTGTACATGGAAAATCTGATGTTGATCTTTTTCTTTAACAGCTATAATTCTGGAGCCTTTGGATAAATTCTTTCATTAGCTCTTGTAATTATTTCTCTTTCGTAATGGTGACTGTCATCAAATAGCGAAGGAGTCCCACTTGAGAATTTCTGCAGTTGAGATTCCCCGGTATCAGTGAGCTACCCTTCTAGGTTGCTACTTCACTTGTATCTTCCAACGTGAAATCTCATTCAGTGCTGCCCCTGCATTTACACAGAAACTTTCTCCTGTGCTTCTCATGGCCTCCAATTTCTTCCTGGGTGATGTCTCCTGTGAAATTTTCCATTTGCGTTTTGTCAGAATTTCTCATCATTTCTAGGTCCCTTATAGTTCTTCGTGATCTTTTCAAGAAAGATAATGTATATACACTTCTTTTTATGTATTTGATATGAGAAGATGGAGTCAGTAGCTTGTGCTTTTTCTACCAACTTGAAAATTAATATTCTAAATAATTCACAAATGGAATGGGTGGGTTTTACAACAATGCTAGAGTAGGTTACTTGGAAGAGGTCATAGATAACAGCTTATAGTCTTTAGAAACTAAATTATCTACTATGTTAATGGACGATACACTCACTTTACTGCTTCAAATAGGGCAACAATAACAATAAACCTTGCCATCTTTCTTGATATTCTTTTTCTTTCTACTAGATCTAGCAAGAAAATTCACAACCTAAGAGCTTGCTTTTGCAGATCTCAGGATCTTGATAGTCCCTTGGCATACTAAGCTGCAGAGAAAGCAAATAGAAATTAAGATGACAAAAACAAACTCCAAAGTAGAAAACTCTGCTCTCCACAACCCTGCAAAATCTCCCAGCTGCAATCCAGAGAGATGCCCACTTTGCATATTTCTTCAGTAAACTCCCTTAAGTGTACCCAAGCAAAACCAGCTTTGTTATGAAATGACCCTGTTTTTCCTGTGGGTTCTGGAGAAGGGAGCCTGAAAGGACCCAAGGGACAGGATAACCTCCCAGGAAGCATGTTTAAAGAAATGAGGTTGCTCTGGGCTTATTGAAATTTCATCTTCTTCATACAAATTTCTCTGATTAGCAAGTATTAACTCAGGATGTTTTTCCAGTTCTCTGAATTCCTAAAACCCTTAGAATACATGGCATATTCTAATTTTTAGCTTATATTCCTAAGTACCATTTTATGACTGTTGTCTGTTTCAAACCTTGTCTCTCCCACTATCTGATCACCTTCATGTGCTCAGGGGTAATTGTTCCCAGTTCTTGGGGCTACAGAGTTCCCAGAATACTAGATGCATAGCAGGCAAGGACTTCATACATATTGGTTCATTTAACCTGAGAGAAATGGTCTAATTATTCTCCTCAAGCCAATAAGTTTTTATTTAAAGAAACTAGAGCCATCTTTAATGTCCTGAGTACCAAACAAAAGGAGTTTGGCATACATTCAAGCAGGAAAGAGTCCTTCAGTCAGATTCAGAATATGTGCAAAAGATTTCAGCAGCTGTGGATGGTGCAAACAAGAATGAATTGCTCACAGGGCGCCAGCAACTAACGGAATATTAACTGAAAGTTTCCTGGGTGGGTGGGAGGCTCCTTCCTGTTTGACACAGACTTACCTACATCACTGGGTAGTGGTCATAAGTGGGCAATAAAATATTTAGAAAATAATTCAGGGCAAAGAAGTTTTTTTTTTTATATATATAAAGCAACAATATTGGGGTTACTTGAAATAAGAGATATCTAATGAAATGTACCTATTTAAAGTGTATTCAGCAAGGTCAGTAAATTTGGACAACTGTATACATTCTATATCCAAAACCCCAATTAAGATATAGAGCATCCAAGCAAGAGGTCCCTATAGTTCCTTTGTAGTCAATCACAACCCAGTTCCTGCCCTCGGTCTAGGCAACAACTGATGTACTGTCACTATACTTTGTCTTATTTTTGTAGAATATAATGTGAATTTAATCATGTAGCATATGGGTTGTTTCTTTTTCCTTTTTATAGCTGAATAGTACACCACTGCCTGAATGTACTATTCCGTTGTTCTGTTCATAAAAATGAGCATTTGAGTAGTTTGCCTTTTGTCTGTGTTTCATTTCTCTGGGATAAATGCCTAGGAATGCAGTAGCTGGAAAGTCGATAAGTGTAAAAATCATTAGACCATTTTAGATTCCCACCATCAATGTATGAGCCTTCCAGTTTTTCCACATCTTGCCAACATTTGGTATTGTCAGTCTTTTTAACTTTTGCCATCTAGTGAGTATGTAGTGGTATCTCACTCCTTTGTTTTGTTTTGTTTTGATTTTTGTACTAGGAATTGAACTCAGGGACACTTGCCACTGAACTACATCCACAGCCCTTTTTATTTTTTATTTAGAGATAGAGTCTCACTAAGTTGCTAAGTCTGGCCTCAAACTGGCAATCCTCCTGCCTCAGTCTCCTGAGTCACCCATGTCTGGCTGTCATTACGTTTTTCATTTAGAGATAACTCATATTGATCATCTCACAGAAATTTGTTGAATATTCACTTATAATATTTTGTGAGGTATCTGTTTGAGTCTACCTATTTTTTAATTTGATAGTTAGTCTTATTATTGCATTGGATAATGCAATAATTGTACTTTATATTTTATAGATATAAGTTCTTCATCAGGTCTAAGCACTGTTTTCTCCCAGTCTCTTCCCTGCCTTTTCACTTTCTTAATAATGTATTCTGAAGATCTAATTTTTAAAAAACTTAATGAAAGACAATAATTTATTTGCTGTTTTTCTTTTGTGGTTAGTGTCTTTTGTGTCCTAAGAAATATTTCCTTATTTCAAAGTCGTAAAATGTTCTCCTGTGCCTTCTTTTAGATCAATGGTCAGTAACCTTCTTGTAAAAGGCCATATCATCAATACTTTTGGCTTTATGGACCATATGGTCAGTGTGGTAGCAATTCAATGCTGCCATTGTAGCACCAAAGCATCCATTGATAACACACAAATGAACATGATTAAACATGGCCAGTGGACCAGGGTTATCTAACCCTGGTTAGAAGCATTAGAGATTTCACTTATATATTTAGGGCTATGATTAACTTCCAATTAATTTTGGGATATGATGTGAGTGGTGAATTCAGATTATTATTATTTTACATTTTGCCACATGCATATATAGATGTTTGGCAACATTTATGGAAAAAAAACTTTCATTTTCTCATTTATTGACCTTGACACCCTTTACAAAATCAATGAGCCATGTGTTTCTCTACTTTCTATTCTGTTGAATATATATGTTTATCTTATGCCAGTACCACACTGTCTTGATTGATGTAGATTTACAGTAAATGCTACAATCTACTAGTGTATATGTTTCAACTTAATTCTTTTCATTTTTCAGGGGTTTTTTTTGGGGGGGGTATATTATAGGTTCTTTTCAGAAAAGGATAATATAAATATAAGTATTAGAACCAGCTTTCTAGCTGGGATTTTGATTGGGATTGCATTGAATCTATTGATTAATATGGGAAGAATTGTCATCTTAATATTAAATCTTCAAATTCACAAACAAGATACACCGTTCCGTGTATTTAATTTTTAAACTTTCTCTTGGATTTGTTTTGTACTATTTATTCCTCAGGTCTTAAGCACATTTTTGTTAAATTTGTCTCTAATTATTTCATGTTTTGAATCCAATTATAACAGCATTGTTCATTTCAATTTTCAATGTTTCAATTCAATCACTATTGATTTTTTTCTTTTTTTAATCTTAATTTGTTACATATGATAACAGAATGCATTACAATTAATATTACACATATAGAGCACAATTTTTCATACTCTGGTTGTATATAAAGTAGAGTCACATCCTTCCTGTCTTTATACATGTACTTAGGGTAATGATGACCTTAGCATTCCACTGTCTTTCTTACCCCTATGCCTACTCCCTCCCTCCCCCTTCCTCCTTTGCCCTATCTAGAGTTCATTTAATCCTCCCATCTCCTCCTCCCACTCCCTGCAGCATATTATGAATCAGCATTATCAAATCAGAGAAATCATTCAGCATTTGGGTGTTTGGGATTGGCTAATTTCACTTAGCATTATATTCTCCAGCTCCATCCATTTACCTGCAAATGTCATGATTTTATTCTCTTTTAATGCTGAATAATATTCCATGTGTATATATACACCACATTTTCTTTATCCATTCATCTGCTGAAGGGCATCTAGGTTGGTTCCACAGTTTAGCTGTTGTGAATTGTGCTGCCATCTGTTTTTGGTATTAGGGTATTCTGAGCTTATGAGTTAAATTTTGAAGGGTTCTTTCCTTGATGTGGCTGTATCCCTGTAGTATGCTATTTTTAAGTCCTTTGGGTATGGACCAAGGAGTGTGATAGCTGGGTCAAATGGTGGTTCCATTCCCAGTTTTTCAAGGATTTTCCATACTGCTTTCAATATTGGCTGCACTAATTTGCAGCCCCCCCAGCAATGTATGAGTATATCTTTTCCCCACATCCTCACTAACACTTATGTTGTTTGTATTTTTAATAGCAGCCATTCTGACTGGAGTAAGATAAAATCTTAGAGTAGTTCTGATTTGCATTTCTCTAATTGCTAGAGATATTGAAACTATTGATTTTTTAAATGTTGAATTTGTTGACATGCAAAATTCAACTTTCAATTTGAACAGATTTTGGGGGTTCCTTAGATGTTTAATATACACAATCATGTTCTCTATGAATTAAAATAGTTTGCTTATTCCTTTCCATTGTATCAAGTTTTCTTTCTTCCTTTTCCTTTTTTTTTTTTTTTTTTTCTCTCTCTCTCTCTTACTTACAACACTGGCTAGGATTTCCACTGTAGTGTTGAATGAAAGTGATGGGAGTGGATGTTCTTTTCTTCTTCATTATCTTAGGTGGAAAGCATAAACATTTTTCATTAAGTATCATGTTCATTGTAGATTTTTCATCAATTCCCCTTTATTTTTGCGTTTTATTTCATTGGAATCTGCTCTTATCTTTCACACTTTGTATCTCCTGCTGGCTCTGGGTTTAATTTTCTCTTCTTCTTTCAGTATGTTAAGCTGGAAGCTTTAATCATTAATTTTAGTTCCTTCTTTTTTAATATTAGCCTTTAAAGCTTTAAATTTTCCTCCGAGACACTGATTTAGCTGCACCCTACAAGTTTCTTGTGTTCTAATTGAAATTTAAGATATTTTCTATCTTCCTTTGTAGTTTCTTCTTTGATTTGTGAGTTATTTAGAAATTTGTTATTTCATTTCCAAATATTTGGAGAACATTTTAGATACCTGTCTGATATAGATTCCTAATTTAATTCCAATGTGATCAAGAACATGCTCTGTACCATTCCAAATCTTTTAAATTTACTGAGACATTTATGACAAAGTATTCATGGTACATGTTCCATATGCATTTGAAAAAAACATATATATTCTGTCAGTAGGTAGAGTGTGCTATAAATATCTATTAGTTCCAGTTGCTTGGTATTCTTAAGTCTTGTATATCCGAATTGATTTTTTTTGTCTACTTGTTCAGTTACAAAGCAAGAGTGGTTAAATCTTCAAGTATATTTGTCAGCTTGTCTGTTTTTCTTTTCAGTTTAGTTAGAATTTGCTTCACATATTTTAAAGCTCTATCATTAGGAATATAGAGTTCTGACAGTAATCCTTCTTAAAGAAATTTTATAATTATGAAGTGTGACTCTTAATATTTGATAATTTTCCTTGTTTTGAGGTTCTTATTACCCAATATTAATATATCAACTGCAGCCCTCTTTTGATGATTATTCACTTGCTCTACTATTTTCTATGATTTTATGCTTAGCCAATTTTAAAGTGGAATTCTTGTAGACAGCATTGTGTTGGTGCTTTGCCTTTTAATCCAAGCCAACAATCTCTTCCCTTTAATTTAAATATTTTATATTTTTACATTTAATGTAAACGTAATTCTAAATGGTTTAAATATATCATATTGCTACATTTTCTATTATATTTAATTGTCTTTTTTCCTCTTTTCCTGCCTTTCATTGAATATTCTTAACATTCCATTTAATTTTCACAAATAGTTTTCTAAACTGTTTTATTTTTATAATCATTCTATACAACTTTAGTGATGTTCAGTCTACATTGTACTTCAAATTATCAGTTCATGTAGTATCTACAAATTTACAACAGTGTATTTCTACTCCTCCACTTCCATTGCTGTGCTATTATTTCACTAATTTTACTTCTACCTAGACTATAAACCCCATAATACATTTTTACTTTTTTTATATACATTTTAGTTATATATATCTTATAAACCCCACATTTTAAAAAATTATTTTTGCTTTTAACTGAGCATCTTATCTTTTTGAATCGTAGGTCAATTTTGTATTCTTAGAATAAACTCCACAGGTTATAATACACTATGCTTTTAATATTTTACAGACTTGGCTTTCTAAAACAGTTAATATATGATTAGATTTTAAAATACAATAGTGCCATCAGAATCCAATGACAGGAAAACATATAGGAGAACTATATGTCAGGGGATTAAAAAATTCCTCTTGGAAGAGAGAACATGCAAGATGTACATACAAGAGAGAAGCAATTGCCAATTAATTACAACTCTGTCATTCAGAAATTCTCTGACACTAGTTGAAGTAGAAAACAGTCTAGCGGACATTTAGTCTACACTTACAGACAATTAATCTACAGGTGAATATAAAGCCCAGAGAGAATAAAAGAGTAAAAAGAATCACCTTAAGTTTCCCAGTGACCTCTCTGCAGAGCTGTAACCTGCCTGCTTCTCCTGACTTTAGGTAAAGTGATAGATTTAGTATACATGTGCTCCCATCACAAAAGCTGATTTCAATTTGTAGTGTCTGTGGTTGCAAGGATATGACATTAACATTTGGGACAGTTCAGACTGGTTTGCTTTCAGACTCAAAATGATTTTGGCATTGGGTAGAGTTTTTAAAATGTTAAAAATAGCCCATGAGGCCAGACATGATGTTGCATGCCTGTAATCCCAGTGACTTGGAATTACTAAGGAGTAGAGTTCAAGGCCACCCTGCAAAACTTAGTGAGACCCTCAGCAACTTAGCGAGATCCTGTCTCAAAAACAAACAAACAACAAACAAACAATCCCTGGGGAAGTAGCTCAGTGGTTAAAAAAAACAAAAAACACTTGGTTCAATTCCTAGTACCAAAAAAAAAAAAAAAACCCTAAAAGAAAGGATCATAGAATAGCTCCAAAGTTTGTTTTTCCTTTATAAATGTGTGTGTATATATATATTGAATTATTATTTACCTGCAGTGAAAATCACAAATATTAGTTGTACAATTTAATCACTTTTGACAAATATGTACACTTAGGTAATTCATATTCTATAATAGATCACCTCTGACAGTTCAGAAAGGCCCTTTGTTCTCTTTCTCAGTGCCCTCACCCTAGAAGTAACCGCTTTTCTGAATTCTGCAACCATAAAAAGTTTCGCTTGTTTTAGAAACTCATGTAAAGAAATTATACAATGAACAGAGTTTTTATATGGCATCTTTCACTCAGCATTCTTTTGGGTTTCATCCACATTGTTATGTGGATCAGTAATTCATTCCTTTATATCTCTGTGCAGTATTTCATTGGATGACCACACATCACAGTTTTTCATTCATTCTCATGTTGATGGACTGTTCACTATTTTTAGATTTTGTTGTTATTGGTGATGCTTTGGGGAAAAAACTGCTATCTACATTATTGATTAAGTCTATTTCTGGATAGAGTTTTTTTTTTTCTTACATAAACAGAAGGATGGAAATTTCTGGGTTATATGTAGATATATGATCTTTTTTTTAAGAAACAGTAAACAATTTCCAAAGTAGTCATACTGGTTTACATACCCCCCAGCAGTGTATGAAAGCTGCACCTCCTCACCAATGTTCAGTGTTGTCAGTCTTTTTTATTTTAGCTGTCCTATTAGATGGGCACTTATAGCTTATTGTGAATTTAATTTGTCTTTGATAATTCACAGTATTAAAATTTCTTATGTGTCCACTTGATTTACATATTTTCTTTTGTAAAGTGTCTATTTAAATTATTACCCATCTTTCTGTAATCAAGATCTTGTCTTTTGTTATTGAGTTATAGGAATATTTTTTAGATTTGGAATACCAGTCATTTTTCTGGTATATGTCTGGAAAATTTCTAAGGTTCTTAGACTTAATTTATGGCACATTTACCCAAGAATAGCTTTGGAACCAGCGAGAATGACTACTGCCTAGAACATTTCCATCACAATCATGTTCTCTTTAGGTCTAGGGTTCTTGGTGAGAGTGAAGCTAAGCAGGGCTTACCTGGGGGTGCCTGTCAGAATGTTGCAGCTCTCCGGTCATTTCTGGAATGTAAGAACATGCCAGTATAAAATCAGAGGGGAAGTTTACAAAGCTTCTCCACATATTATTCCTAATGGTGAAGTTGCCACATCCTACAATCTTGTCACCAGGTATCCCTGATTTCTCTTTGCTTGACGTTGAACCAGTCTTTTCCTTTAGAACAACCCCTCTAAGTTTAGAAAAGTCAAAGGGAATTGTCCAAAGGAAATTTAAAAGTGTGTTTAAGAACTTAAAAGCAAATGTTCTCTGGGCGAGGAAGATTCTTCCTTAAACTGACCTCAAGATCTCTTATTTAGGCTTTCCTAACTTCTCTGCCCCTTGGAGAAACCATGTAAGTTCATACCTAGGATGTTCTCTGATCCCTGACTCATTCTCCCTGGCCATTTGTAGCTGGCCTGCACACAGGAAATCTGGGTAGGATCTTGGCTTCTCCTTCCAGTGGCTAGTAGCATTAACTCCAAGTGTCTATAATTTGCCCATGAGAACAAGATGCTGACTTTAAATACACCTTCAGAAACCCAGTTGCCTGACCATCCTCTTCCACTCAAGCATTGATCCACAGGCTTCTCCTTCTGCCTAAGGTTTTCAATTGCTCTGACAATTAAGATATTTATTAAAGAGGTCTGCAGTGTCTAGACTCAAGTTGTTGTTTTCTAAATAGCGGCTACTACACAAGCAGCTGTGCTTGCTTGGATCTGATTGCTCCACACATTTCCTATTCTATTCATTAAGGGGTGAATCATGTGTTTATTAGTTGAAGCACACCCCCTGAAGAGCTTTCATATTATCAGTCCCATCTGAGAGAAAAGGAAACTGGCAGTAAGTGAAAGGACATCATAGAAGTGCCTTGTATTTGCACAATGCTCTTTCACTTGCATTAGCTCAGGTGGTTTTCACAGAGACCCCTCTTGATTGATGAGTTATTGCTACTATCTCTACCACAGCAGGTCGGGAAATGAGAAAGGGCTCAGGGCTAAGCAAGTCACCGAAAGTCCCATGAAAGGTCAGCTGTTAAGCAGAACAAAATGCTGGGCTCCTATTTCCTGGCTCAGCCTCCTCTCTCCACCCCCTCAGCTTTTAAATTATAGTGAGTCAGCTGGATGAAGGACCAGGACAGACTTTGGATAGAAGACAAGGAGGCACTGACTTCAGTGCAATGAAAAAAGCCAAAGCAAGGACACATCCCAATTGCCAGAAAGCAGTGGGGATCATACCGAGGCTGTTATCAACTGAAGGCATTGCTCTAGCTCCCAGCCCCAGGGCTTCTGCAGCCCACAGGAATCAGGGCCCAGAGCCTAAGGCCCAGGCTTTCCACTCACAGCCTGCCTGGAAGCTTCTCCTCCAGTCAAGCTGTTCCTCTGTGATTTCATATCTTCCCTCTTGCTCTCCTCTTCTTCCTGTGTGTTGAGTACAGCCAGTAGGAATCATTCTGAGAACTCACTGATGTGCAAAATGGCTTCCTTCCTTTGGGTTGGATGAGCTAGTTGTTTGGGGAAAGGAATGCATCTCTGACTGCCTCTGTATTCACCTAGGTTTTCAGCTACTAGTGCCTAGTACCCTTTGTTTAAGAGAAGACAGGGCAGGTTTTTTTTTTTTTTTTTTTTTTTTTTTTTTTTTTTTTTTTT
>NW_026000016.1:7083232-7187271 GCF_001458135.2 Marmota marmota marmota | reverse complement strand
AAAAAAAAAAAAAAAAAATATATATATATATATATATATATATATATTAATAAAAATTTAAAAAAAGAAAGAAAAGAAAACCTAGAAGAGGAGGATGCAGCCAGCTCATATAGGTATTCCAAAGAGCATCACTTCAGGCACAGCTGGGAGGAGAACAGTTTTTATATACTGTGGGAAGGAGCACTGACTCCATTCCCACAATGAAGCATCCAGGCAACCTGGAAATGTCCATAGGCCTGGCATCTTGCCACAGATAGCATGAGTCAGGTTCCCTGAGGCTCTCAGACTATGTGTCCAAAAGCCCTCTTTGGCCCATTCTCCTCTCTAATCCTCTGGAGAGTCCTCAGAGCAAAATCTGACCATGGTGGAAGATAGTCAGGAGCAAGTAGGTATTTCTGGCTAGATGGAAAGTAGACTTCTTTCTCACAGCCATAATTTTAAAAGAACATTACTTAGTCAGAATTCCTGCCAGGACCTCTAAACCTATTATTGTTTTTTCTTGCAAAAGATTATTGTAATAATTGACAAGAATAATATCATTATTATATCTTATTTTAAACAGTCATCTAATAATAGCAATAGTTCACATTAACACATACTTATTATAAGCCAGGCACTATGCCCAGCACTTTATATTTATCATCAAATTTAACTCTCACAATGCTTTTCTTTAATTATTTTAAATATGTGGTTTTTTTTAATTCCCATTTTGTTTACTGTTTCATAACTCTACACACTCAAAAGGGAAGTGTTTTTGGAGGTCATCCAGGCTAGACTAAGCAATGAACTTGACTTTCCATGTTATCTAAGAATAGACCTGTCTGATTCCCAATGTTTGAGGCCTTCTTAACACCCACCTATCTATCAGTAATATCTTGGGTTCTTTATTTCTTAGAGTGTCAGCAACAGTTTTCACTTCTTTCTCTGCCAAATGACACCTAATCCTACATCCCAATGCCATGAGATCCTGGGAATCCTCTTTTTTTCCCATCAAAAAAGAATTAGATTCATTTATTCCATATCTTATCCAATATTCAACAAAAAACATTTCTTTAGTCTAATGTTCCCTAAAAAAACAATGATTCCCCCAGATTGTTTTAAATTAAAAGCAACCCCATGTACTGATATATTCACCCTCTATTTCCCTACCTTGACAACATTATTGGTTTTGGGAAAGTTTATTTTTCTAGTTCATTAATCTTTGTTAAAAGAGTGAATACTAATATAGCCACTCAACAGTAGCATATGGTGGTATTGAAAGATATATCCACAGAAGTACTCAAAAATCTAGATTCAGAATCCATTCCAAAATTTTAAGTAGGTCATTAAGTAACAAAAGAAAAAAGAATTTAAAAATTTTTCACATCATAATGTTTGCTTAGAACAGATATATGAATTTCCCAACACACATAAAAGTTGGCAATTCTAAATCACAAGTTTATATGTGATATAGATGAGCTTTTACCTACAAACGCTATGACATAGGTAGTTAAGCCTTAGTTCATGGAACATGAATTGGAAACCTATGTAAAACGACTAATTGTCAGATTACATGAGAAGTTACCTATCTTCATAGTGGGCACCACTGTGGAAATGCTCAAAATGGAATACAGGGAAAAAACCTACATGGGCATAAGATGAGTGCCTTCCATTGCAGGGAAACAGTGAATCAAGAATGACCATGACCCACACTGTCAGTGAAGTTGCATTTCTCGAGTACTAAATTCAAAGAATCTGATAGGCTTTCCTTTTTTTTTTTTTTTAAAGAGTGAGAGAGAGAGGAGAGAGAGGGAGAGAGAGAGAGAGAATTTTTTTTAATATTTATTTTTTAGTATTTGGCGGACACAACATCTTTGTCTGTATGTGGTGTTGAGGATGGAACCCGGGCCGCACGCATGCCAGGCGAGCGCGCTACCGCTTGAGCCACATCCCCAGCCCCTTTTATCTCCCAAATCCCTTGCCAACATTGGTCTGTTGAACCAAATTGTTCTATTTAGTACTGAGTCCTTTTTCTCTCAGACTGCTGAACTTGGAGTAGAAGCAACAAAAGAACATTGGCACTAAGTTTATGTTGTGTTCTAGTTCATTTTATCTGAGGACATATGAAATCCTATCACAGATTCTCTGCTCAGGAAACATGAAGGAGCACCCTCATCTACATATCACACAGCTAACTTTTGTGTCCTAAAGCCCTGCCACCTGCAAGAAGAAAAATAGCCAACCCTGCAGGCTTTTTCTCCAAGAGCATTAACTCCACTTACTCAAAGAACATGAAGGATGGCAATGACATTGAGAGTGTCCAGCTTTCTGGAAAAACTAGTCCCTGTGTTGAAACAAGATCCACCCAGGCTTAGCATATTTACATCTGAATTTTATTTTTCCAAGAATCCAAGATTAAACCACTTTTAAGGGCATTATTCAAATATTTTTCAATCTATGGTGGTTTCTGTGTTTTTCATCTCCATTTTGCCCATTTTATCCTCTGCAGAACAAAAGCAGACTTGAAGGGAGACAGATGGGCCAACATGTGGAAGGTGGGGGCTGCTCTAAATGACAGCTTTGGTGAAGGACAAAAACGGGCTCTCCTCGTTATGCTCATGGAACACCAAATATGAAGAAATTAAACTGCTTTAGGACTAAGACCCTGAAGGTAGCTCATATTGCCCTGGGAAAAAATGTTAACATTAATAGGTTACTTAAGAAAAGTGTCCAAGATCAACACATTCAAGGCCATTATAAACACTAACATATACATTCAGATATGAAGTTACACCATCAGCATAAACATGCAGAAAAAGAAATTTCCAATTTGCATGACTGTGAGGTTTCTTTTGGTTGCCAGCAATCTCAAAAATGCATTGAAATTTTCAAATTAACTGGGGACATTTTACTCAATTTTATCTCTCAATGCTTCTGTGTCACTTTTTCTTCAAGGTCTGTGCATTTTACTGATTGAAATGCTCAAACGTTTATTCATTTATTCATTTCAAAGGAACAGATCATCATTATGACATTTTTTTGAAAGAATAGTGTCAGAACTTTCTATTGTTCTTTTCTCTTTTCTCCAAATACTTTCCCTCTTTATAACCCTTCACCCCCTTTATCTCCATACTTTTTGCCCTCAGGCAATCCCCATTGCTTCTATGGGGAATTTTTTTTTCAAATGTCAGGTTCTTAAAAAAAAAAATCTCTTTAATCATAAAGAGTTCTATGGAGAATCAGCTTCCTAAATTCAGAATAAAATTCCTGTGTATCCCAGGTTTGGGACAGGATACAGGAAAAAAAGGTAACATTGATATACAATATAATGTTAAAAATTCAAATGCTGTTCAATAGTGCCATACCATCTGAACTAGCTGCAAACGGTAAATAAACCCAGCTTGTAACTTAATGATCCTTGTGTTTGTGTGTCTGTGAATACATTAAGAGCTCTCAAAGAAAAAGATTGTGTCATTATAAATAAAAGATAGCAGTGAATTGCAGGCAGCCACACAGAAACGAGATGCAGTTCTCTAGATCTGTCGGTGTGGATATTAAACATGGATCTTTACCCTTTTGGTTTGCTGTGGCAGCGTGAAACCCACTCCTGATGCAGTAGCATCCAGAGAGCTTTGAGGGTCTTCATTACATATTGTCTGCCCTACAAAAATCATCTGCTTTACTTGGAATTGATTTGAAAACCAGATTCGCGTGGTGCCTGCTGTACCACAATAAACAAATAAATTAGCTGCTGTGATATGGAAATTTACATGATTCAGTGTACTTAAAAACTGTTAACTGTGAACTTATTAATTGAAAACCACAGGACAATAATCAGCATGTCCTTCAATAGAAAAACGAATCTCTTGTTAAAGCAAATTTGGAAGGCAATAAAGATGTGTTTTTTGCATAAACTCATGCCTCAAGCCACTTGATGTGATATTTTTAACTTCATCTTTTGGTGGCTTGTGCTTTGTTTGTGGACTCCATATTGATTTGTTTCCCAAAAACGTGTAGTGTAACTCTACATCCCACATGGATTGTTTCTTTTTTTCCCCACCTCTCCACGCAGGTTATATTCATTTCAGTCAATCTTGTTTTTCTGCCTTCTGTCTTGAGAACTTTAATTAAAATGGTCTGCTAACACTTGAATCTCTTAAAGGGAGCGCTTGGAATCCTCAACTGCATTTTCCTCACAGAATTCCCAGGGAACATACGCCTCCCTCAAACATATGTTCCAAGGGGAATGTCTGTCTAGAAGCTACTAAGTTGCAGTGGGGACTGAAGCATAACAAATTCTGAGGGAGAAATGACAATGATTTTTTCTTATATCCAAGCAATTTAACTAGGTAGATTTCTGAAGTTTGGCTAGTCAGAATGGCTAACCCATAATCCATTATCAACCCCATTTTATCTCAGAGAAGAGCTCAGTTTGAGGAGATGCTGTCTGTTCACTATAGCAACACCTGAACCATATCCCACCTTGAAGGTTGTCCTCTGAAACTGTCACACTGTCACCAATGTGCGGCCAGCCATGATGATGGTGTTCATGTTCTCCCTGAGAACTAGGATCCTGAGAGTAATATCACATGATGATAAAAACATATCTGTCTAGGTGTACTTAGGTAACAATTTAAAGATTTTAAAAAATGCCTTTGTTTTATTATGTTTCCTTCCTTCGCTACTGTTTCCCCTAAGTGTTGCATGAAAATACCACTCAATCTTTTCCCTTGTATTTTACTTTTCTAGAAAATTAACTCACCATGAGTTCTCCTGAAGTAGAGAAGCCACCTGTTGCTCTTGATATCTTACTTCCCACAGAATCCATTTAGAGAGTTTGGGAGTGTTTCAGAGAGGAGTCGGTGCATAGCCCTCAGCCATCCTCTGGGATGGAGCCAGGACATTTCCTACACTTGAGGGGCTCCTAGTAGCTGCAATTTCAACAGGTGGTAGGAAAGAGGAGGAGCTAAGGGGGCATGCTGAGGGTTGACAATCAAACCACTCAACGTAGGCATTAACAAAATGGAAATTAAATGCATGGTTCATTAAGTCCTTGAATATCAGTGGCACTACCACATAATCTGTCAAATATCATGCTCTAAAAAATGTTCTTCTCGCTGTAGATAGGGCAAAGGGGAGGGAGAAAAAAGGGGAGCAATGGGATAGAAATGATGGTGGAATGACTTAGACTCATTACCCTAAGTACATGTATGAAGACACAAATGGTGTGAAAATACTTTGTGTATAACCAGTGACTTGAAAAATTGTGCTCTCTATGTGTAATATGAAATGAATTACATTCTGCCATTGTATATAACAAATTAAAATAAATAAATAATTTAATAAAAAATGTTCTTCTCATCCTTAAGTATATCTCCAAAACCAACATACTAAAAGGAAAAATCTTCATAGACTGACCATTATACATACTTTTTTTTAAACTGGGTATTTAACACAGGAGCAATTTACCACTGAGCCACATCCCCAGCCCATTTTTTTTTAGTTTTTGTTTTGAGGCAGGGTTTTGCTAAGTGGCTTAGGACCTTGATAAGTTGCTGAGGCTGGCTTTGAACCTGCAATCCTCCTGCCTCAGCCTCCCAAGTATCTGGGATTACAGGTGTGTGCCACCATACCTGACTCACATACTTAATTCTTACATGTGTTTATTGTGGTTTTCCCTCCCTGCGGAAAACTTTAACAAGAATGTCTTTTCATATTATGGCATTGGATTGATTTGCAAAGTTGTCAGTCAGATGTGGCTTAAAAAAAAAAAAATGATCCCAGATTCTTTGACACAACTTCCATTGAGAGGTGGGTGTAGTGGGACAGCCTGTAACAACTTCAACCAGAAGAACAAAGCAATGCTTTGTGATTTCTGAATCGAGGTCAGAAAGAGTTTGGCAGCTTGCTCCTGGGTTCTCTTGGAACATTTTCTCTCAGGATGCTTCTTCATGAACCCAGCCCCATGCTGTGAGAAGCCGAGGCTACACAGTGATGCCATGTGTCACAGCTCAGGTCGACAGCCCCAGCTGAGCCCAGCCTCAGAGTGATCCCAGCCCAGGCGCCAGATGTGGGAGTGAGGAAGCCTCCAGGTGATTTCAGCCCCCAGCTTTTTGAGTTTCCCTGGGCTACTCATGGCTTCCCAGCTGAGGCCTCAGACGTCAAGGAACAGAGACTAGCCACCCTGCTGTGCCCTGTCCAAATTCCTGATGCATCATCAGTGAGCATAAATGAAATGGTTGTCATTTTAGGTCACTATCTTTGTAGATGACTGTAATAAGAAACAACAGAGAAGGAAGAAGATGAGAATATAACAAAAAAAAAAAAAAAAGAGGAAGGCTTCCTAACATTCCCCTAAAATGATTAGAAAGGGGGAAAGATGGTCAAAAATCCATTGTTATATGCTGGACTATCCTAGGCAATGATAGACTCAGAGACTTAGATTAAGACATAGAAGGAGGCTTTACTTGCTCTGCAACTCACACAAGGTTTGGAAGGATAGAAGAATGTAGGATTATGGAACTAGCTCACTGAGTTCTGGACAGAATGACATGATGAACCAAATCTCCCTAGATGACAAATAACAGGGATAAACGTAAAATCTTCCATCTGTGTTAGAAAAAAAAAGAAAGAAAGAAACTGAATAATGTGGTGTGAGGAAGGTGTGACTTTCGTGAGCAAAAAAGATGAAGGGTTTGTATGTTGCGAGTAGGTTTCATGTGAACCAAGAGGTCAAGGAGGTTGCCTCAAAAAATATGTGTTTTGAAGTTGCATAAATAGAAAGGGAGCAGCCAGAATAAGGAATTGAATGTGGCACCAGACAGTTCTTTTCTTCTTTCTGCAGTTATGATAGTATACTTTTTCATTCTGGCCATTTCTCTTAGAGACCAACCAGAGCATGCACCATGGTATAATGAGGGCACTTGTGAAAACATGTCATATGGGAAATGGAGAACCCCCGTGTTTACTTGGAAAAGAGAAGGTCCATGAGTTTCATAATAAACATCT
The DNA here is from genome assembly GCF_001458135.2 of Marmota marmota marmota. Classification (NCBI taxonomy): domain Eukaryota; kingdom Metazoa; phylum Chordata; class Mammalia; order Rodentia; family Sciuridae; genus Marmota; species Marmota marmota. The sequence continues at coordinate 7,180,284 of NW_026000016.1, read as the reverse complement.
TCAATTTTATGGGAACAAGTAAAATATCAAAGGATGAGAATCCTTCTGCATTGTCCCAAGGACAGGATCATGAACCCTATAAGTGGACAGTCCGAAGTGCTACATTATATTAGTACAAGAAAGATTTTTGCATAGTCAAAATTGTCCAAAGCGAAGTCCCCAGGGAAGTAGTGAGTATCTCCAAATAAAAAGTACTTGTCGGAGATGGTGCAGAGGGGTATTAAGGAATTACATAGAATCATTACATATTGTGTGCATGAACTGAAATATAATACTGCATCCTATGAATATGTACAGTTATTAGATGTCAATTAAAAATAAAAAAAAAGTTTTTAAAAGAAACAACTTGAATAACGATTAATTATTGAACTCTGATTCTTTTGGAGATCATTAATAGTTCAACTGTTTGAATAGAATGTCATTTATTCAGTCACTTGTCCATTTAGTCAAGAACTAAGTATTGAGTGACTAAGTGAGTGAAGTACTGTGCTCAATACAGGGGATACAGTTCTCTAGGATCTTGTGACCAGGTAAATGGCTTATAGGCAAATACGGAAGTTAAAAGCAGGAAAGAAAAACTTGCAAAGGAAGGAGAGTTGAATTGCTTTGAATCACATGTAGAGTGCAGTGCAAGGATACTGAAATTTTTCACTGCTGCATTTTAATGATATGCTGAGATAGACATTGATACACAGTCTAAATATGAATCTCACATCACTACTTTATTTGCATCAGCTTCAAGCTCAATGTTTGGGTTCTGTTTGAAAAATATATGAAATCTATGTTGACATTTTGTTTTAGAAGCACTCATTCAGAGTTTCACATATTTTCTGATTTTGATACCCAGAATAAGAAGTCCTAGCCATAGGAGGTAGCAATGAATTGGGACGCTTATTTACTGTGGTTAAAGAGAAATGAATAGAAAAGTAGGGCAGCCTTCAGGGTGTTCAGACCAAATACAATGATGACAGTATTTACCACTCTACTAAAAATGTGCCATTAATTGTAACAATCACCTTAATGATAATTATATTGACTTGCCCAGAATGCTCAGTCTCAAATAAATTTAAGGAACTTAGAGGTATGTTAATTTTGAACATACTGTCAGCTGTCTTACTGCTGCAATGAAATTTCATTTCCCTTGCTTGAAAGTGCAGACTCTCGGGTACTTTGACAGGCTGACATCAGGGCCTTTCCCTGGCCAGCTGTCAGAGGTGTCTCTCCCCTGGAGGTGCCATGCATTATGGAAGTGACACATATGTGCTGCTCCTCCTGGAGCAGCAGCCAAGGCAGGCAGTGCTGCGAGTCATCCACAGCCCTGGCTTTCCCTGCCACCAGCTGCACTCTTAGCACCTTAATTCTTCCTCAGAGAGGACTCTAGAACCATTTGGCTTTGGTTTGAGAGGTTTATAGAAGCCATCTAGTTCTTCTGATCTGTGGCTGGGATCATCTATTAGCATTTGCTGACAGGCGGTTCTTCAAACCAGAAGGAGATCACTACTTTGGGGAATCTTATTTTCCTTATGAACGTGTTGTATAAATGGAAATCAGATAGACATCCCTGTAACAGTTCACCCATTAGCCACAGCCCTGCTCTCTCAACTTGTTCCACATGGCACTCTAGAACAGATAGCAGACAGAAAGTTAAAGTATGCCCACTCCCCTATCTCTAGTCTTTTGTGTCTAGGCTAAAAACGTCTTATTTTTTTTTTTTCAATTTTTATGTGACACAACTCCATACTTCTCATCCTGATCCTTGCCCACCTGAGCACCTTCTAGTGTATTAATGTTCCTCTTCATGTGCTTTCTGGAATTTGATATAGTATTACAGCTGGGTTTTACCTCTTTAAGAAACTGTGCAGCTACTCCTGCCTTAAGTTGGATACATTCTGTCTAGAGTTGACAAACTCATAATTTGTATCTTCATTCCATGCATTCTAGGACCAAGTTCACATCCTTCCCATCCCCAACACAGAGATAGCAGTAAAGATCCTTCCTTCAATGTTTAAACTGTACACCTCCACCTATTATCCAAAGCATTCTTATTTATCTTCATCCCAAGGATCTTACTCATGCATTAATTCAATAAATATTAATTGAGCACATTTTTTTTTCTGTGCCACCTGATACACTACTACACTTGGTCAAACTCTTTGCTAAAACTAATTTATGCTAAGACTGTGTTGCATTTTCCTTCTATTGAACTAGGTTTATTGGAGTTAAACATGATGGTCTTAGGACATCCAAAATGATCATAAGCCCTCACACAAGGCATCTATTTTAGGGATTGTGGTGGATCTGTGATAAGCTCCCCAAACTGGAGTTACTACCATCTCCCTTTCTTTGCCTTGTAAAAATCAGGTATTGCCCTTCTCTGTCTTCTAAATCTGGAAATTCCAATAAACCCAAGGATCTAATTCACCTAAGCCTATGGATCTGGACCCATTTTAAAGATTAAGTGATCTCTTTACCTACCGACTTTCCTTTTCTACCCACTTCTTAAGAGAGATTATGGAAATAAATGTGGTCTAGGAGGCAAAGTTCCCTCTGAAAATGATTAACTTTACACCATCTGTTCCAGTCACTGGGTCTGTTCCCTTCTCCCCCACTCCCCTGAACAGAGAAAAATGTTATTTCTGTTGCCTATGGGATTTTAGCTTCTCCTGACACATTGGTAAATTTTGAGTGTTTTCTGGCTCTCATAGTTTGTACACACCCTTTTATCAGAGAATACTGCAAATAGCAGCAAGGATTTCTTTGAACACCACCTCCCTCCTTTTTCTTCCTTAGTGAAATTAAGTGTGTGTTGTCAGAATTTCCTTTCCTCTTAGATCCTTCCCTCCTAATGAGCCACATTCACATTCATAGTCTGTAACCTGAAGGAGAGAACTACATTTTCTTTGAAGTCTTTGAAATCCATTTTCTGAAACTCCAATGCCTATGACTAAACATGCCAAATATTTGATTTCCTTGCTCCTTTGGACTCCTTGATGATACTTTCACTTAATTCCAATGTCTCTGTCATATTATCATTATCCTCTTCCTTAATATGATCAGAATTAGTCTTGAATAGACATCTTCTGAAACCAGGAATTTGTCAGCTAGGAAAATGAAGATTTTTATCAATCCCATATTATAGTAATAACACTAAATAGTTAATGTAATTATAACAACCTCCTGTGATGTACCTGTAATTATTCCCATTTTAAAGGTGAGGAAACTGAAGTTTGAAGGATAAATAGAATGATAATTTACTTGCTGGAAGTCAGGGAGGTATTGTGGTGGAGACCTGTTCACCAAATCCACTTCCTCTTTTTTGTGGGTTGGACCACATTTCTCAGCCTCCCTTGAAGTTCAAGCCAATGGAATGTGACTGGAAGCAATGTGTGTCATTTCTAGGTTCCACTCATTGGAAATATTCCCCCCACCCAATCCCTCACGTTCTTTCTTCTTCCACTGGTGTCATGCAGATGGGCAGGCTGGTCCTGGAAGCCAAATGCAGAGGATGGCAGAATTACAAGAATGGAAGAAGCTGGGTTACTGAAGCTGAGCTGGAAGAAGAGCCTGCAGTTAATCAGAAATGCCCCCCCCCTTTTTAATTTAATATGAATAAAATGATTTTTTATTAAACTACTGAAATTGAGATCTTGTTTGTTATTACCACTAATGTTACTCTAAAACTGATTCTATCTCAGGTCTTTCTGAAATGAAAGTGCATGATTTGGCCCTGAAGTATCCAAGTCTCAGGTTATACCTTTATAAAATCAGGATGAAGGTAATATGTATTGATGGGCCTTATGTGAGAGAATGCTGGAAAAGTGCAAAGCAGAAAGGTGACGTGAGTATCTACTCAATAAGGAAACTAAGGTGAATAACATTGTCACTGCATTGCACTTCCTCACAACCCCATCTGCCTCTTGAACCACTTTGTAATCTCTTTTTAATGACATTATATAGGTCATTTCCTTGTCTGAATGGTCTATATTATAACCATGGCAAATTCTTTCTAATTTCTTTCCTTTGCCTATATCGAGAGGTTCTTCTCTGTTATTTCATCCTTAGGGTAGAAGAATTAAAAAAAAAATTATTGACTATTGTGGGTATAATTCTTTTATTCCAGGAAAAGTAACTCTTCTTTATCATCACCAGAAAATTCACATCACCAAATATAACCAAGGAGATAAAATGTGACTACTTGGATAAATTTTTCAAGTAATTTTATTTCAACTTCTGAAACGATCATTCCATTTAACATCTGAAGTGTTTTTCTGGAGCAACACATCTCAAGCTTTAATTGGCAGATTAATGATTTGGGGATCTTGTTAAAATGCAGATTTGGAGGAGGGGACAGTTGGGGTGCAGCCAGAGATTTCACACACCAACCTGCTCCCAGTGACCAGTGCTAGGACCACACTTGGAGTAGAAATACTACAGTTTTAGAAAATTATTCATCAGCTGCCTATTTGGTTGTATTTCATTTAATTCATGCCAAGTGATAAACTCATTCAATGAGAAAGCCAGAAAAAGAGAAAACTAAACCATTCAACAAAGAAGAGAAATTAATAGGGTTTTTTTTTTAAAGGCATAATGAGAAAAGGCTATGTGGAAAATAAAATAATCACAAAATCCATTTTTAAAAGATTCAAAAAGAAAGAAGCACATTTTTTAAACAAAATAGATGAAGAATTAGGGAAATATATCAGATATCAGAAGGGTAAGAAAAAATCTTGTACTTTATTACAGCAAAGGTTTTGGAAGTCTCAAATTTATCATGTATTATAATCACCTTAAGTCTTATTTGAACACAGACTAACCATTCTCTGGTCTGGGACAGCCTGCTAATTTGCATTTCTAACAAGTTTCCAGGAGCTACTGATGATGCTGGCCAAGGGGAGCACACTTTGAGAACCTCTGTATTAAAGGATTGGGAAAATGGCTGACAGCTGACACCAAAAAGTCTGTATTTCTATTTCAATCTGTATATAAGAGAGAGAGAGAGAGAGGAAACTCTGTAACTGAAGAAAAGAAAACGAGCCAAAATAAGAGGAAAGGTTAAAATCCACTTAGGTCCCCACAACTTGAACTACGAACACTTAAGAACATGTCCCGAGTCATTTCAGGGAGTCATTTCAGGATCATCAGCTCTCATTATAAAGATTATTTGAAGGGTAAACGATTTGACCAAAGCATGAACAGAACAACTTCAGCTTCTTTTTCTAAGTGGAAAAAGGAATGACCCTGAAAAACCCTGAACTTCTAAGTTTAACTTCTCTACATAGGAAGTTGGGGGGAAAGACAGAGGAAATAATCACAAAATCTATTGTCAAGCACTTTGAAAAGAACAGGGCATTGAGCAATAACAATGATAGCTTTCCAAAGAAAACCTCCTTTTATGCAGCTTTTAGGTTGGGAAAGGATCTTAGAATCATATGACCCAAGTGACTTATTTTAAAGATAAGAAAACCAATGTACAAAGAGATTTGTGCACCCAAGGTCATACCACCAGTTGGCAGTACATAAAGGAAAGGATCCCAGTCTCCAGGGCCATTCCCTGTTCTCACCATCCTGTAGCAGCTGTGGGTTCTGCAGCCTTCAGCTGGTAGGCTCAGCTGTATCTAGTTCTCCAGCCAATCTGGTGAGGGGAGGTTGCATACTGGGAGCCCAGCCTGCATCATGGCCAAACCAGCTGAGGCACAGCATCCGGAGACCTCTTTCTGAGCTTTATCCCATATGCCACATAGCCACTCAGACTCTTCTAGTTAATGAGGACAGAGGTGGAAGAGAGGCAGCTGGCTGTCCCAAAAAAGCCCTGCATCTAAGTGCTCTGTCTTTAACAAGACTGCTCATTCTGGGTAATTGGCACACTAATACCTTAGGGGGAAAAATCATCTATGGCGCACATTTTGTCAGCCAGGAATAGTAAATGCCTACTGTGCACAGAGGCACCGAATTGGACAATAGGGAGCATCAAAGGAGAAAAGATCTCCTTATCCCTAAATGCTTAGTGGATATACAGCTCCCCAATTGACTGCACCTGATCATATTATGAAAGGTCACTCTGAACTCATAGAATACTGCACTTTGTATAGCCTTTGACACCGAACAATATAGCCAGAGCCCTTCCAGATCAACACCTTTGGGTTGTGGATGAGAAAATCACAGTGCAGAGAGATGAAGTAGCTTAATATAAGGGCTCTTTGGTAAAGAGTTTGAACTAAACTTTGCATCCTGGCTCCTGATTCAGAGGTCAACAATTTACCTTACTGCACTATTATCAAGGCAGATAGATAATCATAATTTCAATTAAAGGTCTTCTTAGGAAAGATCTTTAATTGATATTAAGATGATCATCTACTGTCAAACAGAGGGAAGGGTAAAAGGTTTTGAACAGCTGTTTTTGCCACTCCATGCTGAGAATAAAGGGGCTCTCTATAGTAAGCACAATTTCTCAAACTTAGGAGCACATGAGAATCACTTGGGAGAGCCTAACACAACAAAAATGCCAGGAATCTACCCCAGAGATTTATATTCAATTAATTTAGGACATAGTCTGAGCATGGGGTAGGGGGTTCTTTAAAAGATTCCATGTGATTCTAATGTTCAAAGTGGAGAACCATGCTGCTCCTGGAACTACCCCAAGCCCATTTGGGATTAACAGAGAGGAAGAGACATTCAGAGATTCTGCCTTCATAAGTCTTCTTGCAAAGAGAGTGCAGATTTCCATAATGGAATAAAATCCAGAATTTCCCGGTTTCTCTCTTGTCCAAGATCTTCCAAGCAGGGGGAAGAGCAGGGCAACTGAGGATCCTGTTCCCTTCCCCCAACTTCCACTGCTTCCTTCGAGGTCTCCCTTGACTACTATTACTACAAGGACTATAAAATGCTCAGATCCAATCATAGTCCAAAGCCCCTTTCCTTGATTCCTGTTTTTGAAGCTGATAAAGTCTCTCACTTTCTGATAGGCACTGTGAATATTTCAGAGAGTAAGAAGGTAGGAGCACAGAAAGTACATAGTATATAAATGCTCTGACTTCCAAAGAAAAATATTCAGTCTACCATAGCTAGCTGGCTCCCTGAGATTTATAGATACTATGGCATGAGCTCTGAGCCCAGAAAAGAAACCTCTTCCAGGGAAGCCTCTCTGCACCCTCTTTCAGTGCTATCTTTTCTTCCAACCAAGATCGGACTCAATGCATGGCTCTCCAATAGGGTTTTCCATGTTGAGGAAAATACTTCATATCTGCCTCCTGGACAGTGGTAGTCCTGAGTCAACCAGCCTCGTGTGGTTTATTGCGCACTTAAAATAGGACTGGTACAACTAATGAACTGAGTTCTTATTTTATTCTATTTTAACTAAAGATAAATAATCGCGTGGGTCTGGTCACCGACACTGGACAGCACAACATTACATGCTAAGTAAGACATATTCAGTTATGCAATCTTTCTTACAGAAGCATTTATGTGAAAATAAGTTCACAATTTAGAAATGAGAAAAAAGAGTGCCCCTTTGTGGAGTTGTATCAGAAACAAAGGGAGGAAAATACAATATAAGCTAGAGGCACAGACACAGTCTGGGCAAATGTTAAAATGCAATGCTAGTTCATCCTTGGCAAAAACCTTTCATAAACCAATAATTCAATTGGACCAAAGGGGAAAATGCCAAGTAGAAATGTCACAATGGCCATTTTTTTTCAACAGTTCCCAGGACTTCCTGATTTCTTTTGTATCAAATTACTCTGACCATCACATTCCTGTTACATTAGTACTTCCTGGTTCCATAAATACTAGAAATAGACATTCGGGATCCCCAAAACCAAACAGAGCAAAACACCAAGGTTTTGTTTTTAGTAACTTAACCTTTTGAACCTCCTGCAATGTTCATTCAAATGTGTAACAGGGCTGGAGTTAAACTCTTAGATAATCTGAAAGACAAAGGAAGCAGTATCTGATTCAGAGAGTTAAAAAGTAAAAGATTAGTTTAGATCAGCAATTAACATCTGAACCCATTAAGCTTCTAATCTTTGCCTTGGCCTGAATTAACTGATTCCTTTATTTCATTCCCTTCCCTGTTTTCCTGCTGATAACCACTGGGAGATTTGCCTCCCTTCTTCTGTGTCTGGACCCCAGGGTCTTGTGGTTTAGATAATGTCCTATGGACTCAATCTGCCTGCGTTGAAACCTCTGCCTTCTTCCCCCAGTAACTGTGTGACCTCAGACAAGCTACTTAACCTCTCTGACTCCATTTTTCTCACATGCTAATGAGATCACTCATAATGCCAATTTGCTAAAGAAATAAGTGAATTGATGCTTATAAAATGCCAAGCATATGTTGATTTATTAATACATGTAAGCTATTTCTACTAGTGACATTAAATTTTAGTTACAGGGATAGACTTCAAGATTCTCTTCTACAACCCACTAACCATGTAACCTTGGTCTAGTTACTTCTCTAAACTATGGTTCATATACATTGAAAAATGAGGATACAATATTAATTCTCAGAGTTGTTGTAGAGATGGAATGAGGATTCCTGAAAGTGGGATTAGGCAGGAAGTAGATGGGTATTCCCTAAGGTAAAGGGTAATGTTACTAATATCCCCAAGGAGATGGAAGCTGGCCTGCCAAAGAGCTTCAAATGTGTGGAGGTCCACAGTTTGGCCCTCAGCTTTGTAGACTCAGAAATTCAAGTGATCAGCTTGTGAGAATAGACCCATCATGCAGGGGCAGATGGACCATTCTTCAAGCTCACACGGCTGAAAAATGCAAACAGAATGCCAATTTGCTTGTTGTCATGAGAAACATACATCCAATTCAGACAAAGGAGGCCTTCCCAGCATATTCTCTTTATAGCCACATTATAAAAGAAGACAGATCAGAGTCAGGGTGCTGGAAGAATAGGCATAGAGACAAAGAAGCTTATCAGATGGTCCCAATATTTTGTGGGATCAGGACATAATCCCTAGAGTATCCCTCTCTGCCAAAGGATGCCAAGCAGGAAGTCAGATGGGTTCCATCTTCAGGTTTAAGCATCCTCTCTCCTGAGTGAAATGTAAATCAGCAGCTAAAAATCTTACCTCTTAGACCACCTCTTCTCTATATGTTTCTAGAGCCCCACACCAATCACTGACTAGAGCATCCCTTCTGTCCTTACACAAATGCCCTTTCAGTATTTTCCTGATCATCCTTTGGGCCCCATTCACTTATCTCTGTTCCTATCCATTAGATTCTAATGTCAGTGTTTAAAGCTAAGAGAACAATCTCTTTCCTCAAGGTTCTCAGAGACTGTTTCCAGAATCCATACAACCAATAATAAATAAATAGGTCATTATTTTTATGTAATTTGTAATTTAAAGTTATAGCAACCTAATGAAACAGTTTGAAATCACTTTGCCCCGTGTGTGTTTATTTGCTTTGTGTGCCGACACAAACATCTCCAGATCCTTTCTTTATCCTTCTCCACCCTCTTTCCCGCCCAAGAAAGTTGACATATATGGAATCCCTCTGTGGACTCTTCTCCTTCTGGCTTCCAGTCGGGTTTATGCAGAGAAAAGACTTGGAATAAAAGTAAGGGATTGAAAAGAGTCCCTCTGGTTATTTCTTGGTTTTGGTTCCCTGGGGGATTATGTTGGGCTATTTGTGTTGTTCAAACACATGTCACTGCCCCTCTCCAGAAGGGCTCCCAATGAGACTCATAAGGCTTCCAGATACTACTATGTGCCTCCTCAACGTTGGTCATGACAGCTCTTCTGCTGTTGTCACCTCTAGGCTACTGCAATATCCCACTTGCTTTCCATGTTTTCAGAGTGGAAAATTTGTAAACGAACTTTCGAAATTTCCTAATTTGAATGACCCTTGAATGAACTGGCTGCTCCTTATTGGTTTCCTGAATGACACATTTTGCTTGGGTTTAAATGTTTTCAGTTTTCTCTATAGATTTCAAGTGCTGAGTGAATGAGCACATGGCAGAAATACGTGAATGGCATGGGAAGCATGAACTCGGTTCCCTGGCTCATACCTGATGACATCATCTACTACCCATAATCCACTTTGCCTGATGCTCTTCCACATGTCCCACACAGCAACTGCATGGTGAGTGAGTGCAAGAGTGTGCAGAAAAGGAACATTAACATGCACAGCTCTTCCACTCTCTAGAAAGATCCAGTCAGGTCCATGAAACAACAGCAGCAGTGGGACAATTAACATCTCGTGTATCTTCATAAACCACTGACTCATAATTTTTCGATCTAAAAAGATCATTAAAGACTAAAACCTTTCATCTCCTGTGTGAAAAGGCAAATTCCATGCTGCAAAGTGGTTGAGCTAAGATATTTCAGAAAATCTGGTGAGGATACAGCCTCGTTTCCAGTTCAGTAACTTCCAGGGGAAGGTGACTTGCTCCTTAAGATTTAAGGAGCAAGAGTTCCATCAGAGTTTTAAACATTTAAGACATTCTAGTTGCTTAATGTCAAAATTCTGTCAGCCCACTACCAACTTAAATTTTCATTGAAATACATTAGAAGGCATATGAATAAGATTTAAAACAGATATCTATTACATATATAGAAATATATGTTGATATGTATCTGTAGATATATGTAATATTACAGATATGTATCACATGAGTATATATACTTATGCTTGTGTATATATACACATATGTATCTGTGTGTGTGTGTGTGTGTGTGTGTAACTTGTTTCTCATTAGTTTGGCTTACTTGCTCTAGGCCTGGGCGTGTGCTTCTCTTCAGGGCTAGTGTAGCATTAACATTTTGGGAACCATGACAAGCTGTTTCAATCAGTGAGGAGAGAGCTGGATATGCAATAGAAAAATAACCTATCAACTCACATTTTCCCTGATGTGAGTTAACTTAGAATAAAGTAAGAAAAGTTATTTCTTAAACTTGTTATCTGAGGCTAAAAGGGAACTTAAAGCAGTGCCAGAATATTGAAATTCAAGAAAAGTAGGGAGGTTTGGGTTTACCAAAGCCTTGCCAAATGCAATTTTGACTTCTTAATTTGAATTCTATATGGAATGATAGTTATACATTTGAGGTTTCCTTTTGTCACTTGAGATTGTCAAAAACAAACATTTTTATGTTAATATGATTTTTCTATTTAGAAAAAAAATCAAATTTAAAAGGCTAGATCTCTCTGCAAATGTGTATTATGTTTAAAAATCTAGGATATTAGCCAAACCCAAACCCAGTCACCTGGGAGCCCAAACTCCAAGAGTGGGAATTCCTTCTCAAACATCGTCCTCCCTGGTGACCTGGGAGGCACACTGTGCTGTGACCATCATCAAGAAGATGGCCGGCTCTTAGTGCATGTTCACTAAAAAAAAAAAATTAAAAAATAAAGATAAATCAAAATTAAAAAAAAAAAAAAACTACTCTTAAGAAAAAAATAGTTGAGGGCAATTCATGGGAAGGATGTGGAGGCTCCACTGAGCAAAGGAAGCCTGAATCGACCCAGGAGGAGGATGGGAACCAAGCATCTGGTGGCAGGGATGGGCAGTGTCCAAGTATCATCTCTCAGTAGAAACTTCTAAGAACCTGCCATCATCATGGTTTGGAGCCACCCTTTATCATATGACATTAGCTTTATTTCAAGATCCCAGGTGGGAAATTTCTAATAGCCAGAATAAGGCCACATATTTAAAACTTGGCCTTTAAGGACAGAAAAAGGGAAGGGTCTACCCACATTCCATTGGCTTCCTATACTGGGAGAAGATCCTATGTCACCCCTAAAAGTGCACATAATAGAGGAAAGCCCTCAAATAGGTAGGATGATGAACAGTCCAAAAACCTAAAAACACAACCTGAAACAACTGTACACTTTCCTTCCTAAGACATTATCTCCCACCCATGCACATGGCCAAAGAGGTCTGTGATAGTTTATTCTTTTGTCTTCATATAAAGATGAGAATTCCAGTTCCTTAACATGCAAAGCTAGAATTGAAGTCTAATAGAAGTTTATACTTAAAACATGGACAGTGAGGTAAGAGAGAACAAGGGTCAGTCTGCTGGCCCACATGCTTAGAAGCCATGTCCAGAGCCAAGTCATTCACCTACCTTATCCTAGTTTCGTCCCCTGTAGAATGGAACTAACAAGTATTGCTCATTTTTGGACTTGTGACAATTAAATGAGATAGTATACATGAAACACTGAGTACTGTCTTTAGCATCCAGCTGAGCCCCAATCACTGTAGCTCTTTTCATTAATGTGAGTCTCTGTGGTAGTGATATAAACCAAGCTCCGAATTTCCTGCAGCAAATTTTCTTTTTTTTAAATTTTTTTTATTATTAGTTGTTCGAAACATTACAAAGCTCTTGACATATCATATTTCATACATTTGATTCAAGCGGATTATGAACTCCCATTTTTACCCCGTATACATATTGCAGATTCACATCGGTTACACATCCACTTTTTTACATACTGCCATACTAGTGTATGTTGTATTCTGCTGCCTTTCCTATCCTCTACTATTCCCCCTCCCCTCCCCTCCCATCTTCTCTCTCTACCCCATCTACTGTAATTCATTTCTCTCTCTTGTTTTTTTCCCCTTTCCCCTCACTTCCTCTTATATGTAATTTTTGTATAACAATGAGGGTCTCCTTCCTTTACCATGAAATTTCCCTTTTCTCTCCCTTTCCCTCCCCAATCTCATCCCTGTTTAATGGTGATCTTCTTCTCATGCTCTTCCTCCCTGCTCTGTTCTTAGTTGCTCTCCTTATATCAAAGATGACATTTGACATGTGTTTTTTAGGGATTGGCTAGCTTCACTTAGCATAATCTGCTCTAGTGCCATCCATTTCCCTGCAAATGTCATGATTTTGACATTTTTTAGCGCTGAGTAGTACTCCATTGTGTATAAATGCCACATTTTTTTTTATCCATTCATCTATTGAAGGGCATCTAGGTCGGTTCCACAGTCTAGCTATTGTGAATTGTGCTGCTATGAACATTGATGTAGCAGTATCCCTATAGTATGCTCTTTTAAGGTCTTTAGGGAATAGTCCGAGAAGGGGAATAGCTGGGTCAAATGGTGGTTCCATTCCCAGCTTTCCAAGGAATCTCCATACTGCTTTCCAAATTGGCTGCACCAATTTGCAGTCCCACCAGCAATGTACAAATGTACCCTTTTCCCCACATGCTCGCCAGCACTTGTTGTTGTTTGACTTCATAATGGCTGCCAATCTTACTGGAGTGAAATGGTATCTTAGGGTGGTTTTGATTTGCATTTCTCTGACTGCTAGAGATGGTGAGCATTTTTTCATGTACTTGTTGATTGATTGTATGTCCTCCTCTGAGAAGTGTCTGTTCAGGTCCTTGGCCCATTTGTTGATTGGGTTATTTGTTATTTTATTGTTTAATTTTTTGAGTTCTTTGTATACTCTGGATATTAGGGCTCTATCTGAAGTGTGAGGAGTAAAAATTTGTTCCCAGGATGTAGGCTCCCTATTTACCTCTCTTATTGTTTCTCTTGCTGAGAAAAAAATTTTTAGTTTAAGTAATTCCCATTTGTTGATTCTTGTTATTAACTCTTGTGCTATGGGTGTCCTATTAAGGAATTTGGAGCCCGACCCCACAATATGTAGATTGGAGCCAACTTTTTCTTCTATCAGATGCAGAGTCTCTGATTTGATATCAAGCTCCTTGATCCATTTTGAGTTAACTTTTATGCATGGCGAGAGAAGGGAATTCAGTTTCATTTTGTTGCATATGGATTTCCAGTTTTCCCAGCACCATTTGATGAAGATGCTATCATTTCTCCATTGCATGCTTTTAGCCCCTTTATCAAATATAAGATCGTTGTAACTTTGCCTGTAGCAAATTTTCAATGTATTAGTTTCAAATACCTGAGTTGTCATCACATGTAAATATAGTCATTGACATCACCCACTAACGCCAAGCCAACTTTTCTCCTTGCTTGCTCCCAAGCTGTGCCACCCAAATAAGATAACTGGGTCACACCTTCCTACAACTACACTAGAATGACTCCCTATACTCTATTGTATTTTGTATACTTTGGCCAAACTTATTTGAAACCAAAATTTTAAATATCATCCATTTACATAACAGAAGTGGTTTTACTGATATCTCAGTTCTAGAAAAGTTCTGACCTTTGGGTTGAATGTGGGCATTGATTTGAGGTCTGGAGAGAACCATGGTAGGGTATTTTGGTTGCTCTCTACCATTCCTTATGTGCTGATAAGTTCAGGCAGGAGAGCTCAGCATCCAGCTGAATGAGCTGTGTACCTGTGGTCCCAGTGAAGGGAGAGAATCAAGAAATTGCTCAGCAACAGACGTTGTCCATCGAGCTGGTGAGTGACAGGCAGAGGCCACTGAAAGCCAAGCTATAGCTTTATTACAATACCCTGGGCTTTTATCAATGATTCCAGGGGTATTTCCAGCAGCTTCTTCCTGTTGATGAGTACAGGTGTCTTGGTTCATATAAAGAAAATGAAGCCTGACCCTGATGTGCAATTTTCCAACTTCCCTCCGAGCAGCAGTTGCTGGGCTGGACTCTCAAGGCCTAGGTTCAGTGTGTGGCATGGCTTTGGAAGGGGGCATCAAGATTGATACAGACACGGCATCCAGGACACAGCTGCAGCTGAAAGCCAGCTGGGCTGTTCCAAAGGGACATCAGGCTGAAGTGGCTGTTAGAGGCAGGTCCAGGTGCGAAGCCAAAGGACATAAAGGAGATCCAAAGCATAAGTGAAAGGTATCCATAATGGGGGAAGGGCTGGCATCTGGAAAGACCACCTGAGCCACTGGAAAACAACAACTAGATTGGTTTTCAGTGCCCACAGGATGGGGCCACTAGGATGCCTAGCTGCCCCAGAGACAGAGAAGTCTTTGCTTTACAGAGCAGTTTTTCTTTGCCTATGAATCTTTCTTTTCTCAGCTGGACTTGGAAATCTACCTACGGAGAAAGCCAAAATAAAATGAAAACAAAAGCACAAAGGAAAGTCTAATGCTGTCTTACAAACAGGCTTGCAGATATCCCGGTGGTTTCTGGAACATCAGAGCAACTTGAAGACCAAGAGGGGAGCAGAATCCTGGGAAGGTCCTCAGCTTGTCCTGTCAGGCTCATTCTCACTGAGAATGAACTCATCACCCTTGCTTGGTGGGTTCAGGGAAGGCCAGTCGTCAAAGCACTATGAAGAGTTAATATGGTTTATGGTCCTTAAGAATCCAGGGTATCTGTGGTGGTGAGAGCTACCTCTGGGTAATGACTCTCCTCACTGCTGTACCCCACCAGGGAGAGTCACTGTGGCTATGAGGACAAGGTCACATCAACTTTTGACACTTGCATGACAATGACTTTATCATTGCTTGACATTTGTCTACCTTCCAGTTGTATCCTCATGTGAAACACCCAACTGCTGACCCTGAGACCCTGGTGAGCTTCCAACATATGAATATGTTTGTAATCTGCCATCTTTTGGTGGGGGGTAGTTCTGGGTTTGGAACCCAGGTCCTCATGCATGCTAGTACGCACGCACTGTATCACTGAACCCCAGCCACAGCGCTATCTTTAATGCTGGTCACAGCCTGCCATCTTTCATCTTCCTCTTCCCTTTTTTTACGTATTGTATTGTAATTAATGTGTTAATTACAACATAGATAAACAAAGGCTTTCTAGGTTTGAGGTATTTTTTCCCCTACAAAAATCATAAGAGAACAAACCACAGATTGATTCAAGTGAAGCTCCCCAGAGGATAAGACCTAGTTATGTTCAAATTGCACGAGGTGCCTACCCCTGTCTCTCAAGATGCTGGTTTAATGATTCTACTCTTTGTTGGTACTAGGACTTACCCATGTTCCAGAAACTACAAGTCACAAAACCCAACAGGCATGAGATAAAGGGCATACCTTCCTGTACAATGCAAAACTTAAAAATATGTCTCAGACCAAGGCATGTCAGAGACCCTGAACAAGTACCTATGGTGCTCAGGGCTCTGAGTGACAATTATTAAACACCTTCAGTTTCCTAGGGACATTGTGGAGTATCAATGCTTCCTTCTCACTTATGTGCGACTTTCTTTAAGACATTGAATTCCTCACCAAAAAGACTGGCAAGTAATCACCAAGGATAGTTTCAGGAACCCGTGTTCATTAATGCACCTTCATCTTCAGTTCAGAATGTTTTTAATCTTGTAAATCAGTAACCAAGAAAGGTGATTGTTGCTGATTTTCAATACTTCATGTTGTTTTTAATGGGTTTTACAGAGCTAGGATCTGATGAGCATCCATGTAATAAAAATACATCCTCCTATCATTTTTTCCCCTTAAACACATTTTCCTCGTACAATTTGGCAAAAAGACAGATACTTATAGAGTAAGTTTTTTTGCTGTTTATATTTCTCCTGGCAGAGATCCAGAGAGCATTTAGCAGTGTATTAATCAGCCAGAATGTGAGTTCCACAGACCACTGCCTTTTCCTACTGCACCTGAGAACTCCAGTTGAATGCTCCCAACTCTCATTGAGCCAGAAATGTATTTTCAATGTATATTGAATTCATGGGATTGCATATTATCACCTTCCATTCTCAGGTGGAGGCTGAGATTGCTTGCAGGACCCCCCAACCCTGCGAATATGGCAAACAGAGAGCCGTTTTGTCCTTCTAGATATTGAAAGGATGGAAAATGGTAACTTCTCTTTTATTCACATTATGTCCTAGAAACGTCCACCAGAATTGCCAATATATTTGTCAGATGGGTAGAGATATGAAAATGGCACGGTGTGATTAGCTATCACTTCATCAGTGATGACTTCTAACAGAGGTGGCAAGGGCAAGCTTGACTTGAATGAAACTCAACTGTTAAGCTTTAAGCACAAAGAAAAAAGAAAAAAAAATGGAATAAGAGGATGAAATAGATTTTTGGATATTTTTGAACCAGAGAATCCAAAAAGTGAATTTATCTTTCTTTATTAGAATTGATACAAGGGAATCAATTCTAGGGAATGTTAAAAATTTAAAGTAATCTAGCATCTTTTCTCACCCTCGGTGCATTGCGTGTTTAGGTCTTCCAAGGAGAGGGCTTCTTCTCTTCTTGCCTGTTCTTTTTGGAGATTCTTTGTATAATAAGTTAAACTAGTGATAGTTGCCAGATCTCAATTACACAAAAGGAAGGGAATGCTGGTCTCAGAGGTGCTTGGAGCTGAAGTAATTTCCTCAAAGAATACCGTTGCCTGCATGTAGGCACTAGTCTAGTACAGCCTATGGTATACCTTGTGTGGGCAGGGGAAATTCTAGAAGGATTATCCACCTTTGTCAGTCTTGGGATCTCATCAGTAAAAATTAAACCTATGAACACAAGCATTTTTTAAATTAGCTTCATTGCCTCTGCTTGTATGTCTGTGTGTGTGTGTGTGTGTGTGTGACTCTGTGTGTGTGTGTATGTGTGTGTGTGTGTGTGTTGAGGACATTTGCATGTAAGCAAAGCAATGTAATGAAAACCTGGTTTGGTTTACAAACTGCCCCAAAACAAACTTCTGAGCATAGTATTTCCTTAAAGATATGTCTTGCATGCAAGAAAGACTCACTTATTTGTATATTTTCTCTGACTTTGTTTTATTCTGAGAAATCGGAGGAGTTTATTCCCTGGGGCCTATTTATAATGATGCTTCAGGTTCAGCTGTGTGTCCCCTTTGGCTCTCCTCCTGAAGCAGAGAAACATTTGCACAGAGCACACCAGGTGTTACTGTCATATTCTCAGACATACTAGAATACATTAACACAAACACTAAATCAAAACACAGCCAAATTAATGATCATTGCCAGGGTATCTAGACCCAACTCCTTATGACTGCTCAGGATTTGTGAGAATCATGTCTCTGTGCTCATTGACAGGACAATGAGAATACTAATACGAATTGGTATTTTAGCTGTTGGTTGATGTTCACATAAATTATAGACCAAAATTCGTCTCACTTAGTCAGCATCATGTCATCCATTTCCTTTGGCTTGTTAGATAATGACATATCCAAAGACCAAGTTCTTGGGGTTTCATTTTGCTGGCCTGCACCCAAAAAAAACTCACTCCACTGGCCTGAGCCCCAATTTCATGCTAAAGCACATGACAACCATTCATCATGTCCACTCCTTTTCCTTTTTTCTACTATCTGGAAATGGATTCACCAAAGGAAACTAGTAAAACTCCTTTGTAAAACATTAAAGAAACTGAAGTATGTGGGTGGAGCCTTCCTAAAAATGCTGAAGGACACAGGGTCCCTGGACCTTCCACAGCCTTTGTAATCATATCCACACTAGCCAAGCTATCTAAGTGCACAGCTCTCAGAGGGAGACTAACGTTCTGTATACCAAGTGCAAAAACATTAATTAGACATCATCTTGCTATCCTTCTGTTGGCTACAGCTCCTTCATCAGGCACCAGTGCAAATGTTTTGATATAAAATACCACCATTCTAATTATACTTTCCGAGTTCAGGCATGGTCACCAAGCAAAAGAGAATGCACACTTTCCTAAACTCTGGAGATTAGGAAAACAAAGTTGCTCTAAGTCACCTTGACTCATCCAGTTTACAAAAACCACAGAAGAGAACATAGTCGGTTGCCATGAAGAGAAAAATACAAACTAATGAACGTCATTCAAATTTCTCAGCAACTGAGTGTTTGCCCTTCCCCCAAAGGCATGGCCAATTTTTTTTTCTTTTTTCTTACAATAGCAATTCAAGAATGAGGATGATTCTGTTTATTTATTGGAAAAAAATAGTGTGAAAGGAATTTGATTTATAGGATCCTTGGGAGACCACCTTTTGGGATACCAGGTGCAGCTCTATGTCCAAGATAAACCCAAATGACATTCCTTAGAAAGTTTCTGAAAGGACGGAAGCATGTTTTGAGTGATAGGTGAGCAAAGAAGATAGGGAGTTCCCATAAGAAAGCAGAAAATGATTTATCAACCAGGGAGGTAGATATTGCTGAAATTACTGAGTTAAAACATTACCCTTTAGTTCACAAAGGAAGGTGGGGAGAGATTTCAGAAGTAGATGGGAATTTCCCAAATGGGGATGAAAGAAACTCTGGGCAAAATAATAATAAATATTCGGGTCTCTCAGGCAGTCAAGGACTTCACTCTCTTTCACAATCAGTAAAACTGAATAATTTTTTCTTGTTTCAGGTCTTGACTTTGGTGGTGGGCTTGGTGGGTAAGGAGATTCTGAACCTTAGGAAAACAACATAGCAAGAAAATTCTCAGAATTTTATTGTGCAATTTCAATCTTGTTGCAATTTCATTGATTTCATTGCCCTATGGATTTGTCTCTAAATTCAGAAGTAAAAAAGAGAATAAAATAAAAATAATTAGCCTATTTAAGCTTGGGTGTGTAAATATTAGCTTGCAAATATGATTTGACCATCTGAATGGTAGAAAAATATAACAGAGCCCTAGATCGCAGGCCATCAGTAGAGCTCATGTATTCTTCCTACAGCCATCTCCCAGATTCTTTTCCTCTGTTCAATGATCTATTCCTAGACACTAGCCTGCAAAGACAGTAAGTTTGGTTCTTCTTCTGAGTTTCCAAAGATCCTGACCATGTCAGAAAGCCAGCAACCATCCTGCTTGCATCAAAATCACTGCAGATGTTTAATCCTTACTTTAAAAAAAAATCGATTCACTTCAACTTAAAAAGAAAGGGGGTGACATGACTTGGTGTGAGCTAAGCCCTGCATAGGACCCAGCAGGTGATACAAAGATGAGCAGGACCAAATTCTGTCCACAAGATTCTCAGGATGTAGTGGAGGACAATGAAACAATCGTAAAACAAGTGATTTGAGTGGTTGGGTGATTAGAAGGAAGAAGAACAGAGAAATGGTGGCTCTGCATGTGGTGATCAGAGTAGGCATCCCAGAGAGCATTGAAGATGTGATTCAAAGACCGAGAGGGAGGGTGCACGGAGCCCAAGAGAGGAGAGAGCAGACGGAAAGGCACTGGGCAGGTATTAGAACACATCATGTGCTACAAGTGATGGGTGTTTGGATATGGGTATAATTTTATGGCACATGAGGAGGAAAGCTGAGTCTAGAGTGTGAGGCTGGGTTCGGATCCAGCCAAGCTTCCCAGGACAGACTAAGGAGCTTCAATATATCCATAAGTGATAAGGAGCCATGGAAGTCAGCCCTGGGTTTTGTAACATAGACCTCTTGTACCAGTAAGAGCAAGGAGGCAAAACTAGGGAGCAGAGAAGAAATACAGTAACTGGAATAGTCCAGATGAAGAAGCAAAGCTTCAAACTGACCCATCACCAAAAGTCCTTCTGACGACTTGACCAGAGTGTACAGAAGTGAATGTTTTGCCTTCTGCCTGATTCTGTGTTTCTTCAGGGACAGTGCTGTGGTTCTCAGAACTCAGGTTCTGTGGGCAGGTAAGGAACACCTGAGAATGGAAATAGAACGATCTTATCTGGACCACACATGGCCCCCCAAAGGCAAATGATGGAATGGAGTGTGTGTTAATGTCAACCGCCACATAGTTCCTGGAGGTGAGTGGGGACTTCAGTGGCCCTTCCTCAGGAACTGGCACTTTAGCAGCTCAGATACACAGCTCCACGTCCTGCCACAGTCCCAGCCTGTGCTAAAGTTCAACTTCCAGGGCCCTCCTAGCAAGGGCAGTTTGTGAGCATTGGCCAATTTAATATTAAAATTCAACTAAAAAGTGAGAGTGAGAATTTATTGAGAATTTTCTTGCTATGTGGTTTTCCTAAGGTTCAGAATCTCCTTACCCACCAAGTTCACCGCCAAAGTCAAGACCTGAAACAAGAAAAAAATTATTCAGTTTTCCTGATTGTTTAAATAAAAATTTTTAACCAGAATTTTGTCTTTCTTATTAAACATTTAGAGCTTTAGTTAACCAATATGGTTTGAATTAAGGCCAGTTTCATTTGTCAATAAGTTCACAAACATTTATGGCATGCCTCCTGGGTCTGGGTTGCAGCAAATGAAGACCTAATTAAAATTAGCCTAAACAATTATGGAAGTATTATTATCTCACATAAGAATTCTGATTCTGCAGATGGGTTGATTCCAAAGTTGATTAATCAGTAGTAGTGCAACAATATTGTTAAGGCCCCAGAGTCTCACACTTTCTCACATTGCCTTCAGTGGTGTGTTACCGTATACTTTTGAGCTGGCTTCTCTCATTATGCCAATATGGCTGCCATAGCTCCAGAAAACATATCATTCTTTCTAAAAGCAAAAACAACTATGGCAAAGCCTAGAACATATCCATTCCTAAACTAATCACTGACGACAAGAACAGGAAAACAAGGGACTGACTTAGATTACAAAACACCCCTAGGCCATGAATGGGACAGTGAAGTACAAGGTTATAAGATACCAGACAAAAATCAGGACTGTGTTGGTAAAGAAGCAAAGGTAGTAGCTGATGGATAGAGAACCAACAATGTCTAGCACTCCAATTATTCTGAGCAATAAGAACACAGCACACGAGTCCCACGAGATTATGACCCTATGAAGTTGGCCTTCTTGTTAAGGAATAGGAATGTGGGTAGAGTAGACCATTTAGGAGAGAGGAACTTTGTTATATTGGAAATCAGCCTCAAAAAATCAAGTGTTACAATGACAACATCTCTCTGTGGGTCAGTTTCACTGTCACCATGCACATATTAAGTACATTAACTATCAATAGAATTGACTTAGCAATTGTGAAAGGTAAACACTTTAGACTGGAAATGTAGTGAGCAGATAGGATCAGAACAGATGAGTTCCACATAACTCCTGAATATTCATGGCCTGCAAAGCATTGTGCAGGTTTGGAAAAGGTCTAAAATACAGGACTTGACACAATGGCTATCTCTGGAATAAGTTTTGACAACTTTATTTTTATAAACTTTATAGGTTAGGAGGAAAGAACATGAAGATAGCAATTTTTAAGTTATATGTGTATATGTATACATATACATATATATACTTACACATACATAATATACATAGANTATATATATATATATATATATATATATATATATATATATATATATATATATATATATATAAATACAAGTATATATCTATATATACACATATGTACATTCTGAGGGGTAGCTAAGAAGGAAGGCAACAAAGTAAACCTAGAAGGACAAAGAGTAATATTGAAATAATATTGAAAATAATCCCAGTGCATTTAGTCAGTTGATTTTCAATGAAAGAATCCAAGAGCATAGAATGGAGAAAATATATGCTCTTCAAACACTGGCGCTGGGAAAACAGTGAAGTGGAATTAGATCTTCATTTCATACTATTTTTTGTAAGTCGCAAAATGCATTAAACACATATATGTAAGACTTGAAACTAAAACTACTAGAAGAAAACAGGCGAAACACTATGACATTGGTCTGACCAATGACTTTTTGGAATGTGACCCCGAAAGTACAGGCAACAAAAGCAAAAATAGAAAAATGGGACTATAATAAAAAGTTCTCCACAGGAAAGAAAGCAACCAACAGAGCAAAGAGACAGCCTATGTAATGGGAGAAAATATTTGCAAACTATACATGTGATAAGAAGTTGTTATCCAAAGTCTATAGGGAATTTGACACAATATCCAGAAAATAAAAATCCTATTAAAAAGTGGACAGAACATCTAGATAGGTATTTTTAAAAAGAAGAAAGACAGCTAATAAGAATACGAAAACATATTTTATATCACTACTCATCAGGAAAATGAAAATTAAAGCCACAGTGATCTACCACCTCACACTTGTTAGAATAGCTATCATCAAAAAATATCACAGTGAATCCTGACATCAAGTACATCCACAAAACACTTAGTTAAAAAAAAAAACTATAAATAAATTGCATAAAGGTCAGTAGAGTAGAGGAAGGGGAGTGCCGGGAAGGAGGAGAGGTGGGGGAAGGGCTGAATTGCTGGGGGGACTGAATTAGAGCATATTATATTCCTTGCTTTTGTGATTATGTCCAAATGCATCCTAATGTTATATATAACTAAAAAGAATCAATAAAAAAAGTCAAAATATCACAAGAGTTAACCAGGATGCAAAGGAACCCTAGTATTCTCTCTTGGTAAGAACATAAATTAGTACAGCCCTTATGGAAAACAGTGTGGTGGGTCCTCGAAAAACTAAAAATAGCATTACCAAATGATTCAGCAATCCCACCACTAGGTACATATATCCAAAGGAAATGAAAGTGGTCAAAAAGAAACCTGCACATCCATGTTCGTTGAAATATTATTAACAATAGACAAGATATAGACTCGACCTGAGTATGTATGGATTTTTTAAAAGTCTCTCTCTCTCTCTCTCTCACACTCACACACACACACACACACACACACACACACACACACAGGATTAGTATTAAGTCTTTAAAAACAAGAAGTCAATTTCCATGCATGAATTTGTCAGGATGAACCTAACTAGTATGTATAAAGCTCCAATAATATTTTCTAAAATAATAATAAATTTTAGAAAAAGAAAAAGAAGGGGCTGGGGTTGTGGCTCACTGGTAGAGCACTTGCCTAGCATGTGTGAGGCACTGTGTTCCATCCTCAGCGCCACATAAAAATAAATAAATAAAAAGTATTATGTCCAACTACAACTAAAACAAAATATACTTTAAAAAAGAAAGAAAATCCAGTCAATGGTAATAACATGGATGAATCTTGAGGACATTATGTCAAGTGAAATAAGCTCTCCCAACATACACAGACACCCAGAGACACCAAAGTCTTGATCTCACTTGTACATGGAATCTAAAAAAGTCAAACTCAAGAAAGCAGAGAATAAAACAGTGGTTTCCAAAGGTGGGGGGTTGAGGAGACGGTGTTGAAAAGACATAAAACTTCAAAACATCAGTTAGATGGGAAATATAAATTAAAGAGATCTACACGTCCTGATGACTACTGTTAATAACAATATATTGCATATATTTTGAAAATGTTAAAGAGAGTAGATATTTCTTAAAATATCTACTTGAAAATGGCTGAGAGTAAATATTTCAGTATTCTTATCATGCAAACAAAAGTGCATTACCATCTATAAAAAATAAGTTTGAGAAGTAATACATGTTAAATATCTTCATCTAGCCTTTCTACAATCTACATCTATTATGTTGCACACTATAAACACTATTTTTTTTTACTTGTCAATTTAAAAAATAAAGAAAACGAAGGAAATATTCTTTATCCATAATAGTAACTAATGTATCTAGGAAACTTAGTCATATAAAAATGTTCCATGTACATCAAACAAGACTCCACTCCACAGAAATGACTGGGTAAGTAATATTGATGATAATAACAATATTCGACACTTAGTGGTTATCTAAAATATGCTAACACTTTATATACTAGCCCCATAATTGTTACATTAATCCTAAGAAGAGGTTTAATCTCCACCCTTATTGTACAGATGAGGACAGGTCAGGATTGGAAAGGTTAAGTAACCTGCTCAAGGTCACAAAAGCTGGAAATATGTTGCAGCTGATTCAAATGCAGGCACTGGGGCTCCAGAGTCTCTGATTCCAACCACTGGATTTGACAGGATGGAAACAAGGCCTGAAAAATGCATGATTATTCCAGGAGACATAAAGGGTACCTAGGAGACTTTCTTCTCAAGATGTAGAGGAGGTCAAAGTGAATTTGAAATGCTCTCCTTCGTGCCTCTGGTCATCTAGGCCAAAGCTGTTTTGAAAGTGAGGGTTTCACAGAGGTGTCCCTCTGCTGCCAGGGTCCCATGAGGAGGAGAGCATCCTGGTTATGCAATGGAGTTAGCAAGACTACAAAGAGTCTCCACTGGGAGTTTAAACACCGCGGGGAGTTTGCCAGGAAGGGTGAAAAGAATATCCACGTTTGAATAGATCATCAGGCCTTAATGGATGCTACCTGCAATTCCCTTTTAAGAAGAGGTTCAAAGAATGAGAAGCTCAAGTAATGACAACAGGGACCCGCAGAGCAGAGAGCTTCAAGAGCTGGCACAGGGTGGGTTGGAAGCTGACATGGCTGGCCTGCGGCAGAGGCTCAGCCAGCCCCATTTTCCCTTTGCTCTCTATTTGGTCGCCACAGGCCAACTTCCCTGGCATCATTGTTGCACATTTCCTGCCACTGTCATATTGTCCCGCATATCCTAAAGTGACCCCACGGAGCTCTTTCTGAGCCTCTCCCCAGCTGTTCTGTGAATGGGGGTTGGAACACGTGGACCATCACAGAGATGGTAAAAAAAATAAAATAAAAAAAAATAAAAAGAACTTCAGTTTTTTCCAGCCTAACCGGTTCTTTTTCAGTTTTTTCCAGTTCTTTGGCTTCATCCTCTGGGAGATTCTCTTGTATAATGAAAAAGATACTGGATTAGGCTTCGGTAGGCCTGGAGTATGACCTCTCCGGTAACTTCAGACAAATTATGTAATTGACATAGGCTTTTTGTACCTCAGTTTCATCAGCTGTAAAATGGAAAATAATGATAATAATTAATAATAATAATAATAATAATAATAACCTGACTCCAGCAATGGCTCAGAAAGGTATCATGAGAACCAAATGAAACCATGTTCATGGAAGCCATTCGAAAGGGGAAAATCACTGTGTGAGGGCAAGGGTAGCGTCCGTATGCCTTTAACAAACCTGTTAGTATATACTAATACTAGTGTGAGAAAATCCCTGGGTCTGCGCCTTCCACCCACCAGTCAGCACACAAACAAGACCACTGATGTTGTCTGTTGCGGTAACAAGAGGTCATAGACTGGGTGGCTGAAAAAACGGGAATTTATGTTCTCACAGTTCTGGAGGCTTGGAGTCTGCAACTAACATGCTGCTGGAGTGAGTTTCCATCAAGGCCTTTCTTTTCTGGCTTGCAGAGGTCCACCCTCTTGCTGTGTCCTCCTGTGAGCTTTTCTTTGTGCTCATGCATTCTAGGTGTCTCTTCCTCTTAGAAGGATGTCAGTCCTATGGGATTGGGGCCTCACCCTTATGACCTCGCCTTTTTTTTTTTTTTTAAATGTAATGACATCCTTAAAGGCTCTGCCTCCAAATATAGTCACATGGGTTTTCAGAACTGCAGGATGTGAGTTTTAGAGGGAGACAATTCAGTCTATAACAAACACCCAAGGGAGCGGCAGGTTTGCAGTGTTTCCTTTACACAATCTGATGGTCTCTGCCTACAAGGTCTGCTGTTGTCTGTAACAGAGTCCTAGCCAAGCCCCAGGCTGGAATTCTATTTTGACTGTTTCTGGAACTGGGAGACAGGTGACCACTTCAGGTATAATTTTACATGAATTAAAAGCTGTTTTTGTCGTTGTTTTAAAAGAAAACACAGATGTTATCTTCTTATAATATTTGTATAGAATTAATGGAGAACATGGTAGAATGCTCTCTGCACAGGCTAAATGTCAGGGTTAACTTCAAACCCTATGCAGGAAGGTAAAGAAATAAGTTAACAGTAGGCTTAGAACCCACTATTCCAGGTATTTCATGAATCAGATGGGCATGAATGTGGGCATTCTTATAAATCAGCACCTTTGGCTCCCCCAAATGGGTTCCTGATCACAGGGTATAGACAAAGAAGAGATAAGAAGGGTAGCTGTCCAGTAGTGAACACTTTAGATTTAAAGGGAGAGTGGTGGGGAGGGAGGAGAATGGAGACTGGCTTTGTAAAAGCAAGAGTGAGACTATGTTATTATTTATATTACTTGTTTATCTTCACAAGCTGGTGAGATATGGGGCATGTATGTTACATGCTAATGATATTAGATTTTGGGGGCACAGATTGAAGAAGGATATGAAGAGAGGCAGAGAGCAGGAATTTCTAAGGGTTATAGATTATGTCTCCGGTATAGGTAAAGATTAATCTAGATATTGCTAGAGATAGGTTAGAGGTCGACTCTATTGGACCTATACATCCTAGGACCTAGACATCCTGAAGTGTCTAATGAAAGCTCCTAGGAACCAAGGCTTATAGCAGAATAAAGGATCCAGGATTCCAGGGCTCTCTTCACCTCCTATCAACCAGTCAGAACACCTGTTCTCATCTCAGATTTTAATCTGATCAGAGCAATTAGTACTTTCTATGCCAGGATATAATGGCTGTGCCTATAACCCTGATTCAGTCCACAGTCCAAGGAGGCTCTTGAACTTCACTAATGCTTTAATGAGGGTAGTGATCTCCTTGGAGCACTCACCTGTTCATGGGAACACCAACTGAACAAAGCCCATAGGCTCAGTGCAGGGGCAGACTGCCAGGAGCAGAGTAGCCCAGATGCCAGGGATGGGGCCTGAGGAATACAACTGTGTAATAGGCTCTGCAATCTCCCTGGGCATGGCTCTGTCACCAGAGGAGACAGCCTGAATGTACAATGACTTAATTAGAATCCAGCGCTCTGGCCAACAGGGGCTGAGGGGAGGCACATTTGGAAGTTGGCCTTGGGAAGTGCCCAAGAGAATAAATGTCCACCTCCCGTTTGCTGGAAGATCCTAGACAAGCAGGCAGGGAGGCTGGACCCTACACAAAGCTCATAATTTCAAACGAAAAGAATCTCCATTAAGATCTCATGCTCGCAATCTCTGAATGAGTTCTGATTTATTTCAAGAACACATTTTTTCCCCCAGCCCTGAAATAAGTGTGAACCGAACTGTGAAAAACAGACCTTGACCATATTGTTGTCACTACCAATTCACAGCAACAATCTTCAGTTTTGAATTATCACCCTCCATTTCTTTTTTACATCGAAGGATTTGAAGATTAAAAAATACATCTCTAGTCAAGATGACTCAAAAGATTTCCACATTTGAAATCTTGATCATTCTTATCCCAGCCTGTAGGTCCGCAGTACATCTGATACCGCCATGAATGGTGCTCATTGGGACGTGCCTAATGAGAGGAGGCCTTCCCCTGGGCTTCTGGAGAGGTCTTTGCAGCATAACTGTGCCCTACATAATGAGACAGAACCACCTAGGGAATTCCAGTCCTTAGCAAACCTCAAGTACAAACCAACTTGTTCTTTTCCATCATGTTCTAAGTCAATCTGAATGCATTACAAACCACAGAGTTGCAAATTGTATTTGATTATTTATAACCATAAAATAAATGGAATAATGTAGGTCTTGTGAATTTTTTTTTCCAAAGATGGATAAAGTAAGGAACAGAACATTCCCTAGTGAGGCTCAATGATTAATGTATGATGAATTCATAACATTCTCGCATTTGACAACTTTTCCTAAAGGAGTAAAAACCAATTTCCAGGGTATAGTACCTATAGTTTTCCCAAACTTTTAAGTTTTCTAGTCCTGAACTCTTCCCTAAACCATTGGAGTTAAGAGAGATACATAAAATTTGAAGAATACATATTTCTTTTTTCTGGGTAACTCATTTTCTCATGGCAAAGGCTACGAAATACCATCCTTTTTCCTGCTTCTAATTTGATATAAAGGCAAAAATAATATGCCTACGTATTTATTTCTAAAATCATGCTATAAGAATACTCTGAGATGAAAGGGAGTCTTGTGTGTTACTATCTGTCATTGGCTCCCCATGATTAAAGGTAGGTTACCTATGCAACCTGGATAAGCCACATCAAAGACTTCATTAGACCAGCAGGTGCAGAGTCCTGTCTGACGACAGTGATGCTCTGAAGTTAATATGCTTTCATTTGATTAAAGTCCAGAGTCTTAGAAAAATAGCAATATGGAGACAGCAATACTCTTCTTTGTGTTTCCTCCTTTAGAGCATCTCTCTCCTTTGTGAAGTTTCTGATAACTAAACAGCAAAACTCCTTTTGTTGTGTGGTTGCTGTTGTTATTAATAGCCAGCTTTTGTTAATTATGTGCTCAGCACTGTGCCAGATTCTTCATATATTTTATCCTATTTTATGGTCACTTTGAGACTGTGAGATGGGTCTCAATGATAAGGAAGTGGTTGAGTATCCCACAGAAAGAAAAGGGAGCCGCCAGAGCCCCAGGCAGGAGCATAGGAATTTAGAGCCTCATTCACTTAGCTTGACTCCCTGTTTCAACTTCCTACTGTCCACTACAGACCACTGTGGCCTGGAAGTTCATTCAAGTCCATGACCTCAAGGGCTCTGTTATCATCAAGGAGTCACGCAAAAGTTGCACTGATGTCAGAAACAGCAGCTGCTATTAAAGCAAAATCTTAGAAAGAGAGAGAGAAAAAAAATGACTGTTTTTCTGATCCTAAATCTCAGAATCCTTACAAAGCAGTCTAAATGAGTCCAAGCCTTGCCCCACCCACCCTAAAGCACTCATAATCCCATATTAGTCCCCTAAGGGTTACAACAAACATGATCTTACACTCTACCAGAAGGGAAGGGGGAAGCAGTAAATACGAGAAGCTTCCACCCCCACAGTGCAAGAATCCTTTCCAAGAACACCTGCATTTCCACAAGCGGACATGGGAGCTGTACGTAATTGCCTATACAGCAGACATTAAGGCTACAAGCTCTGCCAACATTTCCATCTAACGTGCAAACGGGTTACACATAGGATTCTCCAAATGATTCCGTTGAGAGGAATGAGTTCCATCCATCAGACATCCAGGTACAGTCCTGTGCACCTTCTCCCCTGTGCAGGGTTAATGACGGTAACTATCTCCACTTGGAAAAGAGAAAGTGTTAGAAACTCAGAATCTCTATTACACCTAGAATCAGGATATCTAGTGGGTCTATGCGAACAGCTGTGTTGTCTGAACCCAGACAGCAAATTGACACGAAGTTGCTGCAGCACCAAGCATGCTGACCCAGACAACTATTGTGCCTACAACACTCTTTCTAAGTAGAAGCAAAACTCCATGATGTCACAATCAGACATGCACCATTGGTGGCCCATCTGTACCTTCATGTTTTATGGCACTTTCTAACATTGGTCTAGAGTAAACTGTCCACATTCTAATGCCTTTTCAGACACTTTATTTTCCAGAGTTGGGGTAAGATGAACTAACTTTTGCCTAACACAAAATTAAATTCACAGTTATCAAAACACCCAAGTGTTTTCCTCTGACCAACATTTTGTGCAGTAGAAAGACAAAAAGGTATACAAAAAGCAGCCAGGATTGCCAGGATGCTGATGTCTCAGAAATTTGGACTTTTTTTCTTCTTTTATTGCTAACTTTCAGAAGTAATTAGGGCACTCATTTCTAAGCTAATGCTTTCTAATGGTCACTTAATTCTGGACAAACTGCAGAGTAGAATGCTTTTGAAACTAGAATTAATTGTTTAAAAGACATTATAGGGATTAGTCTGGTAAATGTAGAGAGAAAAAAAGATCTTTTACTGAGACATTAAAAATAATGAAGTTCCCTACAGTCCCAGACCTAATACATTTTGTGGGCTTCTTTTTTCTTTTTCTTTTACTTTTTTTTCCTGAAAGTAATTGACCAAGGAATGAAGCAATACCAGAGATCTTTCCACCTGTTTATGGGAGTTCAATAATATTTCCTACCATAATATGACATCAGTCCAGCTATGACAGGGAAAACATACAATCAAACTGTGCCATGATGAGATTATTTTTCAATCTTTTCTTCTGTCTGATTTTAATAAAATATTCATTTAATATCACTACTGTGCTCAGAGTTCTGGAGAAAGTCAGTATAAGTTTCAAGGAACATGTTTCAGTCTTCTAAAGTTCAGTCTATTGAGAGACAAAGGTTTATAAATAGCAAAAAAAGATATGGAGGTAAATGCTATAATAGAAGTGCAGACAACGTTCTGAAAGAGTAAAGTGATAGAATTTGTATTCAAAAAACTGGGGAGACTTCAAAAGCTTTGTGAGTGTAGACCCCCAATGATGGAATAGAGAAGAGAAGGGATTAACTGTCACACAGAGGAACTGGGGTTAAGACAGAAAAGTGGGAGCTCAGGGGTGTAAGAATGAAAGAGAGTGTCATAGAATATGGGGGTAGATTGTGACCACATCAGGGAATATTCTGAATACTCAAAAGAGTTGGGGCAACTGGTATATAGATGATTGTGAATTATTGAGAGTTTTGAGAAAAGACCACCATAAAGCTTGCATTCAAGTTGAGTCCTTTTCTTTTTTCCACCATGGAAAAAAATAAGGCGGCTATAATTGAGGCTTGATGAGAAAAAAAAGAAGAAGCAAGAACCCTGGGGGAAAAGACAGGCAGAACTGGGATCAGCAATCTCATGCAGTTCCACTTTGCCATTCGGGTGAGGGAAAACTTATCCATTCTTTTTATCTGCTTTCTTGTTTCTGGTTTATTGTCAAGTGTTGATGTTCACCTCTTTTTGACACCATTAAGTACTTTAATATCAATTTGAAATTGAATCGCCAGGCTAGACTTTTATCCTGAGATTTCATCCCATATTTTCACATGTCTACCTAAAATACAAAGACAGGTGTACTATCAATACTCAAACTCCATGTAGCCAAATTGAGATTATGATCAACTAGATCTCTGAATTTCTCCTACATTTTTCCCCATATTTTCCTGTTGAAATCCCACTTATTTTTCAAGTTCTAGCTTATATGCTGTTTGGAGCACTCAAATCTTTCTGTTTTCCATATTCCTGATGAATAAATATGTGCTTCCTCTTAGCATACACCCAATTCCCAAGTGTCTGATTTCTGTCATTCATTATTTTTTATGTATTTTCTCAGTTCAATTATAAATTCCTTGAGAATAGGGTTCATGTTATATTCATCAATGCATTCCCAAATACTTAGCATGGCAATTTGCAAGAACAGGCTGAGTATCCCATATTCAAAATGCTTGGAACAAGAATTGTATTTCAGATATTCAGATTTTGAAATAATTGTGTGTGTGTGTGTGTGTGTGTGTATGCGCGCGCGCACATGCACACACACGTGCATAATGAGATATCTTGGGTATGGGACTCAAGTATAAACTTAAAATTCATATGTGTTTCATATATACCTTATGCATGTACTCTGAAAATATACAGTGTTTTTAGAGCGCCTGTGTTTTGTCTATGACCCATCATATAAAATCAGATGTGGAATTTTCACTTGTGACATCATGTCAGCATTTGAAAAGTGTTGGGTTTGGAGCATTTTGAATTTGGGATTTGGAGATTAGGTAATGCTCAAGCTATAATGGGCTCTGAGGAAATAAATATAAATTTGGTTTATTCTTAAATTTGCATTCAGGTATTGAAATTTCTAGGATTATAAAGTTTCCTGATGGAGATCGGCCTATCAAAAGGAAAAGTGTGTCTGGTTACAAGTTTGTTAAGTAATTTTTGCTTTTTATGGGTCTTTTCTATTCATTCTAATTAATACTTTATTTGTTTACTCATTAAAAATATTAAACTTTGTGCCTAGTATTGTTGTAAGTTCTACAGATAGTGTAATGAATAAGACTTGTATGATTGACTTCATCTAGTTTTCATTGACCAATCTCTTGCTCTAGTCCCTACTCAAGTCTTTTGGTTCACCTTGTAAGTGGGTCAGACACTATAATACATACAATTGTTATATATATTGCCTCCAAATCAAGAGGCCCTTTCTTAGTCACATGCTATATAGGGTACTTTTTTTTTTTTTTTTTTGGAAGAACATAGAACTCAGCAGTCATCTAGAAGGTTGTATCCTTTATTTTCATGAAATTTATCTTAGAACCTCTGGTTTATATCCATCTTATTGATGTTTCTAGATCTATTATTTTCACAGCATCAAAACACTAAAATTTAGTAGAGCAGTATGATACTATGTGGGTTGGAGAGAAGATCAATGTTTCTGGACTATTTTGTGACCTAGAGTCCGAGTTAGAATAATAACTCTGAGGCAAATGTCTAAAGATCTATTGCAATCCCTTCCAAGTAAAAGCAAGTTAATTCTGGTGTTCTTTGTCTAATGAAATTAAGAAAAATATTTTTCAACTTAATACCTATACAAGGTTCCAGGGATCCACTGATTTGCTATGGTGAAAAAAAAAAGGACTTCTGAAACAGCAAATAAAATTGAAGTCACCATTTGATTACTCTAACAATAATAATAGACTATTTTTCTCCAAGAACCATTAAGAAGTCACAGAGGGGGCTAGGGATGTGGCTCAAGCGGTAGCGCGCTCGCCTGGCATGCGTGCGGCCCGGGTTCGATCCTCAGCACCACATACAGACAAAGATGTTGTGTCTGCCAAATACTAAAAAATAAATATTAAAATTAAAAAAAAAACTAAACTAAAAAAAAACAAAAAACAAACAAACAAACAAAAAAGAAGTCACAGAGGGACAGGTTTAGGGTCCCACGAGGTCATAATAAAGCAGACCATGGTCAAAACTCAATTCATCACTTGACCTATTCTTCTTACTCTCCTTTGCTGACTTCATCTTTCCCTTCAGATCTCTAATTATCAGAGTACAGAGTGTTTCAGGGCTCTGAGCAGTGCTTATCTCTCTTCCCTTTCCCATGTATACTTTCTCCTTAGGTTCTTTACTTGATCTATGACCCTAAATACTACATATATATAATAGGGCACAAACACATATGTGTATAAATACGTATGTACATATATGTATATATATTTGTATATGTATACACTCATCTGCTGCATAATGACATTTTGATTAAAGGAACCACATATTGTTAGGGTCTGTAAACAAGTCAAGATGGCGCCTGGCATTTTGCCAGAGGGAGTGGTTTGTGAAGTAATGCCAGCGAGCCATTAAGTATGGAGATTCCTTATTGGTTGACTGCTGTATCTAGTTTATGTTAATTAAGATAAGCTGTGTGGAATGTATATATACCCCTCCTGTCCTATAATAAACGGCTCCCACTCCTGCTGTATCAATGTACACAAGTTGCTCGTCACCCCCCGGTTATTTTGCTGCAGCATATAGGACCACAGTTGCATGAGATGATAATATTGATGAAAAATCCCTGTTTCCTAGTGACTTTGTGCCCCTCTGTGTGTCACAGTGCAATGCACTATTCATGAATTTGTGGTGATGGTAATATAAATAAACCTAATTGCACTGCCAGTTGCACAAAAAATACCATGTACAATTATGCATAGTACATAAAAAACTTTATAAGTGATAATAAATGATTATGTTATAGCTTTATGTATTTACTATACTATATTTTCAATCATTATTTTAGAATGTATTTCTTCTTATTATATAAAAAATTACTATAAAACAGTGTCTGTGTTATGCTGGTAGCAGCTTCAGACATCTCATGCTTACCACACCTCTTGCTTGTTACGATTCTTTTATACTTGATTTAATTTCATGTGCTTTGCTCTTCATGGCTTCAGGCCATTACATGTATACACACACATGCACCATATAGCCTAGATTTGTAGTAGGCTATACCATCTAGGTTTCAGTATACCCTGACATGTTTGTACAACAACAAAATCGCCCAGTGATGCATTCCCCAGAACATATTCCCATCGTTAAGCAAGGCATGACTATATATATGTAAATATGTATGCACACATATTTTCCTAGTGACTATATATCTCCATTTGGATGTTAATAAGCAGTTTAAATTAATAAAATAGCTAATTCCTGTTCTCCATTCAGCAAAACTGCTATTTCCCTCATAAGCCTTCTACCATCTACTGAGTTTCACAGACTACAAATCCTGATATTACCCTTTATTCCATTCCCAGAATTCCATTCACACTTCATCCATCTCTAAGTTCTAGCTACAAAATGTACCCCACGTCTGATTATATTATGCAATCACTACTCCTGTAGCATCTGTCTCCACCACTGGCGTCTCTTCTCTGACTAATGTAATAAGTTCCTACACAATTTTCACTGATTTCACCCTCTTCTGTTTTACCTTCCCCAGAATCAAAGATGTTTTTTTCTAAACATAAATCAAATCATGTCATGCTCATGCCGAAAATTCTCAATCAGCTTTCCATTTCAACAGGAAGCAAATCCAGACTCCTTCTTATGACCTACAAGTTCCTTCTTGTTCCTGCCAGATGCTCTCCCATCAGCTCTTTCCATTTCCCCATTTTATAGACTGAAGTCTACACCGGCCTTGTTTCTTTCCCTGTGGACTCCAATACACTGGTTGCATCTGGGGATCCCTGAACATTTGCCACTCTTTTCCTCAATTATCCTTTCCTCATATTTCAGGCAACTGAATTCAGAATCAGCAGCTACCCAAAGACATTTCTTTGGTACTTTCCTTATTTTATATTTTTCACAGCATCTATCAGCTCCTGAAATTAACTTATTTGTTTATTTATGTATTGTCAACATCCCACTGTCATGTAAGCTTCACAAGGAGTCTCTCTTGCTCCTCATTTCCTGCATTTGGAACAGAGTTATCAGATGGCGATTGGTCAATAAATATTCGTTGACTGGATTATTTCCCCCTTCAATTCTGCACATTGCCTGGGGGGCCTGAAGCATTATTTTGGGCACCAGAAATTAATGTTAGTTCAATTCAAGGTCTAATGACCCATGGAATGGCTGGGTTTCCCTTTGCCTCATTACACATTTACTCTAATTAGCAGTCCTATGCTTCTTCCAGGAACACGAGAAGGAAATTTCATTGTCCCTTCTTGTGATCTTATTTCAGGATCCTCAAGGGCTCTGCTTTCATGCGTGTAAAGGACTTTAGAAATAAGACAATTCTGGGAATAGGTTGAGGACCTTTCACTCTCTCTCCGCTTGGCTCAATGCAGACCTCTCTTCTTGAGTCCTACAGGGCTTTCTCCTGTTTCATAGAAATAGGTTCTCTAATATAAAGTAGGACCTTAAAGGAGTCCCCCTCCCCTGTTTTTTTTTTTTTTGTGTGTGTGTGTGTATATGTGTGTCACATCTGTCTGTCTTTGTTGTTGTCTCTCTTTTACTCTTTCCCTCATCAATAACTACTATTCCATACCCTGTAGGTCAGAACATTCTGCTTACCAGACAGGCCCTGAGCCTATCAAGGTCACTTTCTCCACTCTGCCTCTGGCTATTAGTCAGGGTTGCTTAATCTCTGCCAATCCAGGATCCTTCTAGCAACTGTGAAATGAGAAGAGGTATTTTAACTACAGGGTTACAGGAAATGGCATTAATTGGTTCCCTTTCACCAATTTATTTCTTAATATCTTAATGAATAAAGACATTCTAGACCCTCTGAGAGGGGGGAAAAAGACAAATAACAAGAAAAGATTCACTTTAGGATATCTAGCTATGAAGAATTTGAACTGTTTATATTTTACCATCCTATCTCAACTTTAGTTAACACAGTTGGAAGTTGGAATATGGGTTCAGTCATCTAATTGAGGAAGCATTTAAGTCATGACAAGTGCTCAGATTAACTCGGTGGAGAATACATAGGCCTATCTCCCACTAAGATCCATACAATGATGGCTTCTCACCCAAGTAGGAAGGGGTTCGAATTCTTGGCAGCTAAAAAGTGTCAAATATAAACTACACAATTTTGGATTTTATGTTAACTATAATGAAAAACTATTGGTATTTTTTAAACAGAGTGGAAGAAAAGGATATATGTTAAACAGAAGGTGGATTACTGAGGGAAAAGATTAAAAACAGTAAGCCAGGTGGGAGAATATGGCAGCTGTCAAGATGGGAAAGGATGGTGGCTTATTAAGGGAGGCAGCCACTGAGATGGTAGAAAGAGGTAGAAATGTATTTTGATCAGAGTTGACTGGACTTACTTGTTGGATATATGCAGATAATTATGAAAGAAAGGCCATGAACAATATCAAGACTTTTGGCTTGGTGCCAATAACCAAGGATGGAGAAATTTTAATGCATTATGGCAAGTGAAAAGAATGTTTTAATTCAGTCTTGAAGTGTTCAAGCAATTTGTGATTCTCAATGGAAACATGCAAACAACTAACAGAAGATAGCCAGTTCCAAAGTAATGGCCAAGTATCCACAGATACAAGAGAGGAGTTATAGAATTGTTAGGAGATGCTTCACAGAAGAGCTGGAGGAGAAGAGCAGGACTTCAACTAAGAAGACCGGAGATAAATGCCCAGGACCAGAGCAGAAAGAAGAACTATTTTAGGCCAGCACTTGCAGTTGTACCCTGCACTACTTCAATGGGTACCATTCACACAGGCTGTGTAAGCTCAGACTTGGAGATGGAAAAGTGCTAGACACAGGGTTGAGATGGTTAATAAACCAGTCTAATCAAATCAAAGGATAGTTAAGGAAGCTTTAGTGGAGTTAGTAAGATAAATGATTCTAGGGTATAGATTCATTTTTAAGCATATTTGAATAATATTAATTCCACAGAATGAAAAAGTAGAGAATTAGTAGGCATTCTAAGTGTCCCAAATCTCCTGTTAATTATCACATATTAGCTCATGCAAGCTCCAGTAGCAGAGGACCCATAACATTTTTTTAGAAGCTTTTTTTTCATTTGTTAAGGTGAGACAGACAAATCCCCTAGTCCTTGTTCCAAGAAAGCACTTTAACTGCTGAGACTAGACTTGGTTTCATCAATAAATGAGCTGTTAAAATTGATTTCTCCTCATTGAAAGGCACTTCATTCACAAATATACTCCGCCACATGGAGACCATTTTATTCCACAATCAGGGCTGTTCCAAATGGAACTCTTTCATTATAAGCTTGCCTTTCAGAACTCTTATTGGTGTTGTCACTGTGTAAAATCCCATTTTTCCACATATTCACAGTCCCTCAAACTTGAATGCCAGTCAGGGTTTCAGGGCTTTTCATCCTTAGAAACAATACTTTTATATATGGAATGCATTTTATTCCTGTCACGGCCCATAATGAACTATTTGGGAAGGAAAAATATCACTTAAGGAGAGAGATTGTGGTTGCTTCCCTGGGTATTATAACAGCATTATTCCATGTGGCACATGGGCAAGACAACGCAGACTCTATTGCTCCCATTTTGAGAGAAAAAAAATAATTACCTAAATCAGAATAGCATTGGTCATTTGGAAATCAGGAAAATGTATGAAAACGTTGCTTAAAAAACATGTTGTGTGTTCAATAAGATCTTCTTTGTTTGAGAGACAAGCAATAACAATAAATTAACAAATTATCACAGGGCTAGGAGACCTCTGGAGTTGGAGATTCATGGTGGACAACATGTCAATATCCCCCCCCCTTTTTTTTCCTGCTTGTCTATTCTGTTTCATTCTGAAGTTTAAAGAGGGAACGTGTAACAAAGCACAAATTCAATGGAGACCACATTTTAAGAGGTATCTGGGATCAATGTACTGTGAAATAAAAATAATTATGGATAATATTGTGAAACTCCCTGACAAGAAATACTTAAATTACTGAGTCCAGATTCTTCATGCTGTTTTATTAGGGCAAGATACCGGACTCAGCAAACTCTGCCCTGCATTCCCAGCCCACACTAGTTAATTATTCTCCTTAACAGTCACACGTAGACATCCCCTCTGCTCTTCTTCCACACACACAAAAAATGTTTCTTGTTGGTTTGTGGCAAGTTCCATATGGTTCTTGTGGTATACACTAGTATTTCCCCTTAAAAAATATATTGCTTTAATTTCGAGGTATGCCATTTTGCAACATCTCGTCCTTGGAGGTTGTGATTTGTCAATGTTCTGTATATAACATCTTGTATTTTTTTAAATGCCTTTTTTTTCAGAAATATTTGAGAACAGACAGAAGAGGGGGAACAGCTACAGCTCAAGCACTGAGGTAGACATTAGACAATGCAATATAAAACACTTATTTATTATTCACCTTTTGTTTTTTGCAAAACTGTTTTCAATAAGGAAGGGAGTATTGTGTTCCATATAACATAAGAAGAAAGAAAAACATACTATTTCTTTTAGATAATGGGTGGTCAACAATTACATAAAATGGGACAAACATCCAGAAGATCCAAACTATTCTATCAGCACAGCTGCACAATGACAACCATATGCTCTGGCCTGAGGGGTTAACTATTACATTGAAACAGATTAGCGTAGTTTATCTTCATAGAAAACAACTCTGTTTGGACTGATCTTTACCAGCAATAGTAAACATTATTGCTTTATATACCTTCATCTACTTTAAGAATAATATTCAGGTCGAAGAATTTGATTATCCAATCAGACCTGAATTCCCACACTAACCTTAAACAAGTGTGTTAATGAAATGAGGTTCCAGGCAGCTGAAAAGAATTAGAGAAAATAGAAGGGAAAAAAATCTACAAATAAAAGTTTCCATTTTATTGCAGCACCATGACAGAGATGGAGCTTCCTTAAATACATTAGACTAGTGGTTCTCAATAGCTGTAAGAGGTTAACAATAGTGAAGATAGCTTTGTCTAGATACCTGCCTGCCCCTGATACTTGCTCTCCTAAATGCTGGTATATCTCCATATGACTGGCCGTGTGTGTGTGTGTGTGTGTGTGTGTGTCCATAACTGTCCTTTTCTGCTGTTATTTTTTCTCCAAAATTTTAGAATACACATGTGGGCCCAAATGAAAAGCAAATTCTTTTTGCATGGATTAATTGATTCATCTGTTTATTCCATTGATCTTTATGGAGACATTGTTTTAGATGGTAGATACAGTGGTAAACAGGATATATAAAGACACTAAAGGAATGAAGATTAGGTATGTAGAGTTATCCTGAACCTCAGCTGGGATATAAAGAAGGACATAGAGCATCTCTAAAATAATCAGTATGCTAGAGAAATGGTAAAGATAATGATAATCACACTTACTGTTAATAATATCTTATGCTTATGTAGCAGTTTAGTGTTTATAAGATTTAATTGTTTTGAACTATTATCGTGATGTATGCCATCTGCCTGTATCATATGCTTCAGCATATAATGACTTGCATGACTAATTATCCTATCTGTATATTTGTGTGATCTTCCTGTGCAAATTATAAATCCCACGAAGGCAGGTACTGTGTCTCTCACTTTTTCATCTTTCATTGTGACCATCAATGGGCTCAGTACAAAGCAAGACCTAAAATATTGTTCTTTGTTTATATAAGTCTTAATAGTTTCCAAATATTTTTATAAATTATCTCATTTCATTTTCATATATCTAGTTCACAGATTTTGAAGATGAGAAATGAGAGGTTCAAAGAGAACACATTATTTCTTCAAGATCACATAATTAGTTTAGGGACAAATTCCTATATCTATTTGCTTTGCGTATGTGTTGGGGGTGGGTGGGGTGCATGCACACACATAAAACACTTTTTTATTGCACTGTGGCCAGCTTCTGCTCTGTTATATGTGCACATCAGAATTTTCAGGCATATTACATGTCAGATATATATCAAATATCTATTTATATCCTATGAGAAATGAACTCATTTTGGGGAATTAGGCATGAAAACAAGATTAGATGGCTTGATACATATATCAAGCAGCTTCTCACTGGGTAACCAAGATGGTTGGAATTATGTGAACAGAGACAGAAATGTAATGCAGCAGGCTTGTGGTTCAGAGGTACAAAGCACGGAGGACATCCTTAGAATACGTTGCAGGCACAGGGAGTTGAAATGAAGAGGAAGTTCTATCATCAAAGAATGTATTTCAGGGTGTAGCCACAAGCATCCTGGCTATAGAAGCTGACAAAGAACTGAAGGAGAGGAGTTTGACCAGCCTACAGCCTAACCAGGCCCTTATGCCTTCTCCCTGCTTTTCTGAAAATGCAATGCCAATATTATTATTCTAGGGTTTTCTTCTTAATTCATGCTGGAAGCCCCCAAGGCTTGACATAAAATATGTCAATAAGTCTCTAGAACATGCAGCCCGTGTCTCATTATCAAGCAGGAGATAGAAAAACTGTTAACAGCTATTGCCAGCCCTAGAACTCACAATGCAGGTTAGAACACAAACTGATTTGATTCTATGATTTTTGAGTTACACAAAGTTCCAACTAGATTCAGCTTTATTTGTTATCAAATGCACATGCAGGAAATAATTCTGGGATTCTTGTCTTGCTTTTCTATGATTTGACAGCAAGCAGCAAACAGCAGCAATGTCAGCCATGGGACAGAACTTTTATGCCAATTTCAGCTACGCCTTATAAAGTATGTTTCTTATACTCATAAGGTCACAAAGACCTTCTCCTTCAGTAGCATGGCTTAGATTACAAATTAAATTCCATTTCCTACATCCCTTCCATTCATAAGGGACAATTAAAGTAGAGTATCTAATATACTCTATGATGCTGGCAAGAACACTAGTCTTCATTTGCTTCAATGGTCTATGCCAAAATCTCTCTTTCATTTATTAAAGGCATTTGTGTTTGCTACCAACTTTGAACTGAATGGCATCCCAAGGCCAAATTTGTTCATTCATCCACTTGTTTTAAAACAATAGAAACCACAAGAGAAGCCATCAATTGATTAACCTGAGGCAGTTCCTTACATTAAGCATCTTTGTCTGCATGCTGACAAAGTATATAGTAAGCATCTATAGAGTATGCACCTGTTCCAGCAACTACAGGGACATTATTTTGTGGTGTTAGACTTGTGTCCAGGATACTCAGCATTGAACTGCTTCTGGCCATGCACTCTCAGTAATCACTAGACAATACCAACCTGGTCCATCTTGGAAGAAACAGGACTATCCACCTATCCACCCTCTTTGGACTGCTTCTTTTCATAGGCTAGAACACAGTAGCTCACCTATGATTAAAGAAGAAGAAGAAGGAGGAGGAGAAGGAGAAGGAGATCCCAGAGAAGAAGGCTTGTGGTTTACTTTCCTAAAGGCAAGGACATGTACACTGTTTGTTTCTATAATTGCCATGATCTTTCACATATGTGATATCATTGGTTTCTCACAACACCTGTAAAATCGATATTATTATTCCCATTTTGCAGACACTGAATCCAAGACTCAAAGTTCAAAGTCATAAACATAGTAAGTTATAAAGTCAGGCTTTAAACATAAGCCTGGAGTACTCTAATCTCTTTCTAACAATTTCCATGTAACCTCAGTAAGGGCTCCAAGTCATAGAAAAGCATTTTGTGCATGTTACCAGAGCAGCATAACAACTCTAAAATAACACCCATAAAAACAGTGTGGAAATGTTGATAGCAAAGTAGAGAAATGTACATGATATTCTCATATTGTCTTGAATAGTTAGAGAAAGAAATATCATATCATTAAGTATCATGTTGACAGAAGGAATATTAGTTTGGTTAAACTTACCAGTGGAGAATAAATTGGCATGATGTTATTCTGGCTCTGCTTGTCTGCTCTCTTCAGGAGGCTGCCCAAGTAAGAAGGATGAGAGGAAAGACACACAGAACCACTTCACCATGTAATAGCTTAACATTTAACCAAGGAGAGAGATGTTTTTAAAATTGCACACTACATAAAACAGATACCAAAAAAGTGTGAGTGAGACTTAGCTATTCAAAGAACTCATTATGTTTAGGGAAACTTCTCAACTCTCAATGCTTCCTCCTTCTCAGGGAAATGACTGATGCCCAGTTCTTTCTCTGGAGAATAAAAGGCATGTCTCTTCATGCCCTGTCCCCTTGGCTGTAAAAGTAATTAATTCAGGTTTGGACAGTTGGGCAGCTAAAGTTAAAGTGGGTCAATCAGTGTGGAAAATTAGAATTTCCAATCAAGTCTCTTGTTGGGTAGGGGTCCTAGGAACTGAATAACATTAGTATTGATGCTCTGGAAAGAAGGTTGAACTGTCCTATTGCTGAAGTCACCAGAATTGCCCTTATGATAGCTTTCTGTGGCTGTAACAAAGTACGTGAGATAATCAACTTTAAAGAAGGAAAGGTTTGTTTTGGGTCAAATATTTCAGTCTGTGATCATTTGATTCCATTGCTTTGGGCCAGTGACAGGGCAGAACATCATGTAGAGGAGCAAAGCTGCTCACCTCATCACAGGTGGAAAGCAGAAAGAGAGAGAGAGACTAGTATCTCAATATCTTCTTTGAGGGCATATCCCCCTGACCTAACTTCTTCCAACTAGGTCCTACCTCTTCAAGTTTCTACAGCCTCCCCAGTTGTGCTACAGGTTGGCAACCAAGCCTTTAGCATAAGAGCTTTGGGGGCACATTTGAGATTCAAACTATAACATCTTCCTTCTTCCCTTCTAAAATTTTGTTCAGTTCTTCTTGGAATTCTAAGATATCTCCCACCATCTTTCCAGTAAATTCCTGCTCTTGTATGAGCTACCCAGAATGGGTCTCTATGACTTGCAACCAAACAAAACAGAAATGATTCAGAAGTAGAGATGGATAGGTCTCAGGATTGGTATAGCCAGAACTAGGCAAGTTGAAACTGGAAAGAAGACAGATCTGCTATCCTGGGCACAGGAAGGAAGGGATATTTGGAAAGTACAATAGAATAGGAAAAGTTTCCCGAAGCGGAGGATTGGACTTCATAAAATGTAGAACATTTGGGTGTCAATTGGGTCAAATGGGAATAAGAAGCTAAGTTCCTTTGCCAGGAGAAACACGGGAGCCATTCCAACATTACAGGAGAACTAACAGTGGTGGAGGAAGCTGGCCAGATATTTGGCTTAAATTTAAAGGCATTATTTGGGGGTCTTATTTTTTGTTTGTTTTTTTGTTCGTTTGTTTGTTTTAGCTGGGGTTTTATGATATTTCAGGTGGAAACCACAGTAACTTTATGTTAATGACTTGTCATCTCAGAACATTGCTGATCTACAAAAGGATATTTAAAGAGGAAAGTATGAGGCATGGATGGTCACTGTGGTGGTCCCTGGGCAGCTGAGCTGCAACACAGAACTGCCTTTTGCTCAGACAAGGCCTTCCATGCGATGGCCCTAGAGCTCCAGGTCCTCTCTGGTAGATGACTGGGCCAAAGACGGCACACGGCAGTCACGGTAAAACTTGACACCTCCTAGATGTCTCACACAAAATTGTGAGAAATGGCTTGCTTTTCAGTCTTTTTTTGAAAAATGCAAGTCAAACATTTTGTTTTCCCTGGTGATGGATGGTCTAGACCATCTCAGTGTCAGCATGAGGCAGTGGCATGCATGATTATGGGGACCTGGACTTTGCAGCCCATTGAGGGCCACAGCCGAGTCAGGATGACGCATGGCATTTTTGCCAGAAGTAGTGGTTGAGAGGTGATGCCAGCGAGTTCTCCGTGAGTTCCAGTTGAGCTCTCGCGGGGATTCCCGGAGAGTTCCCATTGGTAGGGGAAGTGCCTGAGGAGGGATATTTCCGGTTGCTGGTTCCTGGACGAGCGGCGTGGCGCGGCAGATTTCCAGGGAGCATGTGTGGAGTGTGCTGGTGGAGTTCAGAAATAAAGTTTGTTCCTGCTTCAGTGGCTCGTGATTTGTGCCCAGCCAGACTGCGGCAGCAGCCAATCAGGCCACTTGCTTCTTCAAAATCTTATTCACCTTCTGTTGCAGCTTCTGGGTTCATATTTCTCTTGCTATCAGATGGAAGATGAGAAGGAGGATTTTATTAACTTTACTGTTACACCTAGTGGAATCAAAGTTAGATTATATTTCACGTTAAAAAAAATTAGTTCCAAGGCCCAATTTTCATGGAACAAGTTAATACATATATCACCAGTCCAACAAAGTATAGAGTATAGCATGTTTGTTTTACCATATTTGTTTCTATCACGACTTCAACTCAATAAAGTCTTCCGATATATCATTTAAATCCTACATATTAGTCAGCGTTTATTCTGTGACCAAAATACCCAACACAAACAACTTGGAGAAGGAATGGTTTGTTTGGGCTCAGGGTTCCAGAGGTTTAAATCTATGGTTGACCAGCACCATTGCTCTGGGCCTGAGGTGAGACCAAACAACACAGCAAAAGAACATGATCAAGGAAGCTGCTCACCTCAGGACAGCCCTGAAGTAGAGAGGGAGAGAGAGTCAAAGA
Source organism: Marmota marmota marmota (assembly GCF_001458135.2). Classification (NCBI taxonomy): domain Eukaryota; kingdom Metazoa; phylum Chordata; class Mammalia; order Rodentia; family Sciuridae; genus Marmota; species Marmota marmota. Next base: position 7,135,495 of record NW_026000016.1, on the reverse strand, counting down.
TAAACCCCTCCACAGTGAACTATTTACTCCATCTAGGTCCCACTTCCTCATACTCCACTTAAATTATCTATCAAATGGATTAATCCATTGATAAGATTAGAGTCCTCATGATCCAAGCATTTCCTAAAAGCCTCTGTACATTACTGTATCGGGGACCAATCTTTTAAGTATATGAGCTTTGGGGGACATTCCAGGTCCAAACCACAACACCCTTCCAGTAAACTTTCTGAACCTAAAGAGTTGGAGACCAGAAGATAGTTTTCAGTGTGATGACTGCATTTGTACTTGATCAGATAGGTCTTATATAATTAAAAGTTGAGGTTGATATAAAATATTGCTCACCACATTAAAGGCACCGACATAAATGGTCAATGATTATTAAGATGATGAGAAATCATTTTCCTTTCAGTGGGTTTCTAAGACTATAATTTTCACCAGACTGAAATTTTGTCTCACAAATTTAAGTGCTCAACAAAATATATAATCTAAACTCCAGTGCAGGCTCTGTTCTGGCCTGAAGGAATTTGATTAATAGCTTTTCAATCATATAATTATTTATGGTTATCTTTTTGTCAGAGTCAGAAGCAGAGCACAGTAACAGCACCAGGAAGCCCTATTATTCTCTTGTCATTTGTAACCTGACAGGAAGCTCTGAGGGGGTTCATATAAGTTCTGTGAGATTCCAGTGTACTGTAGGATACTTATCCCAGCTCAAGTCTTATTTTTTTCCAAAAGGCTCAACTATTGCTAGTCTCAAATTTCACACTGGGCTTTTCCAATGACCACAGAAATGTAGCAATAATCTTTGCCTCTGAAGAAGTCATCTGAAGCATCTAGTAGCCATCTAAAGCAGAATTACACATAATAATAGCTCTTAAACAACAAGTTTGTCTTAAGAACACACATTCCTCCCCACCAACTTTCTGAAACCAATCTCATTTTTAGCCTGACTTTTAATATTGCCGCTTGGAAAACCAAAATCCTCTCAGACTAATTAAAATGGACATACTGTGGGAGCACAAACTAAACTAGATTTTCATAAATATAAATGTTTGTGATGACATTTTCTATAATGTCACTGTGACATCTTGCTTTATTTCTTTAAATATTAAACAAACAAATAAGGGAAGCAGGCTTTTAGCGAAGAAAAGAAATAACACCAGCTCTATTTGTATGGCTAAGGCATTAAATAACCTCTTTACGATGGTATAAAAATAGCACCAGATAGAAAAAACAAGCCTAGAATTCATAAACCAGGATCATTAGTAACAATCAATACAGAGAAAAAGTACTTTATAAACTCCAGTGGTTGCCAAATCATCATAGATAATACAAAGTAAGTGCTTCTAATAACTTACCAGGTGGTAAGAATTAAGAATATGGAGATCATTCACTATGAAATGTATGAAATGCACAATATGTGATTTGTTGTTTTCTGAAGATGGAGTTGTTTCTGTAGGTTAGGATCATTGGGGAAATCTTAGGAAAGAGAGCTTCACATTCGAATATTATATGGAAAGTAAGAAATGGAGAGGCCAAGCAAGAAAAGTGCAAGGCCCATTTAGCAGAGAGTGAATATACCATATGGATTCAACTGTTTACTCAACAATTAACAAATGCCAGCTTTTTTTTTTCCAGTAGTGAGCTTAGCATACAAAAATGAGTGCAGTGTTCAACTTTAAGTAACTCTGAAGACTAATAATGAGAAATGTGCACACATAGAAAATTGCAATATAATGCAGAAAACACAGGAAATGCTGTGGCATGGCAGAAGCACAGAGTGAGGGAAAAGTCAAGGAGGTTATTTTAGGTAGAGGGAACCACACTGAAAAGATATAGAGGTGTCAGCGAGCTCAGTCTAGCCCATGAACTCAGAGTCATTCCATCTTCTTAGTACATAGGGCAGATCAGGAGAAATGAGACTGCTCTAATCACCAAGGGCCTTGAATGTCATGCTGAGGACATCAGACTTTATTTGGGAGGCTGGGGGAAGGCATGGAAAGACTTTGGAAAAGACCATATGTCATCTTACAGAGTTTACACTGAGAGCAGAAAGGAAGGACTAGTGGTGTGGATCCATCCTACAGGCAGAGAAATGAGCTGGGAGACTCTGAGATCAGTCAGATTTATACCATGGTGATGACATTAGGGTTGGAGAGAAAAGAACAGACTCAAGAGATATGTAATTGGGATAAAAATGGACTTTGATGACTCACCTGATAAGACCCATTAGAAGATTGACTTCTTGGTCTCTGGATTGAACACACGAGGACTGGTGACACCTTTAAAAATACATATGAGAATAAAGCATGATGAACAACTGGTTTAAGGATGATGAGTTCAAATTTGTCAGTGTTGGGATGGGGGAGATTAAGACAACTCGATGGAGTTGGAAACATGTAACTGAAACTCAGGGGACCTTTTGGGTTAGGTCTACCTTCTGAGATAGGCTCTGGGGCATTAAATGAAGCTGTGAAAATGGTTGAGATCATCAGGAAATTGAAGGAAAGGATTGCTGAGGGTGGATGTTATCAACATTCAGCGGTGGAACACAGGAAGCATTATGTGTAAAACAGACTAAATAAAGCATTAGAAGAGTAGAAAGAAAACCAAGAGACAACAATGCCATGAAAATCAAGAGAAGAAAGTTTATAAAATGTGAATGTAGTCAACAGCACAAAACACTTTGGAGAAGCCAGAGTACAAAAGTGTGGGATCTTAGAAATCACCTGTTCTAACTCCTTCAATGCATTTGTTAGGAAACAAAGACCAAGAGAAGCTATGACCCTTGCCAATAATCACATAACTGGTTAGGAGAGAGCTGAGACCAGGACTCACAGCTGTGCCATTTCTGCTGTCTCAAGCTGCACCTCTGGTCTGATTGAACCCAGGTTTCACAGAGGGGAGCATCATGAGTTCAAAAAGGTAAGCCAGGGTCATACTGGAAAGATGGGAAACTAGGGGACTTAAATATTATTCTGAGGAATGGAGACTCTCCAAAGAGTTTTGACCAAGAGAGGCATCATACCAAAAGATATTTAGGGAAATTTCATGTGACCATTTTCAGATATATTGCCAGTATTTTGCTTATGTCAATCATAGATAAAAACAATTTTGAGAACTGCCCTCCTCAAATAATTATGTATTCAATAAAACTCCTAAGTTATATCAAACTGATAAATAAGAAAATCTCAACAAAAAAATTAATGTGCCTATTGTTTAGGTTAATCATATCATCTAAAAAAATATCTAGAAATTTACCAAAAGGTGGTTTTGGAACCATCCCAAGTCTTAGGTGCAGCCCTGGTGTGACCTGAGTACACTAGAACCCACCGCCACAAGTTTCCATGAATCTATTAAGATTATTAACCAGTGCCGTATGGAGATGCATTTTTTATATGATTTTATCCTTTTCCTCCCCTTCTTCTTTATATATACACCTGTCTGAAAGAAAGATTTGGAAGAATGCATTGAGAGAGATGCTCAGGGCAGGCATTCTCCAAGGGACTTTCCATTGTATGAGCCAAAAGCTACCCTGCATCCACTTGAAGCCACAGGACAAGCTGTGTCAGAACCTGGTCAGTGGCACAGAAGCTCAAAGCAACTTATCCTCCCCTTCCTTAGGAGCTTCACTGCTTTGAGGTTCTCAAAAGCCTAGATAATGTTTTGCTTCATGGGTGATGTTATACTGGTGGGTGGAAATGGACCTTATGCTGTTGAAACCCCAAGGTCCCATGATCCCTGAAGTCTGATTAGTCATTCTATTGCAAGATTCGCATCAAGCAATGGAACACAGAAAAATGTCACAAATAGTGCTTGAAATTGATTTTAGGATCACAGCAACCTGAACTTCTGACCCTAACTTTTAACCTCATCTCATCTTGCCTTCCATCTCTGCTGTTGTTATGATCGTACACACTCTGAGCAAAAAAGACAGCTCCACTTTACATGTACCCAGGCAGAATACTACAGTGGGATTGTTGCTGGGCAACAGCAGCTAGACCAATTTGTTAGGGGAGCATTTTGAGAATGATTACACTTGCAGGGCTGGGTTGGGTTTCTTTTTCTTTTTTTCCCCTTCCTTTCCTATGGTACCTATTTCTGGATGTTGTAAATATTCATCTGAGTTTTGCATATATGAGGGGAAACATATTTAAATGAGTTTGGGAGGGTAATTTGCTTGGGTGCATCACTACCCTCTTTTATGTTTTGTAGGCAGCATGCTGCAGAAGGAGAAAAGTGATTTTTGTGACCATTATTGACATAAATGACGATGCTACGCTAGCTTGTTTCAGTTGCATAGAACAATGGGAGCAAGGGAAAAAAATGCAGTTTTGCAAAGGCATTTAGTAAATTGTTAGTAAATGGGGAGGATCCAAGAGACCCAGCTAAGTCATCAGGCACATTTCCTCACTAATGTGGCTGCAGTTAGTCTCCTGGCCTCCTCTCTCAGACGAGAGGAGCATTTCCTCTTTCCCTTGTTTAGTGATAGCAACACGGTGAAACACAGCACTTGGCTAAACCCCGGAGAACTGACTTTGAAAGGTAATGGGAAGAAACATTTCCTTTTCAGAGGAACCTGGCAGCCTTTAAGGATATACAGCACACAGATTTCAGATGAGTCAGAGTTGGGTAGGAATTGCAAATACATCAAAAATCATTGGCATCAATATTTCCCACACCCCTGGAATATTAATATGTACACACACATTCATGCAGCCCCTCAAAGATGTGTTTATTTCACAATTTGCAATGAGAAAAGAGACCTTTTTCTGCATTTTTTTCTTAGGGACTTGGAGAGTCATCATGAAAATTATGATTTATTCAAATGATTTCCCATATGCCTTAAAAATGCCCCATCTGAGTCAAATTTTCCCAGCCACATGCATTCTCTGTATCTTAGTGACCACTTCCCTACCCCATGGGAGAACTTTTCCTTGAGGTTGCTATGTCCTCTTGGGGTGATGACTTGGTCAGGAGCCTCTGGCACCATATGGCAGAATTCAAGGCCAATCACCAGCCAAATATAGCAGTTGTTTATAGGGCACAACCAGCTGTGGGCTCTATCTCTTCACCCTCAGGGAGATGTCAATGGATATAAAATGTGCCTCTGGGCCAGCTGACAGTGTGGGCCCCAAAGCTGTTGGATGTTCAGTCCAAATTGCATTCAAGTAGATATCCCATCTAAGGGACTCACATTCCTAGTCTATAATCCCACTTCCCCAGGCTAATTTTGTAAGCTCTTTTGCACATGAGGCAGCCTTTGGCATAAGAGTCAGCAAAACTCTTTCTGGTTCCTGATTTTCCCCAGGAACATGAGTTGCTTTCATTTTGCAGGGGAGACCACTTGAATATCGGGAGATCAAACTGGGGTGTCGGGGTATGGGGAAACATAAAGGAGAAGAAATGCAAAGTGAACTTATTCTTCACCTGTCATCTTTGGAACTTGGGTTGTGTTAAAGCAATGTTGCCAAAAGCTCGGTCATTGTCCCCGATGCCAATCCAATGACGAGGACATGGTTTTGAGAAAAAGGAAAAAGAAGGTTTATTGCTTTGCTAGCAAAAGAGAAACACAGGGACTCCTGTCTCAAAGGCTGTGATTCTACCCATCAGCAGGAACAGGGGGCTTTTAAAGAGGTGACTCAAAGGCTAAATTTCACATATTCTCTGTTGGAGTTATAATTCACTAGTTAATTGGGAAATAGTCATTTCTGAGATCTTCTGGTACCATCCCCAAAGTCTGGATTTCTTCGTTCCTGTAGTGGGTATATATTCAGGGACAGATAACTCTGTTTAGGATGGGAAAGAAAGGTAATCCTGTTTCCCCTGAGATTAGGGAGGGGGAGAGACTAGGGAGGAGCAGGGAGAGAGGAAGACAAAGAAACATGTCTATTTTAAAAATAAGTCATAGTGGCAAAGCAGCAAGGGTTATATTTAACACATAAGCTGGCCACTGTTACATCAACCATCCACCCAAAAGTTTCAGTCTGCGTACATCCTGCAAGACAGCCTGGAAGCCCTCACACCTTCCACACTTCCACATTTCCATCAAACAAATGCTTTTATTGAGAGCCAGGTATGTGTAAGGCACTCTCATAGATCTGGAATAGGCTGCAGAGGATAAAATGCAGACACCTTCCTGGGGATTACAGTCCACTGAGCTTCTCCTGGCTGAAGGGAAAGTTAAGTTAGCCTCAGGCCATTATACCTGCATTCAACCAAAGGCTACTACGCCACCCCAGCTCCATGACAAGAAAAGTCACTTCAACTCAGACCTTCTGGCTCCACCGGAAAAACAGCCCCATTTGCTTTTCCTTTCTTTTGAAAAATTCCCTCTATCTTTTAATTCAAAGTTTACATCCAGGAACAACCCTTTTCTTTTGCTATACCTCTAGGCAAGGAACATATGTCACAAATGCCATAGCCATATTTAGTCGCTGTCTGTCGTTCAGCCTCACTGAGCCCGCCGCCAAGTTACCTTTTACATGGCAATTACTCATGAAATCTGAACACTCCTGCAAATTAGTGTTAGGTTGCTTTCATTTCCCAATTAACTGCCCACCTGCTATTATAAGATTCAAGTTAGTCCTGGTCGGCCTTTTCCCCTTCAGCCTTTAGGAAAAAAGAAGAAGAGGGGGGAAAAAAAGTACCCAACTTCTTTATGCAGAGAATAATTAATGTGTGAAGTGGTCTACCAAAGGCAACCATCAAACATGCAACTGTGAGTATATTCAAAGAGCCAGACAAGGAAGAAAAAAAAATTCCATGATACAAACATTAGACAGACAGGTGGATGGTTTGGATACACCATATGGTCTCCTTCTGTCTTGAAATGTACTGTGAGATTATATTTTGAAAAAATCCCTTCAAGAACCAAGTTGATTACTAAACAGTAAATTATGGCAAAGAAAATGCTTATGATGCCTTACCTCTCTCCATTATTTCAATGGCAATTTTGTATTTCCGAGGATATGTTTTCAAGACGGGGCTAACACACTTGTCATACAGTAAATGAGATAGCAGAAGGGAGGGTGGGAAGACCGGAAAGAAGAATTTAGTCTTGTTTTCTTAAGACAAATGGATACGCACTTAGTTATAGCAAAGGGAAACACGGGTACCCCGCCACAGCAGTGGAAACAACCTGTGATGTGAGTCTAGTGTACTGAGCTGAACGACAGACATGAAATGCACCAGATAATGAAAAACAGTGTCATTTCTGGAAAACATTAAAGGATATTTTTTCTCCCCCTCAGGAAGGCAGAGCATATGATTCCCATTCTCACTTTGTGACAGACATGCTGTGTGCACTGTATGCAGAGGATTGCAGCCTGAAATTCCAAGGGACCCTACATGGTGGGGACCTACAAACATGCTTCTTCAAGCCCAGTTTAATTGACACCCTGGTTGACAAGATAACACGGTTTTGACAGCAACTCTACATTAAAAGGCTTTTTCTTCAAATTTTCAAAAAGTAATTCTTGCTTGTAGGTTGAGAGACAAGAAATTCACAGACTTTCTGGGCAATTTTGAAACGAGGCTCATCTTCATTCCATGACACCACACCAGCCTGGGAACATTAATAGGATAACTCTGTGAACCAACAGTGTCCTTCTATACCTATTCACCTCTGACCATCCCTCCCATCAAATCTTCATGTTCCTTTCTGTGGCTGGGGACAGGCCAGAGGTTATTTCTTGGGTTTGAACCTCTAAGTTACAATGTAGTAACGGCATTGTTCTTCTCTCTGACTTTTCACCAAGACACCACCAAATGCTATAGACACAAAAGTTTCCAGTCCTCATAGCAATACCTGCTGGTGGGACTGATCCTTCCACCAATGCCCAGAGGCATCTCTGCTGCCCTAATGCTTCTGAAATGGCACCAAGGACTGCATGATGGTCAATAGGAACGCGTCTGAACGAATCCACCTACAATATATTTCTACAGAGATGTAGCAAAGGCACCTTTGCTGGAGTTCTTTCATATCCTGAACATGAACTTAAAGAAAGAAAGCAATTACCACCTACATTGTGGTGTGCTATCATCTAGGCTTGCTGGCTGCAATTCATGTTGTGTGTTGTGGATGTCTTAGAGAAGTAGTCTGTCTTTTGTTACTTGAAGTCTTTAATGTGGCTTCCTTTTCCCTAAGACTGCAGTTTGGTACTTGGGATCCTGGGTGAATGAAATTAGAGTAACAGATATTATGATGCCCTTAAATGTGTTGCTTCATGAGCTTCAACACATGTTTTACTTATAGGCTTTGTCCCTGCTTGTTACCATGCAGCTGATGTAGATTTTAACAGAATCACTTCAGGAGTTCTCAGGACATGGTTACCTGCAGGACCAATTTTGGATCCCATTGAACAGAACAGAATATTCTATGTTCCCTTGAATTTTAGTTTTATATAAAACAATATTGAACATCCAAATGAAAAAGTTTAGTCGATGTTCATCATTTTTTGCAAGCAAAAGCAGAACTTGTGAATCTGTCAAGCAGGATTATTTTTACTTTTTTCTCTGCTCTCATCTCATCAGGGATGGGACTATGGGAGAAAGTTGGGCAGTAACACTTTCCTTCTGAGCTTGTAAAAATCACATGATCCTTAATAGAGAGAAAAACAAGTAAAATAATACTGAAATAGAAAAAATAAAGAGAATAAAGAGACTTTTCAATCTTTCATCTATTCTGCTCCCAAAATAATTTGGACCATAGCTATAAGATATTAGGAGCACCTGTTGACCAGTAAAAAATTGGGTCGTTTAAAGAATCATTTTAGCTATGTAAGACTAAACAATTGGTATGACCCACTTTTTTCCCCCACTGAAATGACTGATTTGTAGATTTGCTTGGTTGGTTGGCATTTGATAAACACACACCAAGAGTGGACTCCAGAAGGAAGCCATCACTAGTCTCAATTTTAAGATATCCTCCTTTTCTTATGCATCAAATACCAAAAAGAAAAAAAAATGTAGGCACTGTTATTTAATCATGTATTCCATATGGTACAAGAAATCGGAAGGATGTTTATAACCTTTCAATGAAAATGATATTCTTCTAAACTTATGAAACGATAATGAGTTAAAATCTGGGTGAAATAAAATGCTTTTAAACTATTTCCCACTATGGAAATGCTATCAGTAGAACCCTTGTTTTATTTTATAGCTTAGTGTTATGGAAGCTACTCCAAGATGACTGCAATCAATATTTGTTAGAACACCAACAAAAAACAATCATTTTCTAGATCCTGAAAACTAAAAAAAAAAAGTCTAATGTCCCACCCCTCAAAAAAAAAATAGCAGAATATAGTTTGGGATTAGACATTTGCCAGTTTTGAAGGGAGAAATGCAGCTCCAAGTATTTATAGACTTCTCAACATTTCCTTCTATTGCTTTATGAAACAAATTCAATCAACCAATACTATCCCAGAAAGAATATCAATGTATTGCTTTCTTAGTTTCTTGTGAATTCTTGGCCATTAAAGATGTAATTAAAACACTTCCATGAAAAGAAAGCCCAAACGGAGGCAGCTTTAATCCACAGTGGTTTGTCTCCTCGGAACCTATAATTACTCAGTTTTAGCTCTGCATTAAATACAATCGTCTGTTATTTAGGGACCATACTGTTTGGTGTATGTACAATGAAGCACCTGTGTTAAACAATACCCAGTTTTACAGAGTGGCTGCTTTTTATACACTATAAAAAGATGACAGATCAGCACTTGCCACCCCACCCCGATGTTGTCCCAGGACGAGAGGATTCCAACAATATAACACAGAACATTCACACATCTTTATAAACTACCTAAGAGACAACACTAATTTTAATTCTCTTAACATTCTAGTTCATGGGTCTAAAATATAAGCCTTTAGAAGACAGGGAGATCGTAACCCTAATCCTGGAGTGTGGCATATTCCAAAAGACTGAGAAGCCCTAGTATAATTCATTCATCAAAAAAAAAAAATTGCTTTATCTGTGAGGTTTGCACTGAATAGTGGCTTCTCAAATTTTCCATCATTTATGATTTGTCCTGAGATATAGGTTACAGTGGATTAGGGAGTGCCATTCAATTGTCCCTGCCCGGTGACTGATGACAAACAAAGCTTGTAGGGATGGATTTTAGATGGAGAGATCCTTCTGTATGCATCCTGATGGAGCAAAAGGATTAGAGGAGAAAGAAATTGCACTGAAACACAAGCATGCCTGTTCTTCCGTTCCCCTTAAAAGCACCAACCAGGGTGTTCTCTTCATGCTAAAAACTGTGATAGACACTTGAAAGGAGAAGCCTTCAAATGTGCATTACAACCATGGGCTGGCATGCATCCATTATTGGTTGAATCTTTCATTTCTCAGCTACTCTGGGATGCCTAAGTGTGAAAAAGTCAGTATGCCTGAATTGAATTTTTAGATCACTTTCCGTCAATGCACATTTGTTTGTTTTCCAAATCAACAACAAATGCATCACTAAATACTTTTGGCTGCTCAGTTGTGCGGCCTTGCCGACTGCCTTGTGCTGTCAGAGTTCACTCCCTGTGTTCAAGCAGCTTCTGAATTGAGCCAGTGATACGTGTAGAACAGTAATTCACTGAAATGAATTAAATGATAAAATATATATGACTTTCAGAGACTTATTATTTTCCCTGCATAAAGAAGCACCATGTTTATATATGCTTGTGTGTGCACGTGTGTGTTTGTGTGTGCGCGTGTGCATGCACCCACGTGCATGTACATGTGGGCAATCATTTCTACATGTCTCTGAATCAGACAATGAGACAATCATAAAGAAGGCTGGATGCAAAGGCAGTGTACCCAGTTGCATTAGGGGTTGGCCAGATTAAATGGGAATTCAATATTTAATTCAAATTTTGAAATGACGTTGTAGTGCCTTTACTGTCCACAAACGAAGAAAGTTCTAATCCCTCTGAAAAAGCAATCATGCAGGAGAAGGCTGACTGGCTTAAATACCAAAAATTGTGTTTCCAATTAGTTCCACAAATCCCATGGATATAGACTAGAGTTGGAAAAAAAATGAGGAATATGCAAATGTAGAAAATCTGTAACTTAATGAACACAAAACCCATCATGATTTCTGAAAAGAATTTCTTCCTAACCAGTGAAAAAGTTCCAGCTGTTCGCCCAGTGAAGACGAGTGATGGGTCCTCCTTGGACTCCAGGGAGCAGCACTTCTCAAGCACTTCACAAGCACCTTCTCTCCCTGCTCTGTTACCCTGGGAAGGATACCAGGTTTAGATACCTCCAGAATGGATGGAGTGCTTCTAAGGCTTACCTCGACTCACTTCATCTGCTCATTCCTTCATTCAGTTCTTTCCTTCTAAAAGTGAATACAGATGACTCCTGAATGCCACTAGCACTGTAAAATCCAGGGGGAAAGACTTAAAAAAACTGGACAGCACTTCTTTGAACAGATGTCAGGGAAGGAGGTTACTGTCAAAGGATAGTTGAAGAGAGCAAGATGAAAACTGAAGGCAGAAATGGAAATGCATTCCAATTTCCTCAAGCTCCATGACAGACAGAAGAATTTAACCTACAAGTTGGAAGCCCTACTATTTGACCAAGGACTCCATCACAGTTCAGAATGGTAGGATGGTGAGCAGTTATGTAATGTGAATAATCTCTCTGGCTTGAATGCTGGAGATCTCACCCTTAGAAAACCCGACCAGAAACGGTTGCTTCTGATACCCTCCTCTGGGGCACAAAATCTTGCTGTACTCACACCAACTAATTGTCCCATGGTTCCAATATTGATCACAAACATTTAAATTCTATGGGAGAAGACTTCATCAAAGTTATATTAGATAATTTACACTTGACTATTTTATTATTGGACTTAGCTTCAGTGTATGTCTTTTACCTAATCAGCTCTGATACTCCATGTGTGGAGCAAACAACTTGACTGCCTCTGTGTTCCCCAGTGCTGGACCCTAAAAATGCAGAAACTGGGGACATAGTGAATGTCTAGAACTTTCCTCCTCGGAACCTATGATTACTTAGTTTTAGCTCTGCATTAAGTACAACCGTCTGTTATTAGGGACCATATTGTTAGGTGTATGCACAATGAAGCACCTGAGTTAAACAATACCCAGTTTTACAGAGGGGCAGCCTTGAGGAGTTGGGACACTATGAATGGAGGAAGGCATGGGGAGAGGGGCCGGGTGTCCTTGGGGAATCTCTCCATCTGGAATCAAGGAGGAGAGGCCTGATATATGTAGAGAGCAGTGGATCATCTAATATGAGTGGAAGGTATTAGTCTTGGGTGTTGTATTAGTCTTTTAGGGCTACTTTAACAAATTATCACAATCTGGGTTGCTTAAGACAATTTTATTGTCTCAGTTTGGGGCTTAAAAGTCCAAAATTGAGATGACAAGAAAGTTGGTTCCTCCTGAAGTTCTGAAAAAGAATCTCCATGCATGCCTTTCTCTTAGCTCCTGGTGTTTGCTGGCATTTCTTAGCTTTTAGATGCATCATTCCAGCTGTTGGTTCTGTAGTTACATAGCTTCTTTCCTCTGAGTGAGGGTCTGTGTTTCTACTCTTTCTCTTACAAGAACAGTCACCATGTTGGCCCCTCCCACACCAAGATGATTCATCTTAACATCTGCAATGATCCTATTTCTAAATAAAGGTAACCTCACACGTGTAGGGGATTAGAATGTCAACAGATCTTTTGGAAGTCATAGTTCAACCCACTTCAGGTAGCAAGGCTAATTGTCATAAAGGATCTCTGTGTATTAAAATGGATCAACACAAGGGCTGGGCAAAGATGTGTGTGAGAAAGCAAAAGAAGAGAAGCAGGGAAACCTTACAAGAGGCCCCAGGATACTACAGGTATAACAGATATAGGCTGGAGCAATGTCCCTGGCAGGGCCATGGAAAGGTACGGGCTAAGTCAGCCAGAGCACCTCTTCTGCTTCTGAGCTCGGCACACAAAACATTCCATCCAGAACCCATGTCAACAGTTTGGGCCTAAGAGTTTGCTCCTCTCACTTCCATCATACAAAGTTTGCACGTCCTCAACTTTCTTCTCAGATATATTGGGAATGCAGATCCACATTGAATTTACAACTGACTGCATGTTTAGGATTCAGTATCTTTAAAAAGGATGTGGAAAAAGTAAAACATTGTCACAACTAATAGAGGGAGGAATTTGACCCCACAAGTAATTCTAGGGTCCTAAATACTCACAGGCAGGATGTGTCCTTAGAGTTGAAACAACACTAACTGGAGAAGAAGTGGAGTTGAGACTCCTCAAGGACACTGTGAATGGAGGAAGGCATGGGGAGAGGGGCTGGGTGTCCTCGGGGAATCCCTCCATCTGGAACCAAGTTAGGAGGTATACTGGCCAATGTCAGTTAGAGGCGGCCTTTAAGCTCCCAGAAGAGGAGATGGTATCCAGCGGAGGCACTAGGAGAGTAGCGCTGCACCTGGAGACATAAAGACTTGCAGCTGGGAGAGAGCTCAAGGGCTCAAAGCGGATCTCCAGCAAGCCTGAAGCAGAAGGGCCAAGAGTCAGTGTTGATTCCCAATAGCTGCTGTCTCCTCTGTTATTCTCTGGTACCAGATTCTAGTCAGCATATGTTTTTCATCAATTTGTGTGGATGAAAACTACCTAAGAAAGACATTTTTTAAATGGTAGGAAATTGCCCAAGAAGAGAGAGTTTCTAGAACTCGGTGCCAACTCTCAATGCAGCATCCTCCAGGGGTTCAGTTGGTGGGGATGGGATGAGACTAACATCCTTATTTCATGTTAGGATGACATCAAAATGAACAGGGCCAAATAGTGAAATTTAAAACAGAGGGTACTTACTTTTTCTATGAAGAGTTTCCAACAGATTCTTCCGGTTCTCCCTTGCCTTCTTCAGAGCTGGAATCTTCTGATTCTATTTGTCTCTCATCATAAAGCTCATCACTTTTTTTTTCTTTAATTGTGTTAAATTTGACTCAGGTAATAGAATTTTGCAGGCTGCTGACTTGTGAGAAAACCAAGACAGCTGTTTTCATGTGTTAAAATGAACTTGGTTCGACAGTTAATATCATCTACTGTGAACATTTTTCCCCCACTGCGGGTAGGTAAGTATGTTTGGCTCAAGTTGTTAAACCTCTAAATTTGCACATATGTATTGATATGCAGCGACCTGCAGGGAACTAATTGTGCACAGAATAGCTTTGACAGCTCATGTTTGATGTGGACATTTTTTTCCCTGGGTCAATCACCTTTAAAAGAAAAAATAAATTTCAATTTTTCCCCTATGCTGACAGGGACCACTACTATATTCTGTTGATAAGATGTGGACAAATTCTGTCCATGAGTGCTCAAATTAACTGAGCAGAGTCAATGGACATATCACTAGTGGGTACAACTCTGATCCAGTAGCAGCAAGATTTGGAAGCTGAGAACTTCCTCCCCACGCAGGGAGAAGAGGAAGCAGGCGGAATATAAAGCAGGCCTATTCTGTTCCAGAGCAGGCAATCGGCAGGAAATGTTGACAGCGTTCTTTGAATTTTCAAAATGCCCAATAGGAGGGCAAAACTCTAAAAGAAATAAGTATAAACTCAAGCTAAAATGGGAAAAATTTCAACCTGACAATAGGAAATTCTGTGATCAAGGTTACAACCCATCCTGGAAAGAAACACTGAGAGTAGAGAGTCAGTCAGTCAATTAGCAATATCTACAACACCTATTGAGTGCTTGCTGTATGCCTTGATCTAAAAATATTTCTTTTATCTTTTAAAAATATATGAGTAAATCAATATATGAGCAATAATAAAAGGAAGTCATATAAAAACTAACTGGGGTTCTAAGGATATAGCTCAGTGGTAGAGAACTGTGTTTTATATGCCTGTGTTCAATTCCCAGTACCAAGAAAAAGTAAATAAAAGATAATGAATTAACAGAATGTATAAGTAATAAGTAAGTCACCTAAATTTTATACATTTAAAATAAAGTTGAAGCCCCCCCCCCCATCACCATACCCTCCCCTGGGCACCTAATTTCCCTTCTAAAATGCCCAGTAGACTACTCCATTTTGTTCTGTGCTTTTCTAGACTTTTCTCTTTTCTATTCAAAACATGCACATTCACTCACATCACCAGTATACAGACCACCAATACATATATCTGGTGAGTAATTTCTATAGATGCTATCATATTATACATATATACATACATATATATAAATACATATATATATAAAATTTCCCATCTCAAATATATACATCTTGGTGATCTTCCCATATCAGTATAGATTGATCTACTATTTGCAAAGTATTATATAAGACAGATACAAATAATACATTTAATTGTTCTATCCTGATTATAGATATTTATGCTGACTTAAATTTTTTCTATTCCAAACAATACTGAAAATATCACTCCTATCTACAGTGTCTCGGAGAACCCATTTCCTCCCATGCTGGACAGTACTTGATATGACAAGGATGATCTTAAGAACAAGGGAGGCAATCTCATATGTCCTGGTGATTTGGTCATTCAACTACTGAAAGGCAAAAGAAGACAAAAGATCTCCCATGATGCCTTTGATTCAGTGACAGTGGGTAAAAGGATTCTCTGTGATGTTTTATAGACAGAGGAGCTGGAATGAGTATATGTTTAGAAAATATTCTCTTAATTTTGATACACATGCACATCCAAGGGAGAAAAAATGGGCTGCAAAATTCAGTACCCTTCTTCAGTAGCAGAAAAATCAGTTGGTGGAGGCACCTTTTTTTCAGATTCTTTTTCTTTTCTTTTTTTTTTTTTCTAGGACAAATCTGAGTGCCAGGGGAATTATTTGTTATTTTTAGGCCCTTTCCCATGAATTTACAATCACTGTGCAGACTAGGCCAACGGCTGGACTCTAAGGATAGATAGAGATAAAGGAGACACCAGCTGTCCCTACAGGGAGTCCATAGCCAGAATCCATTACCTTCCAATATAAACCATGAAGAGATAAACTGTGCTTCCGGGTCTGGTCTGTCTTTCCTAGGCATAACAGTGCCTTCCTTTGCAAGTTTTGAGTGCAATTGTAACTATGAAATGTATGATTTTTATTTTTTACCATAAACATTGCCAACTGATTCACTCCCAAACACATCTATTCCTTAGCTCATGGCTCTGGGTATACCCAGATTCCACATCAGCTGCTATTTGAAGGCAGCCTGGAGAACCGACAGCTACCAGAACACTGGCTCCCTCCAGTCTTGAAAAAACCTAATAATTGAAAACAGACAGCCTTCACTTACTTGTGACCCAGAGGAAAGCAGCTATATGCACAAAGTGACCAGTGACCCAAGGTCACTGCCCTCTTTTAAACTTTAAACAAGCCCAAATCAAGATAACCAATTTTTGTTGATTTTTCCCCCTAACTGTGAAAATCAAAAGAAAACTAAATACCTCTTATTGTAAGGACAAATCACAGGCACCAACTTTATAAATGAGCATATTACCTAAATTGGTACTTAGGTACTGACTCAATTAAATTCACAGGTGGTAAAATCTGGATGTGCTGTAGACAGCGCAATTTATCTATAGACGTTCACGTTTTGCCAAAAATAGAACACAGCATCTTCTACAGACACTCTTCCCACGTTAGTTCATTCTTATTTTTCTAGAGATTAATTGCTTCATCTAGTAGACATTCATTATCCTTCTCCCGGCCCCCTGCCCCACCAGATAAGGATGTTTGAGGGGAGAGTGGTTCTTTGGGATATCCAGGGGCAGCTGGAGAACTGAATAAGAGAGACACAGTTGTCTGCATCAAGTTGGCACATCCAGCCAGCATCTCAATAGCCACCATTGTTTCCTCTGCCCACTAGGAGTTCATTGTGGATGGATGGGCCTTCCTCCAGGGTCCATAATGAACCTTGGGCAGGTGGAGGTAGAATAATCTCTGGGTGGAACCCATTGCTGCCAAACTCACAGAGTTGTATTTGCCAACTGGGACAATACCCATCATAAATTGGAATTGCCCATTATGATGGTCCACCCGCGCCAAAGAAGACTGGCTACAAATCATCAGTTCCTGGCACAGATGACTTTGAAAAAGTGACCTAAAATTCAAACTTGGATTGTAAAAATGCTCATAATCTTTGAACTAGTAGTTCTTCTAATTCATTGTTCCAAGAAAACTATCTATTTTTTCTATCTATGCAAAAACACATATGAGAACATAAAGGTAAATAAATATAATAAGATTGTTTATTCTTTAAGGGTTAGTTATAATAAATAAAAATTGGAAAACTAGAGTGACATAAATAAAGTATTTATAATATTAATTTTTAGTACATCCAAAAGATAACAATCCACTCAGCCTTCAAATTCATATTTCTGATTTATAGATAGTATTACAGTAAATTCTCAAGAAAAAATACTAAATAGTAGTGATGATAAATTACATAGTTAGCACAATTCCAATGTAGTTATTTTGTGTAGATGGATGTGTTTTTAATAGCATCCCTTGAAAATCCTTAAAGGTGATAAGAGTGTGAATGCTTCTCTTAGAACCTTTATATTCTTCTTTATTTTTCACTTCCACAATGAATGTGTATTACAGTTAGGAAATAAGTATGCATTTTTAAAATTTTTTAGTCTTACAGGTGAAGATTTACTTTTATCTTTCAGCATCCCCTAAAGACATTTATTCAACTCTTAATTGCATTATTTTAAATAGTGTAAACCCCAATTGTCTCTAACTGGTATAAGCCTTTTATGACTCCATCTAAAGATACTGCTACATCTATAGAATTTAAAATTTTTAGTTTACTAATCTCTTAATACTACCTTCAATAAATTTAGTAGCCTTAAATGCCCCTCTACCTAGAAAGCCAGCAAACAAAAACAGTCTGTTTCCCCAAGCTCAGGGACAATATAGCAATATCAGAGGGTACCAGTTTTCAAATATTTTACTTATGTTCGCTAATTTATATTTCTTACAAAAATACCTGCAATGCCAAGATGAACATTTTAAAACATAAGAAGTTGCTTCAATATTAATGTAATACAAAATGTGGGGAATTCCTCAGCAAATTCTGCTTTTCTGCAAATGCACCTAGAGATTACCAATCATATTTGCAACTATTAGATGCTGTTCAATTAAATAAAGTAATGCATATTTTAAACTGCCTTTTTATATACAACAGTAATTAATTCTTTAATAAATATATAAATTACAGGCCAACACGAAAAGAAAAATGTAAAAAAAAAATTTTGGTAACTTCTGAGGGAAAAAGTTTCCAAATATTTTACACAAATATTCTCTGGTTTCTTCTTCTCCCTCCTCCTCCTCCTCTTCATCCTTCTCTTTGTTTCTATGCCCCAAATCTCATTGTTAAGTTCAACACTGGGTGTGAAAGATAACATTTCCTTGGTCAGAAACCAAGCTGACTACAATAATATTGAGAAGCATAAATTTTACCTTCGGGGTTCCGTTTCTACATTTTTTTGCCCTCTCATTGGTGCCCCTGGGCCTGGTCACTTGAGGCTCCTAGTATCTTCACCATGTCTTCCTCTCAAATTTTATCAAAAATTTATTTTCAGAAAAATGACTACAAAAAAATAAAACAAATTCACTTTAAGTACAGTAGAGGAAAGACAAGTTTGAGAATCAAGAATCAACCTATTAAGGCAAAAGTTTCTAGAAGACCAGGGGAAGGTTAGGGACAGAAGGTGAGATAGTGGTTGTCTTGAACATTCAGTTCATGGGGGCAGCCCTAGGGTGAGCTGAGGCTGTGCTTGTTATCAGTGCTCTGGTGAGACGAGAGGTCTCTTGGAGCTTTGGACAAATTAAACTATTGAAGCCTTTGATTGATCTTCTATAAAATGGGAAGATTAAATAGGATTCTGTCATCAAAGGGTCTGACATATAAAAGTGATCAAAATGGCTAGTATCAAAGCAATAGTAACAAGAACAGCATGGTATTAATAGGCACCAAAATAGACATGTAGACCAATAGTACAGAATAGAGGACACAGAGAAAACCACATAAATATAGTTATCTCACACTAGACAAAGGCACCAAAAACGTACATTGGAGAAAAGAGAACCTCTTAAACAAA
The DNA here is from genome assembly GCF_001458135.2 of Marmota marmota marmota. Classification (NCBI taxonomy): domain Eukaryota; kingdom Metazoa; phylum Chordata; class Mammalia; order Rodentia; family Sciuridae; genus Marmota; species Marmota marmota. Next base: position 7,116,429 of record NW_026000016.1, on the reverse strand, counting down.
TGGTGCTGGAAAAACTGGAAATCCACATGCAGCAAAATAAAATTAAACCTCTATCTCTCACCTGCACAAAAAATCAACTGTGATATATATAACTTAGGCACTAAAACAGAGACTCTGGGCCTAATAGAATAAAAAGTAGGCCCAAATCTTCATCATGTCATCAAGTCAGGGCCTGACTTCCTTAACAAGACTCCTAAAGCACAAGAAGTAAAATCAAGAATCAAAAAAATGGAATGGATTCAAACTAAAAAACTTTTCCTCAGCAAAGGAAACAATCAGTAACGTGAAGAGAGATACAGTCTTTACCACACAACTTCATATAGCGCACCAATCGCTAGGATTAAAGAACTCAAAAAACTTAACACCAAAAAAACTAATAACCAATCAATAAATGGGCTAAGGAACTGAACAGACACTTCAGAGAATAAAGTCGATCAACAAACATGAAAAAATATTCATCTTCTTGAGCAGTTAGAGAAATGCAAATCAAAATTAAGATTTTATCTCATTCCAATCAGAAGCGCAATTATCTAGAATACAAGTAACAATCAATGTTAACAAGGAGGTGGGGGAAAAAGTAAACTCATACGTTGCTGGTGGGACTGCAAATTAGAGCAACCACTTTGAAAAGCAGTATGGAGATTCTTCAGAAAACTTGGAATGGAACTACCATTTGACCCACTCCTGGGTTTATACCCAAAGGACTTTAGATCAGCATACTATAGTAAATAGCACAGCCACATCATTCTTTATTGCAACTCAATTCACATCAGCTAAACTATTGAACCAACCTAGATGCCCTTCAACAGATGAATGGAGAAACTGTGATACACACACACACACACACACATAATGGAATATTACTCAGCCTTAAAGAAGAATGAAATTATGACATTTGCAGGTAAATGGATGGAGCTGGAGAATCTCATGTTAAGCAAAATAAGCCAAAACCAAAGGCTGAATGTTTTCTCTGGTAAGTGGATGCTGATCCATATGGGGGGGAGGGTAGGGAAGAATGAATCAACTTTGGATTGGGCAGAAGGGAATGAAGGGAGAGGAAGGGCGTGGGGGTAGGAAGAACAGTGAAATGAGATGAACATCATTACCCTATACACATGTATGACTATACTACCAATGTGACTCTATACCATGTACAGGCAGAGGAATGAGAAGTTGTGCCCCATTTGTGTACAATGTGTCAAAATGCATTCTACTGTCATGTATAACTAATTAGAACAAATTTTAAAAATTGCTAGTATCATGATGATGCTAATTATGGTCATGTTGACATTTGCAATAACAAAAGCAATAAAGAGACATTTTCTCTATTCTACTTTCCTGACTAGAGAAAATGAAGTCCAAGTCTAAGGTCAGTATTGATACATACTTTTGTGTTTGTAAGTAATCCTTTCTGGCTACAAGAAAATAGTAATAAAAATCAAAAATATGCATACCCATTACTGTTTAAGGACAAGACCTAAACAACAATAATTCCCCAAACAAAAATGCAAAATTAAAACAAGATTGTGCCAAAAATCAGTACTGGGAGTTTTGTTTTCTTGTTGGCTCAGTATCTGCTGCTGCTAACTAATCTTAGATTCTGAGCAAGTTCGGCCACAATCTAATTGTGTATTACCATTAAAAAATAAATAAATCTACAAGACTTGGCTTTGTCTTTTTCTGAAGACCCTCAGCTTTGTCTATGTGCAAACTGTTTATAACAGTTATTTTTGCTGGTTAGGCAGGGACTTTTAGGGACAATCATGTATGATTGCAGAGTGGGGATACGGAGAGCTGTTGCCTTTTTAAATAACTGTTAACATTCCTGTAAATTTGTTTGTATGTTTTTTTTTCACCTTTATATGTGTTGATGAGCCTTTCCTGTATGAATATATATGAGTTTCTTCAATAAAAATCCCCTTGCTTTGTCGTTCGGGGAGAGACATTGCTTTGGGAGTTATCCCAAGTTGCCTTTACTGGCTGCAAGTAATAAAACTTTCCTCACTCTTTTATCTCCTGGTTGTGTTTATCGGCTTTGCACTCACCAAGGGAGAGACTATTTCATTCTGTTACATGATCATACTCTGCCTCAACTTACCACCAGGTGGTCATACATCTGGGCATTTCTGCTCCTGACCCCTAACCTTGTCATTCAGCATCCTCATTCTCGTTACTTCATTCCATGGGCCAGATTGTCTTTGTTCATGTTCAACAACTTGAGCCAGGTTTTGGTCTTCTGAGGATTATCTCTACCTAGAAGGTTCCAACAAAAGTAGATGAGAAAGGAAGGGGAGATAAAAGAGGTGATGAAAAGAAAGCAAAGTGAGGAGTGGAGTTGGGTATTTAGGACTTAATAGTTTCCCAGTTACAAACCTAAAAATAAAGTGCATTTAATCTTTCTTATTGTTAGAGTCTAAAAAAAATGAATGTTACTGACTGCACTGAATTTTATCTACACCAGGCAACAGAAAAAAAAAATTATTTGTTTCTATTCCTTCCTTTGCTTAGAATCTTTGTGTTAATGAAAAATTCATGGTTTTTGTTTTTATTTTGTTGTCGTTGTTGTTTGGTGGATACTGGGGATTGAACTCAGGAGCACTCAACCACTGAGCCACATCCCTAAGCCTATTTTGTATTTTATTTAGAGACAGGGTCTCACTGAGTTGTTTAGTGCCTTGCTTTTACTGAGGCCAACTTTGAACTCATGATCCTCCTGCCTCCATCTCCCGAGCCACTGGGATCACAGGTGGGTGCCACTAAGCCCAGCAAAATTTGCTTTTTTTCTCTCTACTCTCACACCTGTCACAGAGCACTTCTGTGACCAGATACATGTTTTCTTTTCTTTTTTGTTTTCTTTACATCAATACACCAACCAATTCTTCAGAGTATACTATTTAATTTGATCTGTATACTTGGAAATAGTGTCAGTTCTACAGGTTGAGGGCTCAATCCCACAAGACTGCCCCCTCTTCAGATGCCATTGGGGTCACACACAATGTCTAATTTGCTGGGACAGCTCATTCACAGAACTCAGGGAAACACTTTACTTGTATTTGGTGGCCTGTTACAAAGGACATCATGAAAGATGCAAATGAAGAGCCAGATGAAGAGATGGATAGGGCGAGCTATGCGGGGCTAGAGCTTCCATGCGCTCTCTGGGATCACCACCCTCCCAGCATTTCCATGTAATCTGCAAATCAGAAGCTCCCTGAATCTTGTTCAGCAAAATAGAACTGGATCTGCAGCCCGACCACAAGCCCTTCCTAGATGTGACTGGAAAGTACAAACCTTCTCATCACTTGGTCTTTCTGGTGAACAGACTCATCTGAGGCTACCTAGCGTCCTTCTCACCCCAATCCCCTCATTTTCATAAACTGAGATGTGATCAGAAAGGGTTCACTATGAATAACAAAAGGCACTCCTATCTAAGGGTTTTAGGAACTTTGTGATAGGAACCAGGGACAAAACCAAACACATATATTTCATATTATGCCATACTTTGGAAACAAAGGAAAGAAGCAAATGTGCTGAAAGGTGCTGTCTCTCTCTAGTTTATTTGTTTTGTATTTTTTTGTTATTTGATTTCCACATGTGCATACACATGCAGTGATCAAATCCAACCATCCTTTTTCCATCCCTTCCCCTCACCCACGTGTATCCTTCTCAATGTGTAGTAATCACTATTCTAGTTTTGAGTACCCTTTTTTTAAACTATCACACATGAAAGAGAGCATGCAGTATTTGTTTTTCGGTGTCTGGCTTGTTTCAATTAACATAATGCCCTCCTGTTCCACCCAGTTTGCTGAAAATGACAGGATTTTAGTCTTCCACATGACTGAACAATTGTGTATAACTCCATTGTGTATAAAATACCACATTTTCTTTAAGCATTCATCAGATGATGGGCACCCAGGCTGATTCTATATGTTAGCTATTGTGAATAGGGTACATAAATATGGGCATGCAGGTGTCTCTTTGGTACTTTGATTTCAATTCCTTTGGATATGTAGCCAGTAGTGATACTTCTTTATTTAGTTGTTTTGAAGGAATTCCATACTGTTTTCCATAATAGCTATACAAATTTACATTCCCACCAACAGTATATGAGAGCTCTTTTTCTCCACATCTGCATCAGAATTTGTTATACGTTTGCTTTGTTTTGTTTGTTTGAAAATAGCCTCACAAACTAGGGTGAGATGAAATTTTTATAAGAACTGGGAATCCTTCTGCTCAGTCACTACTTCCCAGGGTCCATGACCAAAGAGCTTATGTCCCACAAACAGTTTTCTCTGGAGTTCATACGGTTTTTATAGTGACTCGGGACACTTACAAAGAGGTGGGAGCCTTTGTATGAAGAATTTTGTCATTTTTACTTCCTCACTTTCAGGAAATATTTGTACACCAATTTTTTATTTTATTAACAGATATCTTTGCCTTATAGCAATAAAGGATTATTTGCAGATACTAAAGTACTTATTTTCCCATAAGCTTCAAAGTATTGGCACCATGTTTGGAATTCACTTTCCCTATCAGGAAAGTGGGATAGAGAAAATTCCTGCAATGTGACCAGTGAAGATAAACAGGCCAGTTTGTGAGCTTGCTTTTAACACTGCCAGTCATGTTAACATCTTTGTCTTGCCAGAGCAAAAAGGGCAAATTCTAATGTTCTGTACTTCATCCTTTCTTATTACCATGTTTCCCTGCTAAAAGGAGTCAAGGATGCCCATACATGGAGAGTCAGAAGAGAATCAAAAAAGGCTGCAACTGGAAAATCTCCTAAGATGATGCAAAAAAAAAATAAATAAATAAATAAAAAACAAGACAAATCAAAAGGAATCAAAAAGCCATGCGTGTTACCATTAAATTAGACTTTTAAATACATTATTGGTATTAGAGGATTTTTAGTGCAATTGTCTCCTGAAATTTGGCAGGGAAATCATTAATCATTTGATGTTAAATTTATACAGTTTGTTGAATAAATGAGAGGCAGTGTTGAACTAAATGGGAAAGAAAAAGAGAGTTGAGAGAAAGGTACAAGGAGGAAAGGGGATGTTTCCTCTTTGCTGGCCACTCAACACATGAATCCAGTAGTCACGGTTATTTTAAGCCTCACTCTTTGGATTCTTGCCTACCTAAATGGTAAGTAGTTTTAAGAGCTTAAAAAGTTTTGCCAGGAACAAAGATAGAAACTTACCCTAGTATCAAGCAGCTTTTAATAGATGGAAACTGGGAGCAGATAGGAGTGTTGCATAACTTCAGGCTTATGGCATCCACTCTGCAGTCATTTGATGAACTGTCAGGTCACCTCTGTCATCACTGGGCACCAGTGAGTGCAGTCCAGATGCAGAATAGCATCCAAGGGAAATGATGTCCTCTTTTATGGCACTTCATGAGTGTAACTTTACAAGTGTCCACCCATGTGGTTCCCAGGTACAGTGGTTTCCCTCCTGCCTCCTACCACAGCTGCACAGACGCGGGGTTAGAGACAGACACTCAGCTCTGCATTCTCTTGCTGTTGCATAGCAGTAAAATGAGGGAAAGCCAGCATCACAGAGAGCAGCAGTCAGAACAAGTGTGAGAGAGAAATAGAAATTTATCTGAGAAAAACATTCCTTAGAACATGCTGCTTTTACATATCTATTATTGACTGGCCATCTTATATAGTTGTCAACTGTGTAAACCTTCAATACTAAAATCCTGACCCAGACAATTCCGGACTTGCTTTGCCTTATGATTCTATTGTTAAAATGTACCAACTCCATTCAGTTATCCACCAAATTTTTTATTGACCATTTACACACTCAAGCCAAAATACTGTATAAAATACTACAGGAAATAAAGAAATGAATGAGTTGTCATCCCTGCCATAAAGGATCATGCCCCTACCAAGCATAATGTTTGTTGCCTAGAAGGAATTCTTAAATCATCTCTCTCTCCAGCCAAGAACCACTTGTATTGTTTTCTTATACAATTTCAGACTCTTAAGTCATCTCTGTCAATATGAGTATTAAACAATTACCAACGTCCTTGTACCCACCACCCACTAGATGCATTTCCCTTCCATATCTCCAGGCCCTGTTCCCAGAATGCTCATTGCTTCAATGACAAAGCCCTCCTCACATGTCCTCCAGACCTCAGGATTGACCCATCATTCATTTTGCAAAAATTACAGCAGCCATCATATCACCCTTCCAAAGAACCCACTGAAGCTCTCCACGGCCCAGGAAATCTAATCCAGATTCCCCTGTGGATAATCAGGTTAGGAGGCACCATAAACGTAACTAACATAAAATTAAGATATGTGGCATAACTAAAATAATTCAGCTGGTGGAGCTCCTAGTCAGGTCTGAATGTGTTAAGTGAGAATCACATTTGTACTGGCCTTACCTGCAGCATTTGGGGCTGCATTAATTTTTGTGACTGGCAGCCCACCTTTGTGCATATAAATTGGGTAATTACACTAGTAAATTGGAATTTTTGCGTTCAGAATCAGCACCTGTAAATAACAAGAGGAAAGGGAAAGAAGGCCAACTGAAACTTTGGCCCTTAATATTTGAAAGCAGCATTTTCTAGACAGCAGGAAGACTAAGAGTTTTGAAGAGACTTAACAGGAAAGGAGTGGGGGGAGGGTACCTAACCATTTTGTTTGTACGTTATTTTCTATTTAAAGATAATAATGTGGTGCAGGAAAGTAGAAACACGAAAATTATATATTTGGTCGTCTCATCTCAACTTCCAGCAGAGGAACAATTGTCACAAAATTACCATACTTGTGTTGGACATAATTTGTTAGAAGTTGACGGCCTGAGAGCTCACATCTCCCCGAGACCTGAGAAGAACTTGTTGTGGAATGAATCATGTCCTCTGTCTTGCTGGAAAGTACATGGACAAAGAATGGACTTTGCTGAGGGTTAATTTTGTCCAATCCGCCATAATATATAAAATGCAGTTCACTGATACAGTGGAATATATAAGTGTTGAGCTGACGTACATCATTTAATCTCCCCAGGCCTCATTTCTGCTATGAGGAAACTGGCTATATGGAAAGTGAAATCAACATAATGGGAACACCTAACAATGCACCAGTCAGCTTACCTGTGTTATCTCATTTAATCTTGACACACTGAGTTAGATCTTTGTTTTTGTTTTTGGTATGGGGGGTTTGAACTCAGGGGCACTTAACCACTGAGCCACATCCCTAGCCCTTTTTTGCATTTTATTTATGTAGAGACATGGTCTCCCTGGGTTGCTTAGTACCTGGCTAAGATGCTGAGGCTGGCTTTGAATTCACAATCCTGTCTCAGCCTCCAGAGCCGCTGGGATTACAGGCATGTGCCACTGCACCCGGCTAGATATTTATTATAGTTTGGCTCTTAAATGTCTCCTAATGGCTCCTGTGTTAAAGGCTTGGCTTAGGGTGGTGATATTAGGAGGTGGGGAACCTTTAAGAGGTGGGGCCTACTGGGAAGTCCTTAGGTCACTAGGGAGATGCCCTAAAAGGTGATTGTAGTACCCCAGTCCCTTCCTCTCTTTTGCTTCCTGGCCTTCACAAAAGCAATTTTGCTCTGCCTTGTGCTCTCACCATGAAAGGCTGCCTCATCACAGACCACAATGGGGCCAATTTATCATGGACTGAAACCTCCAAAACTGTGGACCAAAATAAACATAAACCTTTTCTCTTTATATGAATTGGTCATCTCAAATATTTGTTAAAGGGACCGAAAGCTACCGCAATATAATTATCTGCGTTTTATAGAATAGAAAATAAGCTTAAATAACCTCTCCAAACTCTTTCAACTAGTAAATGTCAGAACTAAGACTTAAAACCAGTTGGTCTAGGTAAGTGATTCTGAACTACAGCCGGAGGAGATGAAAGGAGGCCTACTATTTCATTAAACCCCTTTGACTGGATGCTGGGAATTGGGTGGGGTATGCAGGGCAGCATACTGCCACAACTCTGGCACTATTCACACTGACTCTTGGACACCTTTAATGTCTCTTCCAAGAAGAGGACATTTCAAAAATTTTAACCAGTGGCCACGAAGCTCAAGTCAATCCAGGATTTTCGACTTGGCATATGTGACATTTGATGTCTAATGTTGTTTTCAAAACCAACACACTATTTGAACCAGCTGGAGAGCTGTCACAGGACCTGAGAGAGAGTAGAAACAACCTCATTGAACAAGTTTCTTCTGCTGATCTGGATGCTGTGATTCTCTAAATTATCATATTATTCTTTCTTTTATATTAAGTCATCACAGATATTCGCTAAAAGGTAAATTAAATCCAGGAGCTTAACAAACTCACTCATTAGTGTTCTCTGAGACCCCTGTACTTGTGCTTTTAGACACACACACACACACACACGCACTGTATTCCATGACAACTCTATTTAGTTTATCAGATTATTTCTAGCAGAGTGCAGAGTCCTTAGGGGGCCGGGCAGAAAGCAAGTCGGTTTTGATGAGAAAATGAAATCAAAACAGATGCAGAGCCCTGGGTACTTTCTGCAGAGCCATCAGGGTGGGGGCCACTGAGCCACAGAGAATGAGAGGGGGCAAGCTGGGGCAGGGGTCCTGAGAGGGGAAAGAAAACCCTCCCATTTCTCAGCTGGCTCTGTAGAAGCTCTGTTCACCAATGCTTTGATGATGGATTTGCATAGAATGCATCCATAGATTGCACTTTTTATACAGTTATTGTTATCTTCCAAGAAAAAAGGTGGTCACATAGCACCTGCGTGGGGCTGCACTGTGACACAAAGACACCAACACACTCTTGGTGCCTTGTGAGCTAATTGCTCAAGAAATTTTACTTGGAGTTTCTTCCAGCTCTCAAAGGCATCTTCCACATGTGAGTGGGCCTGAGTGTGTTTATGCGAATGTCAAAATTAGACTTAGCCATGGTTTATCAGTGAATTCCTCAGTATGATATTGAAGAAAAAAAATGGGTTTGACAAGGGAACTTTGACCAGCTATTTGTTGGTATTTGCAATGCTATGTATTAAATAAACAACTATTTGTAGCTTTTGAGGTTTACTTTATTTTAATAAATCAGTTAGATTCAGCACAACACATACTCCCAAGGAAAAGAAGGGGAGCCACCATCCAGAGAGACTCCAGAGCTCCAGAAAATTACTGAAAGAGATGCCATAAAGAAGTAGTTAAGCCAGACACTAATAATGGTAATGATGACAGTGATCACAGCAAACAGCCACAGATACTCTATGCCACATATAGAACCCCTCTGAACCCTCCCCAAAATCATAGAGATGGGTGTTCATATTCTCCCTGTTTGATGGATAAAGAAACTTAGGTGCAGAAAGACTTGTCAGTTGTCCACAGTCACACAGGGAGTCAGAGGTGCAACACAGATTCAAACCCAGTCCCCTCTGGGCATCAGAGCAAATATGGAGAGTCTAGGCTCAAGTCATTTCTAAGTTTCCAAAAGCTTCGTGCTTCCACAGAAGAGCATCTCTTCCAGTGAGGGTGGGGACAGAGGTATAAAATTAGAAGACAATGTTAATGACCCCACATCTGTGCCAAAGGCATTGAAAACTTCTGGAAGATCTAACTCACTCTTCTCACACTTGTTTGGCATTTCACAGCAAAAGGCTCTTAAATAGTGGACTCACTGTGATGGAGGCTCTATTCTTCTTCAATATCCTAAATAAACAACCAAAAGGAACAAAAAATAAAAACTAATGAATTTTAAGACTTTTACTCTGGACTAAACTTTGATATGTGCAAGGTTTTTATTACCCTCTGGCACATCTTTGTAATAGTCAATAGGAGACATCCTTCTCCCCAGAGATCAAATAAGAACTGGAAGTACCAGCTTTCTTGTTTTTCTAATGAAAGATCTATTTTCCCATAAAAATAAATTTATTGTCACTATAAAGAAATAGTATTAGGCTAAATACTACTTAACATGTACAATAGCTTTTCTGAGTTGGATCAGGCAGGTAGCCTCTTAATATGGGTCTCAAGACATACTATTCATATAAAATTTCAGATAAGGCATGAGTTGGGGAAGATAAAAGGAAGCGATTCCAAGAGTCAGGCCTAAACAGTATCTAAAAACTAATTTAAAATAATGAAAATACTATCTTCCTTTATAATCACACAGTACTGTTTTCTAAAAAGGTTTTGGGATAACAATCTTGTCTTTGAATATATGTATATTAAAGTTTATGTTCAAAAATGACCATAGCATTTAGTTACTGCCTTACTGCTAAATTGAATCCAATTTTGACAATGGCCATTACTGGCACAGTGGCCTTTATAAACCATTAACGCTGCCCCAGGCCTCTATGTCCTAAAAGGCAACATTTGTTCTTCTAAGTTCTGGCACTTTGCCATTTTTCCTCTCTTTAAGCTCCACATTCACATGTCTGTCTGGTGATGGGCTCTTCTGTTTCCTTCTCAGGGCTCTGCACTGTATGTATTCTGTCCTGTAGGGAGCTTTTTTATTTGACTCTCAAGCGACCTTTAAGGTAGCATATGAAATGAGATCCTGGGGTTCTACATGTGAATTCAACTCTTAGAGCTCTATATGAGCCTTTAAATCAATTTTAGGGAGAAAAAACTGTGTAACTGTATGTGAGTGCATGCTCATGGGTTTGTATGTGAAAACTGACTCAGGCATCACCCAGAGACCTTGTATTCCCCAGGCCCCCAGCAGCCTCAGGGTATGTTTCCTATTAAGGATCTATTTTCCTTTAAGAAGTGATCTTTCTGGCCCCTGAGAAAGGTTCTATTCCCATTTAATGCCTGTTAGAAGCTCCCTGAGATTGGATTGAGCAGGTGGTCTCCAAATGCAGGTTTCAATGCACATTATTCATATAGAAAATAAGATCAAGTCTAAGAAAATCCAGTTTTCATGATAGGTGAGAAGAAGTCCAGTTATCATTCTTGTTTGACCTTAGGCAATTCACTTAACCTGTGTCTTCACCCCCAAGATAATAGGGGAAAATAGCTCCTTTCTTCTTTCTACCTCATTAGAGCATTTGGTGGATGATTCTGTGAAGCATTTGGAGTTCTCCCAGATGCTTGCCTTGGAAATGTAAGAATTATTGGTATTATCATGATTTGACACTTATCAGTGGCCCCGTGTGAGAAGGACATTCTCTGGTTGACATGCAAATAATAATGCATCCAATTTGTTGCAGCTGTGCCAACCCATAGCCTTTTGATAAATAGGAATCCAGGAGTCACATGTGGGTTGGCCTCAAGCAAACCGTGGTTCCTGCTCCTGTTTTTATGTATTAGAGCTTTGCGAAAATGTATCACCAAGTGCAATCCTCACTTTCTCACCCGTGGCTCAGTCTTGAACACATGCAGCAGTAGCATAGGATAAAAAGGTCACATTGAGTCATGTTAAGTTATAAAAGAAAAGATGAGTCCGTGGGCTGGATCCAATGGCCATACAAATCTCAAAGTCATTGTCTCCCTCTGGGCAGTAATCTATCCAACTGTCTCTCCACATTCTTACCAGGAGGCCTCACCACCCGCTCAAAGTTAACACAATGAAGACTGAGCTCACCCTTCTTTCTGCTGAGTACCCCACTTCCCACCCAACGCAGGGACAATTTGATGCAATTATTGGCAATTTCACTTTCTTTAGCAAATTGTCTCAATTTGGTTGTTTCATTTTTCCTGCCAGAGTCAAGCTCCTGCCTATTGACTCTGATATGTCTTTCACAAAATCTCATTTTCATCCCTGTCACTGGAGTCCAAATGCCAACATACTGATTATTCTTGCTGTGACAAATACAGTATCTCCTGAGCAATCTCTTTAGGTCTCAGTCTCCTGAGAAAACAGCTCCCTCCCTCTCCCAGCCTTTTTATAACATTGCACAATAAGATCACCACCATCCCCTATCAAGTCCTCCGTGAGCTCATCCTGGGCATTTTTCATATAACTTCTGAAATGGCAACTTTCCCTTAGTTCTGCTTCACCTGTTCCCTGCCTGTCCATGTCTCTGGCAGTCCTCAGGTCAGCAGCACAAATCCCTCTACCCCTGTACACTGTCACCAAGCTTAATTTTAGCACTCCACAAATTACTATAAGTCCTGCTAATCAGATCGAAGCATTCGTCCCTGCATGCTGGCCAGACGTGGGACGAATCTTTGTGGCATAGCAAACAACATCAAAATTTTCTTATGAGTCATCTTAGGAGCATCCAGGCGTGTGAAATCACAGGACAAGATCACACATCCAAACATAATGACAGAGGCAGGATCATTTAACATGTAAAGTGATACTTGTCCCCTCACTATCACATGGAACAAGCCAAAAGACAGATTTCTGCAGAAATGCATTTTCAGGTACAGTCAAGAATCTGTAAAAGACGTCTGCACGGTGATGCAACAGAACTGCAAAAATGTCCTTGCAGAGTGTCATGTTCATGACGTCCTAAAGCATACCAATTTGGGCAAATGCCACCTTGGTTGTGTTAGCAAATTTGGCATCAGTTTGTTAAAGAAACTAAAGCCCAAGTTCTCCAAAGACCAGAGTACTGGGTCCTTTCTGAAATCCGAGAGTATAAGAATTTCTTTCTTAGGCTTTTGAATTAAAGATCAAGTGAATTTTTCCCCAAGTATATAATTCTTTCTGTTTAAAATATGCCTACTAAATCCTTTAGCAAGGAAATTATTTCTGATGTATATTCTCTTTGTTGGCCTACTTTGCTATTAAAAAACAGCTGAGAAGAACTCCCTTCACCCCTTCCCAGGGGGTTGGCAAGAATGATGTGTACACACAGTCGATTCCTGTCTGTTCTCTTGAAGTGTCTCCGGTATCCCAAGAATTTAAATGTTAGAGATGTTGACAGGAGGGCTGACATTTCCCATCTCAAGTCTGGAAGGAGATCAGTCCTATGAAATAAGCAGGCTGATCTTGAAATAAAGTTCACTGGAGTGTGATTAAGAGCAACTTTCAGAGGCCAAGTATTATCAGGTAACAGAGGTGACTGTGAGGTCCACAATGGGCAGTTAGAACGTCAGAACAGCAGGGTTTTGCTTTCTCCTCCACATTCCCTTGTTTCAGGTGAAAAGGCAAAGAAAGAAGATCATTTCTTCTTTTTCCTTCCACCCTACTCCCTATGTATTTTAGTCCCTTCCCACACACTAGTTTTATTGTGGAAATATTCCACTGCTCCAAATTAATTACAACATGATTAAATAAATAAATGGTAAAATACATGAGAACTATAAAGTTTAAAAAGGCATAGGGCCTGGCACATAGAAGGTACTCACTAAATATTTGTTTAATTAAACAAAAAAAAAAGGAATTGAAGAAAGCTCTTTCACAAGCTTGTGTTAAGAATTAAATATGGTGACTCTGTCTAGCACATGGTAGGTATTCAATGTCTGCCCTACATTTCCCTTCACAAACCAGCTAGAGAAGCCTCTCTCCATTCCAGGCTTCCCATCAGATTTCACAGACAGGAGGTCCAAGAATGCTGTTTACTACTTCATCAGTCCACTGAAAATAGCCAGGGCAGCAAATAAAGCCCCTGACGTTCCTAAGGAAAATCTACACTTAGATTACAAAATCAAATACTCTTCATCCACATCGCCTTAGCTCACAAATTTGTAAATACCTCCCTATAGAAGGGATATTTTTAAAGAAGGCTGCCTCCTTCAACAGTAACCCTTGCCCACTGCTCCTGACCTTGGCTGCCCTTCACAACCCTCACTGATTCAAGTTCCAGAGAGAAGTCTGAAGTCTAAAGAACCAATTTTTATTTACATGGTCAACGATGAAAGCTGAGCAAAAAGGGGATATTGGATAAGTACAGTTTTCACCATGGTTTTTATTTTTAGTGTAAAACAGTATCTTCCTGAATTGGTTTGAGTATCATCATTTGCAAAGACATGACAGCAAACTTTAGGCTTCTTCAATTGTTTCCATCTGTGGAAATCATTGAACAATTTTTTATAATACTCACCTATTGACCTAAAAAATACATTCATGTGTGGAAGGGTCTGCTTCTCTTCTTCAGTGAGAAGCCTTTTCATTTAGTAGAACACAGATTACTATCTATCATGCATGAATACAGCCCACCAAGACAACCATGGTTGAGTAAACTCCTTAGAAATGTTCCTACCATGCACTGATCATTTTCCTTACATAAAATATCAAGACCAAGTCTGGGGTTGTAGCTCAGTAGTGGAGCGCTTGTCTCACACGCGTGAGGTATGGGGTTCCATCCTCAGCACCACATAAAAATAAATAAAAATAAAGATATTGTGTCCATCTACAGTGAAACAAAAATATTTAAAATAAAAATAGAAAGACCAAATATAAATTTTATTTAAGTAAATGTTTAGTGGGTCATTAAAAAGTAAACATGGAAGATCAGAATTTTCTAATGTAGCCATGGATCAGTATTTGTCTAAAGGATTAAAGAGAAATGAAATTATTAATGTAACTATTTTTCTGTTAAAATTTCATTGATTGGTTATATGAATAACCCACATTTACATATCTAGGCATACAGATGTAATTCATTTTCTATACATTGTCTATACATGTAAACCCTATTAAACGTTCTTATCAAATTCAAATATTATACACCATATTCAATATCCCTCTATAGGAGCCTATTTTGACTCCAACTGCTGTACTGCAATTAATTTTGATTTCAACTTTCCAGAGTTAAATACAAACCCAAAAGTCGAATAGTACAGTACACAAAACTACCCTCACTATTTTTATGCCACCAATGATTGGTGTCCCCAGGCATTTTGTCCAACTGGGTACAAATTCAGGGGGCTCCCATGACCTCCTCAGGTTCAATAATTCACTGCAACAACTAACAGAATTCAGGAAAGTGCTATACACATAATAAAACTATAAAAATTAGAATAAGCAAAAAATGAAATGCATAGGATGAGATCTAAGAGGGTCATGAACACAGAATTTCCATGGGCTGCCCCTGTGGAATTTAGGTATGTCACCCTCCTGGCATGTCAATATATTCACCAACCAGGAAGCCCTACTGAGTCTGAGTGTCCTGAATTTGTATTAAAGTTTTATTATATAGATGTGATTGGTAACTTGATCTGTAGGCCCCTTCTTTGTTGGATGTCAAGTTGCCTCAAAGCCCAATCCTCTAGTTATAGGGTTTGTCTTTCTGGTAACCATCTCAGATCCTGAATCATCTTCTCAGCATAAAATCAGATGTGACCCAAAGAATCAGAATACAATAATATTCCCTATTACTTGGGAAATCCCAAGGGATGGTTAGAGGTTCTATACAAGGAATTCTATACAAAGTCCAGAAAAATTTTGTGTTTGTGATAAAGCCCAATAGCACAAAACAAAATCCAGTCAGATAAAGCAGTTCTACACACGGCCAGCCTATCTCAGTTCAGGTACATTTGGTTAGTTGGTTGGTTTTTGTTTGTTTGTTGCAGTACTGGGGATTGATTCTATGGCCTCACACATGCTAGGCAGGCTTGAGCTACACCCCCAGTCTGTTTTAATTTTTATTTTTGAAACAGGCCTCACTAAGTTTGCTGGGCTGGCCTCAAGCTTGCAATCCTTCTGCCTCAGTCTCCTGAGTAACTGGGATGACAGGTGTGCACCACTGCACACAGCTACATATTAATCTGTCTTAATACAAGGACCAATTTTAGAGTTAAAAAGATGAAACAGCATATTTATCTTGCAAACTGTCCTTCAAAATTATTGATTTCTTCAGCTCTATTTTTAAAATTTGTATTATCTAACTAAAACCCCTCAAAAGCTCCCTGGGAGGAGAGACCCACCTACCATCACCATAACCAAGTGACCCAAGTTAACATCAACAATAATGGGAGGAGGTAGATACATCCTGTGTCTCCTTAAGTGATGAACTAAGGATACAACATCCTTTCTGTGGCATTACTACTAAAAATTACTTGAATCTATTCATGAGGAAACATCAGATAAACATACAGTAAGGGATGTTTTACAAAGTAACTGGCCTGTACTCTTCAAAAATGGCAAAAATCATAATAAAACAAAGACAGACAAAGAAATGATTCCAGGGGTGAAAAGAAACTAAAGACATGACAATTAAATGGAATTCATTACCTACATGGAATCTAGGACAGAGAAAAAAGTCTTTTAAAGGACATTATTGAGCCAATTGATATCACTTGTACATGGATTATGATGCAAATAATATACTCTGTCAATTGTATATTTCCTGGTTTTGATCATTTGGGCAGAGATTATAAATATAAGAGAATTTCCTTGAGTTTAGAAAATGCACTGCTACATATTTAAGATCATGGTGACATGTTTGTACTTCACTTCCAAATGATCCCCTTCACATAAGATAGAAGAGGAGGGTTGGTAAATGATAAAGCAAATTGGGAAAAACCTAAAGGACAGGTGACATTCTTGAAAAAGGGTATACAAAAATTAATAGAGCCATATTTACAACTTGTTTGCGAAGTTCAAAATTATATCAAAATAAAAGGATAAGAAAAGCTATGCGAGAAGAGAGGAAATGTGTAGTATTGCAAAGAAAATATGTAACTGGCCTTAAACAGATAGAGATGCTGTGATTTGGGTCCTCTGTTCCTTTTACCAACTTTGCATATCTTGGTAAAAAGATGCTTTCATTTATTATTTTCATTCTTAAGTGTTTTAGTCATCTTTTTCAACACTGTGACCAAAAGACCTGACAGCTCTATTGCCTGGACCTGAGGTGAGAGGTAAAACATCATGGTGGAAGGGTGTGGTAGAAGAAAGCAGTTCAGGAATTAAAAATTAGGAGGTACCAGGAACAAAATATAAACCCCAAATGCATGTCTCCAGGAACCCACCTTCTCCAGCCACAACCTATTTGCCTATAGTTAATCCTTATCCATGAATAAATGTACTGATTAGGTTAAGGTTCTTGTAACCTAATTCTGTCATCTCTAAACTTTCTTGCATTGTCTTACACATGAGTTTTGGGAGAACACCTCAAATCTAAACCATAGCATTAAGATTTTTTGAAACCTTTTTCTCTGGAATTTTTTTTTGTTTTTGCACTTAGCATGTATAGAGTCCTTTGCACTGCAGGAAACAGAATTGAACAAAGCACGTTTCCGAAGCACTAAGGACTTCTCCAATTTAACTGTTTACATGTGATAAGAAATTGAAAAACTAAAAATGATAGAAAGTGCTATAAGAGCATAAAGCCTGAGGTCCTGCTGAGTTTTGAAATGAGAAAACCTGGTAAGAAGAGAAGGTAGAAAAGCATGCAAAGGCATCTTCTCTTCTCTGCCCCACAGACAGAGGGCACCCCACCTTGGCCTAGACAACCTTGACACACCCAGTCACTACAAAGGAATGTTCACATTATCTCCTCAATGTTTCTTTCAGAATCACAGTCTGACAACTTGAAGCTGAAAAGAAGTTTCATAATCATTCCCTCTTCTCCTTTTCCTCACAAATCTTCTTTCTTCTCTGTCCTCTGGTTCCTGGCAGGGGCGAACTTGTCCCTAATTATTCAGTGGGCAGGAATTTGAGCTTGGCTTCAAACTCTCAGGAGCCTGGACAACTCAATTCAGGTTTGGCCAGAGTCATAAGCAAAGAGAAGTAAATCCTGGCACAGGTAAGAATGAAATTTGGTTAATGACCTCTTGATGGAATCGACAGAAGGCACTTCTTGACTGGTTTGGTTGCAGAAATTTTCACATACTAAGAGTGAATACCATCTGCCATCTTTCCTGTACACCAAAACAGAGATATTGGAAATGAATTGAGAAGCCAGAGATGGTCAGAATAACTTTTGATGTATATGTGTTAATGCAATAAAAATCTGAGCCATAATAAAATGTTTCACTAGTTTTATCAAGTTTATATAAAAGACTTCAAGTGGGTTTCTATAATTTATAGTTTATAAATCCACCCTAATCCTTGCTCTTTCTCTCTTTAAGAAACTACAAAGAGGTAGTGTCTGTGACATATCCAAAGAGCCCTTATTCATCCAGTTCTAAAACTTGAGTTTTTCTATTTTTTTTCAATAGTCGATGTGACTAGTAGAAATCTTGCCTCCCATATATCATTTTTTCATACCCATTGAATAGCTCTGACCAACTAAAATAGGTTATTTCAAAAATGTGAAAAAAATAGCACCTTTATTTTATCAAGGTGGAAAAAAAAAAAACAGCTCTTTCTTCCTTTTGGTACTATCATGACACAAAGGAATAATCTCAGCTTCACCATACTGTAGAAAGATTGATGTCTGGAAAGCATTCTTCCCTCCCTTGGGCAAGAACATTTGGCATTATTAGCAAAAATGCTGTGACTGACTATTTCTTGGCCAGAATTCTTTATAATGCTATTGGTTGCTCCAATGAATTGGAAAGAAAGAATAGTTTAATTTTATATGTGTGTGTGTGTGTATAGATAGATAGATAGATATAGATATATGTGTATATGCATTTATCTATATATATTTGCATACATGCCATACACACACACACACACAGAGAGAAGATTTTTGTAATTTGGCTCATGTATTTTGGACTTTACATGCACATTATTGTACATTTTGCCTTTATATGCGCTGAGTTATCAAAAGTGACAACTTCTCACCATAAACATTTGCAAAGTTCTTATTTAGTTCAGGGCACTTAGAAACTGTGCACCTATGATCACTGAAGACCTTAAAATTAATATCAGCAATATGACTCTTTGTTTGTAGTTAAGAAAACCGGAAAAATCAAGATGAGATATTAATCGCGTTGCTCTCAAGGCAAGGCAAATTTAGTTACAGCATAGTCAAGCATTCAAGAGGGTAAGCCAGCTAGTTGCAAGCTTAAATATGTTCCATTTCATTGGGGACTTCAAAGGATATTCATTACCCACCCTCTTAACTGGCTTGTGAATCCCATTTTTACTGTCTTCACTTCCCCTTTTTCCATCTAAAGTAAAATTGAAAGGGGAGATGAAAGAAGTTAAGCACACTAATCCAGTTTTGAGACTCTGCAAGCAATGAAAGAAAGCATTTAGCAAAAAATAAAATCTCCCCTGGAAAAACCAGGGGAGCCACCTAAATATATAAATTGAGCTAATCAAGACCTTGTGCTTTGGGGCTTTGTCTAATGCATGGATAAGTCTTCACCTAAGAAATATCCATGTTATCTCTAACCCCTGATTCCCTCTATCCTTGACATGCTGGTCCGTGTGTTTTGGTTTGGATGCTTACCATCCTATCCCAGCCCTGAGACCCATCCCTCATCACACTTCCAGTTGGATGAGTCTCATTATTTGAGGTATTGTCCAGTGATTTATTTTGGCTACCTTCTACCTCTGGGTTACATCTTCTATCTCCTCTTTTTGCTTTTCTCACCTCTTAGCTTGACCTTTTCAAAACCCTGTGCAAAAAGACTTATCACCTCGATTACTTAAACCTTCTTCATCTAATGAAACTTCTTCATCTACTCTAGACCTCAAATTTATTTTCTTTTCATTTTTAACTCAGCCTTAGCTATAATTATAAATATAGGTCAGTGTTGTTCTCTGTATCTATTTTCCATTTTCCTTTTTCTTGTCTGCTGTGACCTTTAATTCAATAACTACATTGAATTACATTTAACTACATTAAAAACTGTGACGCATATGGGATACAAGTTGTATAAAAAGGGATGCATCAAAGAAAATTGTTCTACTGCATTGTGAGATCTTCAGCTTCCATTGTTGGCCTTTCCAGTTTAGGGACTTGTATGAGAGGCTTCTCATTTCTACCATTTTTCTCTGACTTGTTAGTTTACTGTCGCCCAACACTACAAAGTAAGTCAAACTCACAACAGAGGGAGAGAGAAATTTTATGCTCTTAGAATTTATAAAACAAGATTTTAGAATTTTAAACAGAGGAATGAAAAATATAAAGCAAAAGACTGGTTAAAAAAAGAGAGACTTCTCTAATTAGACAAGTTGGCAGTGGCTATTCCTGTAAAATTACCCTTTGGGTCCCATTTTAATGGTGTGACATGGGACAGCAAAATGGAGAAGAACCTTCTTTTTCTCATTCAGGTTGAGAGCATTAAGATACTTTTTTGTTAGTGGAACTTGTAAGTGCCTGCCAATGGGAGAAACTTTTTGGAAGTTTGTCATGGTAAATCAATGTGTTTGTCATGGGTTAAAGAATGGCAGAAGAGACATGAAAACCTGATGCTGATCACTTGGTTACAAATGACTTGCAGATGTTAAAATGTGTTTCCCAATAAAAAAAGTAAGACAAAATGCCAGGCTGCCTGGCAAGAAGGGGCCAAGCACCTGCCTGAAAACAATGAGAATCAAAATAAGCAGCACAAACCCTGAAACTTCCTTCCTAAAAGCTTACAATAGTCTTTTCTATATTCTTTATCCACACAAAGTAGAAATTCCTTGACTGAACTCATATAAAGTGTGGACTCATATTTTTTTTTCTCAGAGCATGGGAGATGTACTTGCTTTTGCAACTTTCGTGACATTGTGATTTACAGGGACCTGGTTCTAATTCACTCATTTCTACTCTGATTGCAGAACACTCCTTCAGAGCCTTGCAGGGCCTGGCATTAAGCTCCAAATGACTAGCAGCTGCCTGCTTGCTCTTCAAGTTCATCCTAGAGAGTCAGGAAAACCAACATAATGTGACAAATGATATTGAAATAGAACCTCCTCCGGTTCTCTTATCAGCTAGAGATAGAGATCTACCCTTAAGGTGGGTCATTTCTCAAAAACAGACCAAGAAAATTCCTGGGAGGCCTCTAGCCAGGAATGGAGGAGGTACAGGTCATACACTGGCAATAGCAAGTTTATGTCTCAGGTCAACAGGCAAATACCCAATTACCTTCTGGGCTAATCAGACTTCTCTGAGACCCAAGTTTTGTATTTATAGGCAGTCTAATGTATGGATTAGTCAAGGGATTTGCAGGCTCTGGAAGTACACACAGGAGAGAAAATGGATTAAGAAGGCCAACAAGGATTAAGCACACATCCCGAGTTTCTAACTTCACTGTGAAGGTTTGAAGACATCATTATAACATGGTTCAAGATACTCTAGTCAGGCTACATGAATATGGCACTGGGACTCAAAGACTAAAACAAAGAAGCCCCTTAAAGGTCCTTTAAATATAAATTTAAAAAAAAATATCAATGTTAGTAAACAAACCACAGAAGGAGACTAGTTAGATATTACAGTTAAAAGAAATAGTTACCCTCACCATATAACAAGAAATGACTATTTTTCCCTTTCTTCAGATGTAGGTATTTTTCTTCCCCTCTGGGAGGCTTTTAATTTCCAACAGCAATTGGTGTGGGGATTTTTGGAATTTTGGTTTATGTCTATTCTTGAAAAATTTGTTTTGGTAAAATGTGAGTTAACTGCATTTAAACTTATTTAAAAGATATAATTAAAATAGTTAGGATGTTAAAGCCAAATATTTTTAGTCTATTGCTTCAGTAGTTTAATTTTATGCAAAAAAAAAAAAAAAGAAAAGAAAAAGCCACCCACAATGAAGCCCTCTGAAATGAACACCTGCTCAAAGAATAGCTTTGTAGAAAAGATCATATCTGAAATCAAACAAATATAAGTTCAAAAGCACACAATAAAATGATACACCATTATTCCTGGTCTATCTATAATTAAATAATGAACAGGTATTCAATACCATCATAAAATGGAATATAGAAAACCATATGGTCATTTTTAACATTCAGTCTCAATTCATCACAACCATTCTTATTATAATAATTTCAGGTGAAAATAATAATCAAATATAAAAACTATTAAAATGAAGATTCATACAGATATAAATAAATGTATTCATATTTTTCCATTGTGCACAATGCATTATGAAAGTGCAAATGCAGGAATGAAACTAGCAACTGAAGACTTCCTACAGGTTTGACTTTTTCAAATAACCTTCATATACAATATTTCTTAAGTGCAATTAAAGGGTAGACTATTTTTTTGTATATTACTCTTATGGAATTTTGCAAATGTCACTTATATATTCAAACATTCTAAAAAGATATGACTTATCTGTGATGCTATTTATACATACTTCCTCAAATACCATCCTCTAATAGTCACCCAAAATATTTTCACTTTAAGATT
Organism: Marmota marmota marmota; assembly: GCF_001458135.2. NCBI lineage: Eukaryota > Metazoa > Chordata > Mammalia > Rodentia > Sciuridae > Marmota > Marmota marmota. The sequence goes on along the minus strand of NW_026000016.1, from coordinate 7,094,336 downwards.
ACGCTATTTTACATTTTTTTGCATAACAGAAGGCTATAAATTACATTTAAGATGCATTGCATTAACACATAAGGTAAAATTTCACCTTCTCTTTAGTTTTAAGAGTTAGACTATATTTCAAACAGTTCTTAAAACAGCATCAAAACTCTTTGGGCAGGGGTTCATGCATGAAAATTCATACTTTTTTATTGCAGAAATTTTTTTCTGATATAAAGTATATAAGAAAAGTCATTTTTTTTTTGGTAGCATTTGACTCCTTATTCTTAATTATTAGTAGAAGATTCCTGGGGTAGCATCTTATGGCACACATAAGCAATCCACATCACGTACAAATGCAGAAACATTGACCAACACTTTCAGGAGTCCTATCAATTATGATCTTGCTATAGAATAGTATTATTGGGAAATGTGCTCTCGGAGCATGTTTACAGATTTAGAGAACTGGCATGACTCCCAAGGTGGTTTATAGCATTCATATCTCTTTCACAGAAAAGGAAGTTTTGACAATATTTTTGTATTAGAGAAATAAAGAGCAAAACAGACTTTTCCTGTGATTCTTTCAATGGAAGCATATAACAACCTTATTTTTATTTATTCACTTTATTAACAAAGACTTATGTACTTGAGTTCCATTAGATTGATAAGTTTTGATTAGGTTTTGTAAATACTAAAATTGAAACAAAAGGATGAGTGTCCCTTATCCAGCCACGGTTTACAGGACGAAATGTCCCGAGGAAGAGGAAACCCTGTCCCAGGAGGTCCTGTCTAGAAGGTCCTCTCACATTTAAAAGATCCCGATGAGCTAGAATAGCAATCCCAGAGATTGAAGCCAAAATAGGAGTCACATTTTCCTAGGAACATACTAAGCAGGAGGAAGGGCAGTATGAGAGCCTTAGGCAGTGGCTTCTCCTGTAACTCATGTAATTCTTTGTTGCTTAGAAAGAAGCAAATTCACATAGAGAAGGGGCTGGCTCTAAAAAGTGAAAGAAATTAACAGGGGAAAAACAGAGTCAGCCATAGGAATGTCTTGTCTGGCTCTTGGTTTCCATTCCTGGTTTGATGATGCATCTTTTTCCTAGCTATTGAGGATTAATTCTGGCTATGGTCCTAACCGAGGCTTACACATTGACCTCTCAAACCTTTTCATAGAGGCCTTTGTGGACCAAGCTGTCATCATGTCTCAAGGAATTAATTCATAACAATAACAGTATGTGTTGAACAACTATCATGACTCAGAGACTTCAAATGTTATCTCTCTTAAACTTCATGATCACTCTACTAAATAGGAATTGTTCTCAAATATTCTGAATTAAGGTTTAAAGAGGTAAGGAATTCGTCTAAGGTCAAACAAGTTGCTGGCAGATCTGTGACTTGGAATTAGGTATGTTTGAAGACAAATCCAATGCTTATTGCACATCACTATTGCTTAGTGATGAGCTTTCAGATGATATGGCAGATAATGGAGGGCAAAGTTTTTTAAAGGGTCCTCATAATACACCTTTAACCCCATCACATGAATGAGAAATCATGAGACTGACTCTAAAGCAAAAATTTCCCAAAGTATTGCTCAGCCTGCTTCCATATTGTTGTACCGAAGTACATTATTTAAACCTGTATGTTTCTTCATATATTTCAATAAAAAACAAATTTAGGAATCACCACTAAATAGGGTAGAAGTTTATGTAGCTCACGTGGCTCAAACTTGGAATTTATTTCCTGTTTGGGGCCAACTTGGCAATGTTGGGAATTGCTGTTCTGAAATTCTTCCAGCCTATGTTGGCTATGACCAGAAAAGTTATCTATGGATTTTCCTTATATGTACAGTGTATGAGAAATTTCTCAAGGAATGTAAGCTTTGTCTCATTTTTCAGTTCCTTGTGGTTTGTGCATGGTATGAGCTTTTATTCCTCTGACTGTTGATTCTATCCAATTATCCCACCATAACCTTTATCTTTTGGAAGTGCTGGCTGAGTTTAACATGCTTTCCAGAGTTGCCTCTGTGCATTTATTAATTCATTCAATAAATATTTATTAAGGTTCTACTAAGTATTGGCATAATTTTAGATACCAGGGACAAAGCCAATGATAATGACACAACCTGGTCCTGCCCTAAAGGGTTCATACTGCTTTTTTCTGACTGTTGGGTGGATCCAGTTCTGATATGGAGCACACTATTCAAAACCCACCCTGTTCAGTCCCCATTCCTCATAGTCATAGATGTGGGTTTAGAGGTTGTAGGTATTGATAAAGAGTAGTTATTTCCCAAACTGCAAATTATTACTGGAAATAATACTTTCCCTGCTGTAAGAAGGTCCACTGTCTCTTGAAGCATGTGTTTTCTTCTACATATCTGTGTTTTCTTTTTTATTATTACTTATTTATTTATTTCTTACATACATGACAATAGTGGAATGCACTACATTCATAATTATCCATTCACAGCACAAAAAATATGGAATGCTTCATGAATTTGCATGTCATACTTGCTCAGGGGCCATGCTAATCTTCTCTGTATTGTTCCAATTTTAGTATATGTGCTGGCGAAGCCAGCACATGTGTTTTCTTGATTAAAGAACTTTCCTAATCTGATAAATTGCCTCTTGGTCCTGGATATTCTTGCATGGATTTGATAACGTCTTTTTAATCTGACAGTAGGAGGTCTTCTGATCCAGAAGGACTTCCATTCACACAGTTGATGATTTTTTTTCTAGAAAATGAAGGTGATCTAGTTGATTTCCTTTCATGCTTTTGAGCCAGATAAATGATTTTCCTGGATCCAGTGATTCATGTGTATAGGAGGTCTTCCTTTATAGTAGTTTCTTTCTTACAGTAAGTATTTTCTTACTTCCAAGGTCTTCCCCTAAATGATGTTTCATCTCATACATCCATCTCTGATATGAAATCCCTTGTTAATGAAGTGAATAAACTTGTGCTTCTTGAACTGTATGATCCTCTTGGCTTCTTCAACAACGAAATTAATTCTTGGGCAAATCTCTAGGATGACAATCTGCATTAATTCTGATCACATGTGAAATTCTTGTCTTGACCATTCACTAATTTAATTATTCCCATTTTAAAATTTTCAACTCAATACAGACAGAAATGATACAGTGAATATAAGAGATTTGATAGGAAGGATTTCGATTAGATAAGTGATCTTGAAATGTCATTCTTTTTTTCACAGCAGAATCCTTGACTCCAGTAATATTAGAAATTAGTGTATGAAATAGATTACAGGTTTGTTTCTTTTCCCCATTCTACATTCCTTCCACATCCTGTCGGACACCTAGAAGGGCACCTGTAGACACCTGAAATTAGATTTTGAAGATGGTAAGATTATAATATCTCTACAATGGCTTTTAGCTCTAAAAGTAATATGTTTCCTAGGTTAGCCACAGACTTGCAACAATCATATTTTTCCACTCCTGATATTGCAAGATATTTAAAATCTAAGTTTTATGCAGTGTTAGTTGCTCATTCACAGTATCATGGAAGGTGTCCTGTCTCCTGACTTTCTCCAGTCTATACCTTTTACAGAGCAAAGCATAGAACTAGGCACCACATACATTCTTCAATTTGTAGATACTTGATCTTCTGCAGCTGAAATGCTCGTAGGGTTTGTGAGGGTAGAAACCATGTCTCTCTTCCTGGACTTTATAGTCCCAATGGCATGTATTAGGTGCTTAATAAATGTTATTGAATTCATAAAATTGATCAATTTGCATTGATTTTACTAAAAATGTTATTTTGATCTAGTTGTTTTTCTAATTTGTGTCATTTTGTGATTCAATATTTTTTGTTAGCTTTTCATTACTCTACCTGATGCCCAGGAAAATACAACTTAAAGGGGAAAAAAAAAAAGATTTGTCTCAGTCTCAGAGGTTTCAGACATGGTCAGCTGGCTCTATTGCTTTGGCCTGGGGAGAGATGGAACCTCAAAGCTGAAGGGTGTGGCAGAGGAAAACTGCTCAGTTACTGGCAGGGGGTAAAGAAAGAGCAAGAGGCTGGTGGCAACATTAGTACCCAAGGCCACACTCCTAAGGACCCACTCCCTCCAACCAAGTTCACCATTCACAGTTTCCACCACCTCCTAGCGGTCCATTCAGTTATCAATGGATTAGTCCTCTGAACAGGTGAGAGCCCTCATGATCTAATAATTTCCCCAAAGCTACCACACCTTTTGGACATTGCTTCACTGGAGACCAAGCCTTCAATACATGAGCATTTGTGAAACAATCCAGATCCAATACCTATTTACATCTGCAAAATGGTTCCTACCTCACTGGGGTATTAGAGAAATTCAATGTGAAGGATGTACAATGTTTGGCACAAATTAGGTGCTAGGAAAATATTTGTCAATAAATGAAGAAGGCTGCCTTTTTTTTAACATAGTCTAAGCATTTATATTTTCTAAATAATTATTTGCTTTATTATATAATGAGGTAGGGTTGGTTTTTGTTGTTTGTTTTCACCTAAAAACCAAAATAATCAAAATATAATAAATTTGCCTTTTATATAACTCTAAGTATTAGGAAAATATCTGTTGTGGAAACTTTTATGTGTTGAGTTTTGAATAGATTATAAAATATTTTACAATGAAAACAGCCATTTTGGTTTAATTCACCAATAACTCAGAAGCAGCTGCAGGCAATCTTTTTCTTATGTTCAAAAAGGGGGCGGGGGTGCTTTGGCTTCAAAAGAAGAAAGGAAAATTTTAACCCCAAAGGATAATGTTTCGACAGTTCCAATAGAGTGAAAGGTAGGGTTAAAATTGAAAAACTTACCAACCTAAGTACAGCTTACACTAGAATGAATACCATAATGCATATTGTAGTACCCAACTTAATTCACTCTGTAATTGTACCAGACAGCAAACAGGATACAAACAAAAAGAACATTGACTCCTTTTTAAATAAATAGCTGGTGAGAAATTATTAACAAAGGGTATTTGTCAGCAAAAAAGAGAAGTAGTTCCTGTGTGCATCTAGTTCTTCCCTCTATTCCTTTGGAAGGTATTCATTTAAAAGGAATTCACTATTCTCTCATGTAGTTTACTTGTCAGATGGTACAATTACAGTTATTTTGCAGAGTCAATTTTCTGTTACATAATCACATAGACTGTGTCTAATGCAACAGAAAATTGCCTAGGTTGAATAACTTTCAGGTGTTGGATTGACTCTAGGGATTTTGTGTTTGCGTTTTGGTCACAAAGTTTTAATTTTGTTCAGATCTTTCCCAGAAGTCTTAGTCCCAACACCCTTCAGGAGAAACACCATACATCATCATTAAGAAAGTAGGCATTAGAGTCCCTTGAAGCTGGTGTTGGATCCCAGCTTCAACACTCACATCATTTAAGTGTGAGTAAGTTCCATCTTGAGAACACAGTGTTTTGATGAGTCAAAGTCACATTGATTGGGAGAGAAAACATCATTGTAGAGTTCTGATAGGATATTGGGTAAAAGATAAGGTCGAATCTTATTGAGAATTTGAAGTTTGATTTAAGGCGGGGTTTTCAAAGCAGAGGCTTGATTAAGGTTGAGTAAGGACAGTCCAAGGAGTTGAAGAATTTTAGGGCACACACACACGCTAATGATAATTTTCAGTGATAAGTTAATGGATCTGCGGTTCCTATAAAGAACAACCCAACCACCTGCCTGGCAAGAGATTCCCTGGGAGAGTACAACAGTTGATGAAGGTAGTGGGACAGCAAAACCGTGTCAGTGGAGGCACAAAAGCCTGAGTTCCAGGCCATAGTGTGCAGGCTGAGCCTGGGGGCAAAGGCCATATGGAGCCTGTTTCCTCATTTGTGAATCGTTCTTGTGAAAATAAAGGGAACAGACAAATGAAGAACCCAGCACATCACTGATGCATAACAAGTGGTAACTCTTATTAACAGTGTATTGCCAAAGGAAAAGGAGCCAGATTAAGGGATGACAAAAATGATGCAGCAAGGTAAGGAGATTGATGATGCTGTGTCCGAGCAGGAAGTCAGATCATTCCATACTCCTGTAAGCACCAGAATCCCTGTATCTCCTCTGGTGTCCTCCTTGAGAACCAAAGCCATTTATCCCTATACAGAGTTTGGGCAGTGTCCATCCACCCAGCCGACTATCTACATAAACATGAAAAACTTGCTATTTCATCATCTTCATTAGCAGAAGTTTATAGAAACCAATGAAGGCCTGGACATACCCAGATATACATTCCTTAAATCACAAAGTGTCTTTGTGATTTAAAAACTGAACACCAAGTGGATTCTAGAAGCATTTCTAGAATCCACTTGGTGTTCAGCTTTTCAAAAATGGATATGCTCAAAATAAGCCTGCTTTTGATGTCACAAGTTCAAAATCCCCAACACAGAATATAATAATCAGCCTGGAAAAGAAATATGCAATCCATAAAGAGGTGTGAAGGCTGTCCAAGCTTGCCCGAAAGAACCATGGACTCCCCTTCTCACCATCCAATCAATAAGCAGCTTCTCCTTCTCCCTTCCTATAAATTCCCCCGCTACCACAGGAAAACAGATTTGAGTTGACCTCCCATCTCCTTGACAATCAACCCTCAACACAAGCTCTTTCTTTTGGCAAAAACCCCATGCCATCATGCTGGTTTCTGAGTTCACTGGGCAGTGAGCCCTTGCTCAGTATCATTACTACTCCAGGAGACTCTACCCACGAACCATGTCTTTGTTCATTAGCTGAACTTCCCCTAACTACCATCAGTTCTTCAGTATGAAGCAGCAACATGTCTTTTATGTCCCAAGATTCTCCAAACTCTTCACTTCTAATTCTCTTTTAGCTGTCATCACCAATTCTGGTATATTACATCATGATCCTTACCCCATTATAATCTAGCCCCTGCTTTGAAAGATACACCTAAAACTAAACCTCAAACCTCAGTAGGATCCAACCTTGCTTTTTCCTTTTAAGGGTAACATCTGGGCTCCTTATTACTCCAATAAGCATGGAACTTGGCTTTGTCTTTTCAACAGGCTTTGTTAGTGATTTGGGGTAAATAGCATTTAAGAACTTACAAAAATTATGCTGTAGGATTCTGTTTCTAAAATCCAATACACAACATTTGGAGGTTTGGAGATAATTTATTTGGAATCAATTTATAAACCCTAAGACAAGACCTTTTCCCTCTATATATATGCTTCCCCCTTCCAACCATGCTTCTCCATTTATTCAAGTTCAAGAAGGGTTTCCTCTTCTGATTTGTTCTGAGTTGTTTTCTGACTTCTATGTTACTTTCTCGTGGACTTTCTTGCTCCTTGTTAAAGATAGTTTCCTCCCTGTTCCTTCATCAAATGTTTTAATGCCCAGTCTGGGTGTAGGCTAACTCATAAATAAGAAAAGACCATTCCCCATTGAAGAGCTCTCAGTCTAACACTTGAAGGAGAATAAATGTTTTCACACCATGATAAACTCCTTGAAAACAAGTGTCGTGCTTTTGGAACCTCTGTCCCAGAACCAGGTACATGGTACAAGCTCAAGGAGTAGTTGTTTGATAGATGGAGTTCCCCTTCCTCCCATCTACCCTCCTTTTTACAGGCAGAGTGTACAGCTAAGAAGACATGGTGTTTCTAAGGACAGAGTGGAGCTGTCTGCTTAATATTTAACCAATTTAGTCAAATTCAATCTAAAATCCAATCAGTCCAATATATTTAATAGGGAAACTATGTCTAAGCCTTCTAACAATATGGCTTTGGGAAACATGCCTTCAAGACTTGCTTCCTTTCCTTCAGTCTTCTGAATAGTAGAGGGGTGGGGTAGGGTGTCTGCAATGTTAGCATTGCATTTAGAGGCTCAGATTTTCCTGCTCAGAAACAGACCTTACTATGGATCTTGGGAATTTCATCAGGAGTGGAAGTGACTGCCCATTAGACTCATTTGCAAATGATTTCCTGTCATGGTCTATTCTCCCTGAAAATCACATTTCTAACTGGCTGCAGTATGAGCAGGATGGAGTTGTTCTCCTCATTAGGATCTCAAATGTCCTTGGAAAAGAAAGAATCATTGTGCCCTGCACACCTTGTTACTACTATCTGGTCTCTGTTCATTTCTGCCTATTTGTTTCTCCTGCTTTCCGTTTTTCTTTTCTTTTTATAGTCCCCTTAGTATTATTCCAGCTCTTAATAGCTTCCCTTGTGATGTTTTCCCAAACAAAGCATCCTTTGTGTTACTGTCAAATACTTGCATTGGACTTCGCCAGGTCGTCTTTTAATACTTTGTGTTTTTTGGACAAATATGAAGAGGCTGTTTGAATTTTTCTTTTAGTTCTCTTCATTATCTTAAAACAGCAATTAAGACACCAACCAGAACTCTCTTGTGCTCTATTGGAAACAAAGCCATCATACTCAGCCTTCCCTATAATTGAATTATTGAAGCTTGATGTCATTTTGGTTTCCATGCAGTACAACCCTTTAATAGCAATTTTATCCTATCTTAGGCCTGATAACCAGTCCTAGTGCCAATTCTCTAAGGTACCTGAGATCGAATCTTACAAGGCCATAATTTCATTTTCTTTATCTGTATTATATCATTTCTTGCCACATAACTGCTCTTAACATTGTTTGTATCGTCTTGATTATATCTGTGAATGAAGTTAATAAAACTTTCACCATTTAAAATACCTGGAAGATGTAAAAATCATTTCTGTAAAGTCATTTCAGCAGAGTTGGCTTCACCCTTCTAAATACTACGTCAATCATGCCTTTCCAAAGCATACTACTAATTCATCATATTTTTTTTTACTTATTGATTTGATTCTTATGATTAATTTTGTTAATTGTTCCAAACAGTCTTGCTAAACCTAAGGCTGTCACCCTCTTTGTTCTTTGTATGTTTTCTGTATTGACCCTTCCTTGGAATTTACCCTCAAAGTTGAGAAATCAGTCTGTTTTGTTCTAGGTAACCAGTTTTCATTACAATGGCATAATAATAATTACTTCAATTGAATCATTTCTCTGATGGAAATACTCATCGGTGACTCTGGAAGTAGGCTGGCTTGGCTGCATGTTGAAATAACACCCTTATTATTACAGGGAAGAACAGATTCTGGGCTATCATTTTAACGCAATCTAAAAGGCAGAAAAATGTCCGACAAATGATTGTCACAGAATTGAAGAAGATTATACTGCTTTGTCACAAGTTTCCAGGAAGCCACAATGCACATGAATTGCTAAAGGCTTGCTCTTCAACTTCTGCTAGGCACTCATGAGCCCCTGGGAAGGGGACAAGGGCAGATTCCCCTCATTATGCACAAGCCACCTTCATTATCTGCCACCATATTAGCATTCAGAGAAGCAGATGAAGCTGCCAGTTGAGCTTTGGCAAATTATTTAATGAACTCTGCTATAGCCACAAGTATTTTATGAATTCAATTCAGCCAATATGCTATGATCTGAGTTTGTGAGGGTTTAGCTGCAGTCAATCTTTAAGCTAATTGTTTAATAGCAGAATTGATACCTTATAGGGCATTTAGTTCCTTGCAAATCAAAGCACAGGACTATAGCTCTATTTAGGATCTAATATGAGAATTCTATCCTTTTCAACCAACATACTCAACTTCGAATAGGTTTCAGACATCACAAGTTAACCTTTATTTCTGGAAGAAATCTGTTTCAAATATATTGAAGAACCAGTCTCCTAACAAGAAGTTTTTCTCTGATTTTCAGTAGAATAGTGATATTCCAACCGAGGGAGGTCTTTTATTATGAAAAACAGAGGTTTCTCACCACTTTTGGAAATCTGGTGTCAACAGTGCTGACTTTTCAAATATCATCAGAACTCTCATTCCCACAGTGAGATGAGGGAAAACACAGTTGTCCACAGCACCAGTGGCATCTTAGAGTGGAAAGGGGAAGTTTGTGTTTTATTGAGATTTTGTAGTTGATCTGTCAGGAAGCAAAACTTCGTCTACCCTCTAAGGTTTAGTATCTGGGGCCTGCAAATTAAACTCATAAAAGACCATTAGCAATAAGAAAAGACAGGGGCTATGGGTGTTGCTCAGTGGTAGAGTGCTTGCCTAATATGCAGGAGGCCGTGGGTTCCATCCCCAGCACTAAAAGAAAAGACAAGAAAAGAATGAGAAATCAGCAGACTTTTAGTCACATATGTATGCTGGAGTTCACAGAAAATTGTGACTCAAAAAGCTTAACTTGGGGCTTAACAAAGGTTAATAAATGGGATGACATAAAATTAAAAAGCTTCTGCATAGCAAAGGAAAAAAATAATGTGAAGAGAACATATAAAATGGGAGAAAATCTTTGTTACCTACTCCTCAGACAGAGAATTAATATCTAGAATATACAAAGAACTTAAAACACACACACAAACAAGTAACCTAATTAAAGGGCAAATGAATTAAACAGACACTTCTCAAAAGAAGAAATACAAATGGTCAACAAATATATGACAACATGTTCAGTATCTCTAGCAATTATTGAAATGCAAATCAAATACTACACTGAGATTTCATCTCATGTAAGTCAGAATAGCAATCATAAAGAACACAACCAGGGCTGGGGATGTGGCTCAAGCGATAGCGTGCTCGCCTGGCATGCGTTCGGCCCAGGTTCGATCCTCAGCACCACATACAAAGATGTTGTGTCTGCCGAAAACTAAAAAATAAATATTAAAATTCTCTCTCTCTCTCTCTCTCTCTCTCTCTCTCTCTCTCTCTCTCTTAAAAAAAAATTTTAAAAAAATAAAGAACACAACCAATAATAAAAACCAGAAAGGATAAAAGAAAAAAGAACACTTTTACATTGTTGACGGGACTGTAAATTAGTACAACCACTATGGAAACCAATATGGAAGTTCCTCAAAACTCTAGGCATGGGGACTTGGCGACTGTCGGCTGCCTGGAGGCAGCGCTTTCAGTACCTCCTCAACAACGGGGTCAGAGAGACGCATGGATACGCTTAGATACGACCTGCTGAGAAACTCCTAGTAAAATTCCACTAAAGAGAGATCGGCCGGGAATCGGTAGGATTTTTGGAGGGACAGTCTGCGCTAGACGAGTGAATCTCCGCCACGCAGCGCAGAGGTCCAGACCCGCCAGCCGCTGCCCGCGCGACTCGGCGACTGTCGGCTGCCTG
>NW_026000016.1:7055051-7081612 GCF_001458135.2 Marmota marmota marmota | reverse complement strand
GTCGAATAATGTTATGTCAAAGAAAAATTTGTAATGTTTTGAACAACCCACAATAAAAAATTCAAAAAAAAAAAAAAAAAAAACTCTAGGCATGGAAGCACCATACAACCCAGCTATACATTCCTTGACATTTATCCTAAATAATTAAGGTTATTTTACAACAGTGATATATGCACACCCATGTTCATAGCAGCACATTTCACAGTAGCCAAACGATAGAAGAAGCCTAGTGTCCATCATCAGTTGAACAGATAAAGAAAACAATGCAGTTTTACTCAGCCATAAGAAAAAATGCAATTATGTCATTTGCAGGAAAACGAATGGAATTTGAGACCATTATATTAAGTGAAATAAGCCAAACTCAGAAGGTCAAGGGTCATATATTTTCTCTCATTTGTGGAAGCTACAGAGGAAAAAGGAAAAGAAAGGTTGGTGGGGGCAGGGGTGATTCAAAAAAGCAAAATGAGATTAGTAGAATAGGGGAAAGAGATTGGGAGAGGAAAGAGAGGGGGGAGTGCTGGGGAGGGATGTTAGCCAAATTATATTGTTGTGTTGTATGCATGTACAAATATATAACAATGAACCCACTATCATGTATAACTATAATGCACCAATAAAAATATTGTGAAGGAGTGAAAAAAAGAACTGGGGGTTTGTATACCTCTTAATAAGGAAAAGGAAGGAGAAGAAAGGGTTCTTATGGAGAAACAAAGGCCTTTTAGGAAAGAATAATAGATATGATTGTTTCATGATACTGTCTAAGTGGTCTCTTGTCCCAATTCCAATTTTATCTTTCTGGTGACAGGAATCAATCTTCTCAGATTGTGAAACTCTCAGGGGAAGGAATTTATGATAGTTGAATTCATTTAATAGATAAAGAGAGTTCAGGAAGAAAACAAAAAACATCCTTTTACAATGGTGTATTCTGGATCCTTTCAGGTTTAAGGTGAGTCTTTCAATGAGGAACAGCAGAGGGAAATTCTTGATAGAACTGAAAGAAGATCAGGAAGTAATAATTCAGAATTAGTGGGAAAGAACAGAGAACAAATTTTAGGAAAAGGATTCAAACAATCTTGCTAGGAAAACTGTTTATGCTTTCTGGTAAAGAGCTGATAGGTTGTGAAAACTGTTCCTCAAGTGAACAATTCGGGGACTTAACTGAATAAGATTCTCCTGTATTAATGAGGTTCTGCTAATGAACACAGTGAAAGTCCAGTTAATGTGGACCAAGGACCATTTGGGGGTAGGTGTTTCCATTCTCACCTGTCAGCATACTCTATTTCTGCTTAGTCTTTGGTTTTATGTATCAGCTAATAGACCCTTTGTGTCAGCCTGTAGCAGGAACTTTTCAATCAGTATTAATGAGTTTTGGTAATGATTTCATTGATACTTTGAAAAGGTTGACATTTTGTCCCTTCATTTTGATTTGGAGATGTTCAGACAAGCAGATCACTTGAGCTATTTCTTTTGTTGTTGTTTATTTTAATGTCAATCCCGTAACATTTTAACGTGTAGTTATTTCTGGCACAAATAAAGTCTAAAACCAAAGTCAAACACCCCTGGACCTACAAAATGTCTGGGAAGATAAACTAACCTAGAAAAAGCATCTACTTCTCCTAAATTCCTTGTGGACTGGCCATCATTTTGCCATCACAGTCCCCAGTGAACTCCAGACAGCCCCACCCAGGCAAGGAATACAAAGGTGTCCTGCCACCTCCCAGTAAGTCACAGAGAAGGTCAACCCAAGGTCAGCCCTCCAGGCTTACTGGATTAATGATTAAAAGAATCAACTTCCTGAGTATTGAATGAAGCCAGCAAGGACATTTAAAACCCTGGATATTAGAACTATGATGTCATTTTATGTTATATCTCATGGAGCTGTCACATAGTAGGTATCCCAGAAATATGTTAATAACTTCCACTTCACATACTTCTAAAGCCCCAGAGTTTTTCCCTTACTGGTGTAAAAAACTCCCAGCCTATCTCCCTATTGGCATTCCATCTGAGGGACTCTAATGAGATACAGTCCCTTGGAAAGGGTAGACAAGAACAAGCTGGACATGGCTGGTTCACAGGGACCCAGGCCAAATTCTGAAAGACAATTTGATTCCAACAAGCTAATATGTCCTTCCCCTTCTTTTATTTCTCCTCCCAGGTTCAAGCAATCTTGTGCCATCCTTTGTTTGCTGAAGATCCTCTGACATGGTGCCAGATTTAGGTTTCTCCTTCTCAATGTGATTTGACCTCCTTCAAAAGCAAAATGAGCTTGTTCCCAACTTCAATTACTCAGGATTTGCTCTAGGATAACAGTTAATAGTTTTCTCCTCCAAGGGTACACAGTCATATAAGAAATATGAGATCTCTTCATAAAAGGGCAGAAACACAGGTACTCTCAGAAGCATGATCTGGAGCTAATTCGTGAAAACAAGACTGCCGTATACAGATGGGCACATTATGCACCAAACAACATCAGTGGGAAAGGTGTCCCCTAGGGCTTTGCAGAATCTGTCTCCCAAGCAACCTTGTGGTGGTCCCTGGAATTGCATGGTATAGATACCTCCATTTAGATCAGCCTTGGATATACCATAATAAAAGCTTTGCAGTGCTGGTAGTGATGGTATTTGCAAATGGACTGAATTCCATTCCCTTTGTTGCTTTGAATTCAGCTGGCTAGGTTTTAGGGTTCAGGGTCAAACTCTTCTGTATGTAAGCTATGTGAAAAAGAAGAAACTTTATAATCTAATTTTGTGTTTTTATCTCATATTATCAATATACAGTCTGTGCCATGTAACAACAGGGACATGTTCTAAGAAACACATCGTTAGATGAGTTTTTTCATAGTGTTGACACAAACCTAAGTGGTATAGCCTACTATCTGCCTATACTATACAGTGTAGACACTGTCGTATACGTGACCCGTAGTTGACTAAAAGGTCATTATGTGACATACAACTGTACATCATGTGTTTGTTTAAAATCATTGCATATGGAGCATAATGAACTGTGGGGTATGAAAGGAAAAGTCTTCTTGGTTTAGAATGGCTTATCAGAAGTCTACATAAAATGAGGCATTATAAGTAATTTTTTAAATTATGAAATAATCTTTTATTTTGGAGAAATTTTTCTTTTCAGTAATATAATCTGAAGAGGCAAAGTTTAATAAAATCTTCTGATGGACACAAGTGATTCTCAGGCAGATGGTTTATACTCTTCAATGAACATATCAAATACTTTTAAAGTGAAAGGGGTTTGGTCTTCCTTTATTTTAACAAAATGGAGTATGGGCTGAAAAAATTATGCAAACTACTGTATGTAAATCAACCCTCAGTAGGACTAGAGCTCACATTTGCAAACTTGTGAAGATTCTATTATAATACAGTAGTTAATAATAGTCAAGAAAGCAGATTTGCAATCAGACAAACCCAGGTTTATATTCTGGACTCTGCCATTCTTCAGTTCTTCAGTTGTGTAATTTTGGACAAATTATTTAACTGAGTCTCAGTTATAGCATTTGTAAAATGTGATTAATTAGTAGTCATTGTCTCATAGGAAAAATGTTATGGAGGAAAAAAAAGTGTAAAGAGCTAGTCCCAGAAAGCACTCAGTGGATGATAGTTATTACTGTTATAACCACCGTGAACATTTTAAATCATTTTTTTTATTTCATGTTACCCCAAATTTTTCTCCTGTTGTTAAAGAAATCAGAGATCCCAAATCTGTGTGTGTGTGTGTGTGTGTGTGTGTTTAAGTAATTTAGTTTCAAATGCAAGTGACGTTTGCTTACATCCATTGTGAGACAAAACTCTCCAGTGGCTTAGCCTACTCCCCAACTAGTAGAAAGCGACAAGTAAGAATCTTTGTGCCTCCGGGAAGCCCTCAAAATCTTTATAAGGCAAGACAGCAAATTTCCCTGAAAGAAAAATTACTGGGAAACCTGTAATAGAGAGCAATCACTGAGAGAAAACCCAACAGGGCACATCTATGTCCATATTCAACACTGCTGCTTATACAACACAGCTCTGGATCATATTTCAAATCCAGATAAAAGGGAAAGATATTAAGCCTGTGCAGGCTTTGCCTTTTTGACTCCAAACGCCCACCCATATTTAAAGAAAGCCAAAAATCTGGTTGTTTTGGCAGTATATAGATAAAATACCCATTTAGAAAATTGAATATTTTTACATTTTTATTTGGATGTTGGATAGCATGTGTTTGTTTATTTACACATGCCCTACCTACTTCCTCTGAGGGTTCGAGACAATGACATCTTAAAGACAGCCTTAGGTTATAATTTGCTCTAAAACCCACTAGCATAATGTATTACAAAAACAGTATTTGAAGAGGAGGAGCCATGGGCTTATGTGAACATGACACTGTTAATTTAAATACTAAACTAAAATAACAAACTATATGTTAGGCATAAAATCAAATCTGCAATTGTACCTTAAAGTACCCATATGAAAAACATAGTCATTTTAACTAGATGAGAACATTCTTTATTATAATAAAATTAATCTGCAAAAAAACCATTTGCATTTATATACATGTTTGACATCAACACAATTCCAGAAGCAGACTTCCTAAGACTTATTACCACACCATTCTGGTTAAATTTGCCCAGAATAAAAATTCAAGTGAGAAAAGAATCTATTTTATGTCATGCTAGTCCCAAGGTTTAATTTCTTCACATCATTCATGTTACACAGCCATAAAAAGAAATCACCAAATTATAAGTAGCAGCTACAATAATAATAGTTACCATCTCCTGAGCAATTACTGTATGCCAGACACTTTAAATACATGAGCTATAAAGGCACTAGAAGAGGACCTGTGCCTTAAATTGGGTTGCATATTTACATCATTAGAACTTCATTATCACCACAATATTATTAGTAATAAATTAAAAATAAGAGGGTGTGCTCATTTATAAATTATACAAGCATTATGTTTCAGTCTGTAGTATAAGCAGTACTTTGCAAAGAATATATATTCTCAGGCTGAAATATATAAATATTCTCAGAGTATATTCTGTACACATGGCAAACTGCTATTCCATTAGACTCTACCCCAGCTTACATGTTTGTATCTGTCTATTGGATGCTGCTCACTGCACATCAGGTTTGGTCCTCACCACAAACCTATGAAAAACAGTAGTGTGTTTGCCTAACAGATAGGAAAACTGAGGCTCAGAGCACTTAGACCACAAGTGGAGAACCAAAGTACTATCTGCTTCATCCCAAAATCATTACCGCATTTGTCACCTTATATTCATATTTTATCCACTCTTTCATTTATATTAATTCTTCATGTGGCTTATTGTCCCCAATACCAAGAACATGTAATTAAATAAAACTCACTGGCAGATTTTATTATTATACTAGTCAGCTTTTCAACACTGCGTAAAACAGAGACATCTGAATGGGTTAGTGGAAGCGGGATATAAGCCAAAACATAGTTGCTTGGGTTTAATCTCTACTATGCTTCAGAAATCCATTGTTGTGATCAAACTCAATCATTTTAATAATCATGTGGAATTGTATCAGCACTAAACTGCTTCTTCATCTTCCTGTAATCTCTGTATAGTGATAAAGTCCATCGAATGTCAGCTAAAACTTAAAAGATCTAATGCTGGGAGGAAGGATACAGAGGAGACCAGTGATGGCAAAGTGCTGTGCCCACCTCTGGGGGATCACACCACCTAGTGGGGGAAAGATTAGAAAAGCATCAGTCACAATGGACCAGGTACCATGGGGGAAGTGAAGGGGAGCATACCTCTTGAAACTGTCCTCTCCTCTCCAGAACAATAACACGAATATTGAGAGTCAGATATGTGACTCGGATCCATGTGACATGTTCCAGCGCCTCCCCATTGCTTCTAGATTGGCAGCCAGACTTTTCCTCACCCAACTGCTGCTGGACTACTCAGCTTTCTTTCTCAACCACTTCCTTTTTCAAACACTAAATTCCTCAAACCCCAAGACTACTGGTAACTACTAGATATACATGCTTTTTCACGTTCTCAAGGTTTAGTTAAGAGGGTTTTTTTTTTTTTTTCTAAATTATCCTAGACTCTATTCTTTCCTTCACCCTCATACCCCACTGGTCATCAAATTCTCTGAATCTCTTCTCTTCCATGATTCCTTCACATGTCACTTCTTATCCAAAAGCAGCAGAATACAAATTCTTCTCAAATACAAAAGGAACACTCTCCAGGATGTACATGTTAGGCTACCGCTGTGACTTGAATGTATTCCCCAAGGGGCATGTGTTGGAAACAAACACTAATATAAGTATCAGGAGGTGGACCTAATGAGGATGATTGTCACAAGGGTGGAATAAATGGATTAATGTCAGTATTTTGGAAATAAGTTAGTATAAGGGAGACTTTGGCACCCTCCCCCTCTTTCTCTCTCTCCCTCCCGCCTTCCCTCTGGTCCTCTTCTGCCTTCTACCATGGGATAATGCCACAAGAAAGCTCTCTCCTGATGCCAACTCCTTGATCTTGGACTTCCCATTTTCCAGAACCACAATTCATAAATTTCTGTTGATTATATCTCACCCAGTCTAAGGGATCCTGTTACAGCAATACAAAACAGACTAAAAGACACAAAGCAATCCTAACAGAATTAAGAACATCAAAATCATATCAAGTATCTATTCTGATCATAATGGTAAGAAACTAGAAATCAATAATAGGAAAGTGCAAAATATGCAAATACATGGAAACTTAAAATATGCTTCTGAACAACCAATGAGAAGAAATCAAAAAGCAAATTATAAAAAATACATTGAGACAAACAAAAGTGGAAGCAGAAGACACTAAATCTTACAGGACACAACAAAAGAAGTTTTAAGAGGAACGCTTATAGCAATACACACCCACATTTAAAAAAAGAAGAAAGGTGTCAAATAAACAACCTAACATTGTATGTATCTCAAGGAACTAGCAAAGAATAAAGAAATAACAAAGATAAGAGCAGAAATAAACAGAGACTAGAAAAACAATAGAAAAGATCAACAAGAATCGTTTTTTGAAAAGATAAACAAAATTGACAAATCCTTAGACTAAGAAGACAGTTGACTCAAACAGAATCAGAAATGAACAAGACTGCAGCTGATAGCAGTAGGAAGACAAAGAATTGTTGAGACAACTATGAATAGTTATATTTCAACAAATTCGATAACCTAGAAGGAATGGATGAATTTCTAGAAATATACAGCCTGCAAAGACTGAATTATAAAGAAACAGAAAAGCTGAACAGATTAATAACAAGTAAGAAGATTGAATTATTAACAATGAATTAAAAAAAAAAACACTCCCATCAAAGAAAATCCTAGAACTGGTGGCTTCATGGTTGAATTTTACCAAAAATTCTTTTAAACAAATTAATATCCTCCTCGAATTCTTTCCAAAAAATGAAAAGAAAGTGGTTGTCATGAGCTAGGGTAGGAAGGATAGTAGGGAAGTGTTGGCCAGAGAGTACCAAGTTTCAGTTAGACAAAATGAACATGATCTGCACATCTATTATACCATGTAGTGACAGTAATTAATAATAATGTATTATGTGCTTGAAAATGACAAAGAAAGGTCTTAAATGATCTTAACACACAAAATCTAAGTATGTGAGGTGATGACTGTTAATCAGATTGATGTAATCATTTCCTAATGTCTCTCTCTCTCTCTCTCTCTCTCTATATATATATATATATATATATATATATATATATATATATCATATTGTATACCATAAATATATTTAGTTGTCATTTGTATCTGAATAAAGTGGAAAACAAGTCACCCCGCAACACATCAAAGATAAACAAACAAACAAAAAAACCCCCCAAAAAAACAAAAACATAGCACTTGTCCACCTTGCCAAAATCTACTTGCATTCAAATTTTTACTTTAAGCATCATGTCCTCCTGGACCTTCTCTCTGATACCCTTTCTTACAAAGGCTGACTGCAGAGCCTCTTCTTGGCCCTCTCTTTGTTTCACAAGGATTATTTTCCGTATGGTTGTATTTGGCAGGCTCCATGAGATGGCAGTGACCTTTCTATGAACATCATGAATGCGCCAAGTATTTTGGAGTGGATGAGTGACGAAGCATTTAGGAGAAGGGAGGGGATGGAATGGGGATATTTGGTTCTTCTTAGTTACTGTCCACTACTCACTATGTCTTGTGTTCTTACCTTCTGTTCTTACATAAGACACCTAAAAGAACTTTATTTACCTGGGAACCCCCCTTCCCCGGCTCCCCGCACAACTTCTCCCAGGTTTCCAGACCAAATTTTTGTGTTTCATGACCACTGAAATATTACTTAGCTCAAAAATCTGAGTTGGGGAGAAAGGCAAATTGTATATGATTGAGGGACATTTAGCACAGTGTCATGTAATCAGTATGATAATGAAAGTGGTGAAACAACTAAGCCATTTTCCACCTGGGGCCAAATTTTATTTCCCCTGAGTCCTAGATATTTTCTCTGGCTGCTGAAAAATCTCTCTTCAGGCAGAACTCTTAAACCTCTGTTTCCTCATCGTGAAAACATGGTTATTCCACCTTCTCTTTGTTTATCCTCTCCTTTGGTGACTTTTAATTTTCTTAATCTCAGAAAAAAAAAAGGTATGCTTATCCTTTTTTCACTTTATGATTCTTTTGATTCCAAATTCATTCTACCCTCTTCCCTCATAAGACTTGGGTATCAAGCCATATAAATTTGCAGTATCCTTTTTAGATTTTCATAACACATGTCCCCTTTATAAACACAACTCATGGTGAAGTTGGCTCTGTCTTTTAAAATATTCATGCTTCATTCTTTACATTTTAATTAAGATAATTATGTCTCAGGGTATAGAGGACCACTTCTCCATTCAACCTACCTTTTAGGGAATTGTTTTAATTACCTCCTCTTCACCCCATTGGTGAGGGAAAGATTCCTACCCTAGTATTACAGGGATGGCTGAACACATGGCACCTGACAAGGTCAGATGTGATTGACAGCAAGTCACCAGTCACATATAATCACCACCCAGAAAGGAGAACACGGCATGCCACAAAGGAACAGAGAACTTGTGCTTAAACAGGTAGAAGGCTCTAAGAGGCGTGCTTTGTAGTATCAAAAGGGTGGGATAAACTCCTGTTTCCTGTGAAATGATGTGATTGAATTATTTGATTAATTCCCCTAGCTAGCAAGGAAGCCACTATTCAAAGATGAGAAGAAACCTTGGATGGCCCCACAGCAAGGGGATTTGTTTATCTAGGAAAACTTATCTAAGGGACAGAGTGAGAAAGGCAATTTGAGGCCCTCCTAATTTCCACCAATTCAAGACACATAATATTGACTCCTGATAGTAATGATCATGTTACCTAAAAGAAAACTTAATAGAATATATTTTCTTATACCCAATAGAAAATAATTATATAAAAACCGTGAAAAGAGAATTGAGACCATTGTTCATAATGATTGGGGGAAGGTGATAACTGTCTGGCCTGAAGAATTAAATCCAAATTTGTGAGGCCAGGGGGCTCCATCTTCCAAAGCCCCCTAAAACCTGGTATGATTGGAACCTGTTCTTCCTGTCCTATGTGAGGTTGACAATGTGATGGGTGTGCAGACTGCCCTGTCTGAGAGTGACAACCCTGCAAACCAATCATCCCACATCTTCTTTTGTTTCTAAAATTACTATGATACCGTGCTCCTCTGTGGGTAAAGCTAGAATGTCCAGATGTGGACGGTAACAATTGCTATATTTAGTTTGTACAGGAGATTGTCCATATGCATCCAGGAGTCATTTTTTAAACAAAATAGCTAAACAGAAATGGAAAGTTTGCAATATTTCACTCTATGCAAAGTGCATATTTCATTCTATACAACCTATACATCTTTTCTCAAAATATTCTAGGATTTAATTTTCAGATATTTTCACTCCCTGGAAAATGCAAGCTCCTTAATAATGGAAGTGATTGTCCTCTTGGCTGTTTTTCCTTCTTTCTCTCATCCTTGATAGGCTGGTTGCTCCTTTGCAACCAGGGTGTGTAATTGTGAGCCACAGGCTACCGTGTAATGAGGAGGGAGCAGTTGGTTCCACTTAACTGAGCTGATTTGTGTTATTCTGTATGATAATATGCACTTATTTTGTATACAGGGAATATAGACCTTTTTTAAAAGGAATTTGTCTTTTTCCATGAATTTTTCTTTGAGAATCGTGAAAGGACAATGCAAGGTTGCTGCTAAGCTGTGGGAACATGATAGATTATCCTGTACAAACATGTGCCATTTCCTTCCTTTCATTTTATCCTCCTCCTAAAGAATGGCAATTTTTCTCATTGTTGTTTTTGAACATGGTCTAAAGGGTTACCCTGAAGTCACATTTATGGTGGCCTCACAGCTGAAAGCTTACAGTAACCACTATTCTTACAGGCCATATCCTGCCATTGATTTTTACAGAGAACTCCCCATTGATTTCAATAGGGTGTTTTTCTCTTAGATCGATGGCAGGATATAGCGGTGACATTAAGCATAGATAAAAGACCCTTGAGTTAACTGTCAACAGAACTAAATTTTAGATGTAAATGTGTTTAACAAAAATTGGCATTCAAAGTTTCATCAGAAAAGAAAGTGTTTCAGAATGCCTTTCCCCCTACAAGGTCAATGTAAATAAAATTTCTTATTCCCAAATCCTTATTTCCTTAGATTCATCTTTTTGCTTTTCATGTTTATCAAAAATCACATTCTCATTAGTACTTCTAATAGATTTAAAGATTTTTTCTTAAAAGATTGTGTTCTTTGCCTTCAACCATATAATTCTTCATGGAAAGGAAGGACAGGGAGTATACATAACTCTAGTATGAAGTAGAAGAGGAAAAAAAAAAAGAACAGAAAACATATTTCAAACTCAGGGGTGTTTAGAAAGAAATTGCTCCATGATTACATATAAAGTATCTTGCATATGTGAAGCAAAAAATTAAAAATTTAAGCATCTAGGGTTTTTTTTTGTTTTGTTTTGTTTTGTTTTGTTTTCCTGAGACAGAGTCTGGCTATGTTGCCTAGGCTGGCCCTGTACTCCTGGGCTTAAGCAATCCTCCTATCTTAGCCTTGCAAGTAGCTGAGACTGCTGGTTCATACTTGCAACCAACTCAAAAATTTTAATACTATGTGATGTCTTTATTGGCCCAATGCACATATCAGTATTACATACATTTCAAACCAAAGCAAGAAATTATCTGCTGGTATAACGTGCTATTAGTAGGGTAGCCCTACCTCCTAGTATTCCTGGTTTGTACCTGATGTTCCACAGTAATAGTTAAGAGCACTTGCTTACACTTTCAAAAACCACCCTGTTGAGCTGATGAATTCCATGAGCACACTTCTAGCAATGCTGAGGTCAAGGTAGGTCTTAGATATGGCTGGTTAATGAGAAATGGAACAGGGGGCTGTGAGGACTCTGTGAGGACTGGTCTGGGGCTCAGAGTCCAAGGCTTTACCTCCATGGTCAGGCTGGTAGACAGTGTCTGGTGGTGTGACATCCAAAGCTTATAGATATTGGGGCCCTGCCCTCCTCCAAGATCTTGGATTCTTTATACATATTTTCTCCTTTTCTTTTAATTTCTCTTTTTTCCCCCCTTCTCCAGTTCCTCCTAGAGTCACTAATTGCTGGATAGTTACCCTTCAGTCTGTTATGCTGCTGGCCTGCCCAAGAGCATTCACATCTCTTCTGCATTGCTGGAAAGCCATCCTTTCCAATCTGCCAGCCAGTCAGTCAGTAAATATTTATTGAAAAACTACTTGGGCCAAAAGAAGTGCTAGGTACCACGTATATAAAGATGAGATGTCAAAAAAAAAAAAAAAAGCTATTATCATTCCTAGATTTGGGGTTTTACATGAGTTCAGGATGCAGGACCAGTACCACATAATTGTGACTCAAATTTGCTGACAAATTTGAGGATATAACCACATAAAATCATCTTGAAAGTTTCATCAGTCTGAATAATTTAGATTATAACCAGTTAACTCTGAAACATTTTTCTAATTAGTAAGGGATCTTTTAGGGTTGATTCATATATATTTGAACTTGACATTAATCACATTCAAACATGTTTAATGAGAAATCATTAAAATTTGATATAAGTAGACTTCACAAATATAATCCATTTTTAACAAAGAAATTGCATGGGTAAAAAGAAACAATAGAGTAGCATTGTTCTTTGGACATAAAAACATCTGATCAACAGATTTAAAAGAGATCCTATCAGCCTAATGTTTAGAAATGATTCTTTTTGTTTCGTTTTATGCTGTTCCTTTATTTCTCACCATCTTCATAAACTCAAGTAACAAATCTCAGATTTTTGCACCAGATAATCTGCTTGTGATGACATTGTGGATGTGAAAACTTAAATTGAGGAAATGGCTATGAACACAGGCAGACTCACAGTTAATATATTTCAGACATTTGGCTTCCAGAACCTTCAGTGAGCAAAAGAAAGTTTATATAGCTCTTGGAGCTATTTTATAGGAAACTGAATTGTTGAGCTCTTCTATCTAATTACACTTGCCATCTCTGCCCACCAATTCCCTCTTTCATTGCACCAAGCAATTAAGAATGGGCCTGGATCTGGACATTCAGATGCAAGTGTGGCATTTAGATTTAGCCTTATTTGTAAACAGCATGATTCACAAAAATCCATGTGAATAACAAAAGGAAGAGGCCAATGCAGTGTGAAGCTTTAATTAATGTGAAGCTAACCCAAGGATGTGCAAACTGTCAATTTCTTCCTGGCTGCATGGGAGGCAGCAGCTGATGTGTCTGCCCTGATTCAAGAGCAGTTTGCAATCTCGATAAAGCAATAATCATGCAAAAGTTTGGTAGATCTGCAAAGATGTATTAAAAAATAGCCACTCCCTAAGAATTACTCTCTGCGGAAAAAAAAAAATGAAGAAGATACACACTCCTTTTCCTCAATTCCTTCTGTGTCAGATAAAATCATAACCCAAGATTAGAAGTCCAGAGGGTGGGAATTGTTTCCCTATCAGAAAGACTTTTCAATTCTCAACAAGCCACCATGTTTCCTGGTTGTGTCCTGAGCTGAGCAGGCAGCTACCTCCCCAAATCCTGAATAAGACAGTTCCATTCCTGTATCTCTCTGGCTCAGGAGCATTCTACGGTCCTATCCAGAAGCTGTCCACAGCTCATTTTCAGGCCAGTGGAGAGGTTCTGAGAATACAGGTGACAGTTCTATTATAGGTAGGTACCCAGATACATAGAGGTTTGTCAGAAGAATGAGGCTGGGGAAAGTAAGACATTTCTGTCCTTACAGTTGTCTATATTCAACCTTAGCTGCCTTTTCCCTTTTGTGTGCACACGTGCACCTGTGTGCTTGCATACACCACTCATGAGAAATTAGAATAGGCCATTGGGGGTTTTGCCTTCATCCCCACTAGCTCTTCGTGGCTGCTGATATGTCATATTTATAGTTTTAAAAGACATTAGTATCATTTAGCATATTTTTCTGGATTTTCTTCTGAGCACATGATAGAATTGCAATTTCTTGATCTTTTAAAGTTGTGATTGGCTCTGACCAATAAAGGGAGGGAGAGAAACACCCCTTCCAGGTGGAAGCCATGGAACCAGCAAACAAATTGCTGCTCTCTCACTTCCTTCCTTCTGCCACAATAACCAGCATTTGTTTTAGCTTGTAGTTATTCTTTCAGATTGGGTCCAAGACACTGAAAAAAAGAGAAAAGAAAATGCCCAAGTGCACAAACAAGAAATACACCTTGTGTTGCAGCCAATTTGGAAAGCAGTATGGAGATTCCTTGGAAAACGGAGAATGGAACCACCATTTGACCCAGCTATTCCTCTTCTTAGACTATACCCAAAGGACCTAAAAATAGCATAGGGACACAGCCATATCAATGTTTATAGCAGCACAATTCACAATAGCTAAACTGTGGAGCCAACCTAGATGTTCTTCAATGGATGAATGGATAAAAAAAGTGGCATTTATACACAATGGAATATTACTCAGCAATAAAAAAGAATCAGATCATGGCATTTGCAGGGAAATGGATGGCATTAGAGAAGATTATGCTAAGTGAAGTTAGCCAATCCCCAAAAAACAAATGCTGAATGTCTTCTCTGATATAAACAGGGGGTGAGGTGACTCAAAATGGGGTTGGGAGGGAGAGCAAGGGAGAAAGATTACCTCTAAATAGGGAATAGGGTTGGGAGGGAAAGGGAGGGAGAAAGGGAATAGCATGGATGGTGAAAGGAGACCCTCATCATTATACAAAATACATGTATGAAGATGTGAATTTGGTGTCAATATACCTTATATATAATCAGAGATATGATAAATTGTAATATAAAGGTGTATTAAGATTTGTAATGCCAAAATAAATAAATAAATACATAAATAAATGAAAGAAATAAACCTTGTCTTTTAAAACTGCCGAGAGTTAAGTTGGTGGACACCTGGAGACCCAGCTACTTAGAGGCTGGAGCAGGAGGATCCTTTGAGCTCAGGAATTGGAGACCAGCCTCAGCAACATTGCACTACCCCATCTAAAAACAAACAAAAACCAAAAAATACAAACAAACCAAAAAACAGCTTATGAGGTTTAGGAATTGCTTTTTCCTATAGTTTAACTTATCCTGCATGGCTGATATGTGAATCTAGAATATCTTATAGACTTTTAAGAAATTTGTATATTTACGCAACATACCAACCACAGATCCCCACAGACCAACATTTTTCCAGTGTCCTGTTCTTTATTTACATGATAATGGTAGGACAGAACCTCCACTGCAAGATGGAGCCAGCTCAAACTGCAGCTGCTTGTATACCTGCCAAATGCTTTGCAAAAGCTCCCAGAAACTCTTGACATAAGATCTGAGCCCTGTGCACCTCTACAAAGGAAAAAAGTTCACTTTAAAAGTCCAGTCCTTTTGTTTTGAAACCCAGCTCTTTTTCTTTCATCCCCTTGCTACCTGAACATACACTCTCATAAATTCAAATGAGATCCCTAGCCCATCAGACAGTAATAGAGATGAGGCAGCCTATCCATTTGGGGAAACGTATACTTAGTCATCCATTTCTCCACCTAACTATTCTTCTGCCCCCACTTCCAGGAATTATTTCTGTCGAGACAGCAGTTATTCATTCTCCATCCCCCAATCTTCCTTGACTGGGCCACTTCTCAATTCATAACAGGCAATTTGAAACACAAACCAACTCAGGGGCCGGGACTGTCTGAGCTCAGGCATTGCTGTTCGGGTTTCTTCCTGGTGTTCCTCTGCAGTGAAGAGGCTACAGTATCAGTACTGGCTTAGGAGTCTCATCTTCCATCAGTACAGACATAAGAAGAATAGAATCTCAAAATACAGCTTTCTGCAAACTCTTGATTTATTAACCTAAAGCTTAAAAAAAAATAAAAAGGAGAGAGAGAGAAGTGTTCAATTGGTGATATCAGAACCAACTCTCTCCCACAGGCCTGAAATATGGGGAAAAAAAATAGTGACACTGAAATATTCAAATGTAGAATTTACATGATAATGGTGGAATAGAATACATTTTTCACCATTCTGCCCTCAAATGATGATAGAGCCATATAATCGTTTGCATGGCAAAAGCAAATCATATTTCGATGAAACCCAGAAGTTCAAAAGATTGACGGAAATCTTTTGCTCATTTCCAAAACAAAGGCATCAAAAGATGGTGGAATACACCCTAGGTAACCAGTCTCCCTTTCCAACCTGAATAACTGAGCTTTTCATCTCATGTCAAAGATCTCTCTGTGGGGACAATCTGTAAAGTGGATTAGAACATGTCATGTTGCTCTGAAGGCATTTCTGTTTAGGAAAAGTGATGCCTCTCTTCTAGTCGTGTGCCCCTTCTTTATGCCTCCCAAGCACTCGCTACATCTGGCTCTTGTCTACTACCACACTGCACGGGGACTTTTCTGACACCCTTATCAGACTGGGCATTCCTTAAGGGCAGGGCCCAATTCTGATTTCAATGTCATGTTCTTGGCAGCAAGCGTCCTGCCTGGCACAGGGAAGATAATAAATATAAAGCTTCAAAGTCTTTTGGATGATGTGACTTTTGAGCATTGCAGACTCTTTTCCTCTCCACGACAGGTGTAGGGGGAAGCCCTTAGTCCCTGGAACTAAGCCCTCCCCACCGCAAGGGACTCATCTGGAAGAAGGGAAAGCCTCCCCATTGCTCAGGATTCTCACAATTAGGGGACAGTCAGGAAAAGGGTCTATCTGCTAATCATCTTAAAGTTCTAGAATTATATTTTGGATCATCCTTCCTTTATCTTGAAGCTTTGAATTCTATGTGAAAAATAGGCACATATTTTGATTCTGCAGTTAGTGGATTAGATCCTCAAATTCACACCCCACACACACCCCACTTATCAAAGGCTTCCCATCAGACTTTTAAAAATGCAAACTCCTCATTACAACTGATAAGGCCCCTCTCATCCTCACCCATGATCTGAGTCTTAGGGCCCAACTCCCTGAGCCCATCCCTCAAACTTGCTCCTCCTATTTGCTCTTTTCATTCCAGATCCTTTTATTTCAGCTGCTTAGACTTCTTTCTACCCTGACTCACAGCAAACAACTTCCCACCTCAGGGCCTTTGCAGTACAACATGTTCCATCCGCCTAACTCACTCCTCCACTAGAATTTTATATGACTCACTTCTCAAGACACCTTTCCAATTTGCCAGATCTTCTCTCACTCTTTTATCCATGATCCTCCTGTTCACTCTATTTTTCTCCCTGGCACTGAACACTATTTGCAGTGATATCACTTGTTTATTTGTTGATTTTTTATTAATTAGTTTATTTTTTCATTCATTCATTTTCCATGATTATTGTCTACATTCCCTACTAGAGTGCAAACTCAGGAAGGGCCAGAGCTAGACCCTCGCTCAGATGAATGCCACAGTTGCTAGTGTGTATGAGTCAACAGACCTGAGGCTTGTTGGGTAAGTGACTTGCTTGAAGTCACAGGACCTGGATATTTTGACTCCTCCTTTCAGGAACTGTCTGTAATTCCAAGATATTGGCAAACGAGAGCTCCAACTCACTTTCCTTTAAATCCAAGGAAACTGAAAGTTCTTTTGAACAATTCTGTTTAGATGACTAGTACCGCAATAACAAAGCACCACAACTGTGACTTAAAACAGAAAAAAATTATTCACCTCACAATTCTAGTGGCCAGAAGACCAAAATCGACATGTGGGCAGGACCATGCTTCCTCTGAAGGTTCTAGGGAAGAATACTTCCCAGCTCCTTCTTCTTTCTGCTGGTTGCCAGCAATCCCTTAGCTTGGACCCATATCTCCTATCTCTACCTCCATCACCACACGCCATTCTCCCATGTGTGTCCATGTTTCCTCTTCTCACCTTACAAAGACATCTGTCCTTGGGTTTAAGGCCCATCCTAATCCAGCATGACTTCATCTTAATTTCATTACATCTGCAAAGGCCTCATTTCCAAATAAGTTCACTTTCACATCCGCAGGGTTTAGGACTTCAAGATTCCTTTTGGAATCTATAACAAGTGTTCATTTAGTCAGTCACAAAGAGTATGTGGGGGTCACTTTAAGAATAAACCAGTTCTTCTGACTTGGTCTTGAATCCAGACTACACAGTGTTCCCAGGGACACAGGCAAAGGAGTCCTCCCAAGACATCCTTTAATCAAGAAGTTCATCAACCTCATATTGAATTTTAGAAGGAAGTACAGTCAAGAGGAACTCTAAAATATATATGATGTGTCAGGGAAGAGGCTACACAGAACACAAAGTATAAAAATAATAGAAAGTTGTAAACAGTAAGGACAGAGAAACACATTAGTGTTTTTAAGAAAGCTAGGATTTTAGAAAAGTAATAGGTACAAAACCTTTTAAGAGAAAAGTAAGTAAATTAAACTTACCATTAAAAATATATTTATAAAGGGTGTAAGTTTCTGAGCAGAAATATGACAAATGACCCCAGAAACCCAGAGAGCAAGTGGCTATTCTCTACATACACACACACACACACACACACAAACTAGAAAACAAAAAAACAAAAATTGCATTCCTGTAATGCCAAACCAGCAGATGATAGTGTACAAATTCAGTAAACAAATACTCTATCTTATACTAAATGTCCAACTGTTGTTTTTTCCTGCAGAACCAACAGTTTGACCAAATATCATGCAGAGTGTAATGAGAAGTTAGAGTTGTAGCCATGACCTCTGGGCTGTCCCATAGGGTGAACAGGTCCATATTCAGCACAGGTAGTATGAATTTGTACCTTGACCTGCTGAAGTCTGCAGAAGGCTCTCTGTGTCCTTCTTTGCTGAGACTTCCACAGGGGGGTCATATGAACTGCACCAAGAAGCCTGCTCCATACCAGAATTGTGGATGTGCTGAAAAATCACATTCTACAGAAAGAATTCAATGACTCCAAAATATGAATGTGTTCTATTCCTAATCAATGTGACAGTCTGATCTGGGACTCATGAAAAATTCCTAAGGGAAGACATGGTGTCTGTCTCTAATATTCACATTACTGGAATATCTTAAGAAGAGAAATGCATTTCTTTTAGCTCACTAGTACACTCTCCAAAAATAAAAGACTTCCATGGGAGGTAGCAAGTACCTAATTTTGTAAAATATATTGTAGCAATTAACTAGAATGCTGTAAACTGAATTCCTGCAAAATTGTGGGAGATCATCTCTCATGTTCTTTCTTCAGAAATTGTATCACTCTGAAGATTTATTTCACTCCCCAAAGATTTCAGATATACAGATATTTCAAGTTCATTGAAACAGAGATCAGAAAAGAATAACATCATAAAGAACATAGAAGGAATTTAATCATGGACACAGTGCACATAGCAAGCTGCTGATACTGTAAAGGAAATGTCTTAGGAAATAAAGAGAAGTTGCCTCCACATTTTAGAAGCTGATCTGTACAGAAAGGACCCAGATCATGGAGCAATTTCAGAGGGTATATGAGGGAAATCAAGTCATCCACCCTAAATTAATTATAAGAAGTTGCACTTTCTTTGGGAGTTTGTATTTTATAGCACTGGTTCTAAAACTGAAAAAGAGTGTACCTCCATGAGGTGGAGAGAAAATATTAGAATCAACTGCAAGAGTCTTTACCTGCTCATCCTCAGAGGCAGAGTAGGTAGGGATTGGGAAGGGAGGTGGGGATGGGCGATAAGGATGGAGAGGGATGATCAGGCAGGAGGGTTTGAGAAAGCTCCTCAGGTGATTCTCTTCCATTTCTTAATGATTCTTCCTCCAAAGTTGACTTTGTTTTTCATATGCTCTGACTTCTCTTAGGCCTGGTTAACTATAACAGAGATATCGTGGCTAACAATTTGCTCAATAAAACTGTCTTGGCCAAGTAAAAGAGCTTTTTTTTTCTCTCAATTTTTCTAAACCCTATCAATTTGTGGGGACAACAATCTTTTTCACAACTAGAGTTTTGGGGCGGGGGGCGCGGAGTTCAAAATTATATGATGACCCAACTATGTAAAGTCCCTTTTTTGTTGCTACACAAGTATAAATCTATCCTAACCAGACCTCCCATGTTTAGGGACTTTCCTCAAACCCCTTGACTTTTTTAAGATTATGAAATGTGCTCTGAGTTCAGCTCCCCTAGGTATCCACACCCTCCCACTCCAAGAAGAGACAAAACATCTGCTCCTCATCTCATCTCTGGGAAAGTATATTTAATTATTGGATGCTTTCCTTTTCAAAATGGTACTGGCTTTTTTCTTTTTCTTTTTCCTTTTTTTGAGCCTTCAGGGCACAAAAAAAAAAAAAAAAGAAAAAGAAAATCATCACTTCAAATGTTTAAATCAGACATCAAAATAATATAGCATCATTCAAATTTGAAAAACAACCAAAGACCAATATTACCAGTCTCTAAAAATTTCTTTTTTGTACTTTTAAAAATATTGAAAGAACTGAAAACTCTTATGGAGAAGCAAGGGTCAGCCTCCAGCACTGATTCACTCAGCATCATGCCATGAAATTGACCTTAGGAGGCTTCTAGAAGCAAGGGCATGCCAAGAAAGGAACAGCTGGGGAGCAAAGGAAGATTGTGGGAGCTTGCAAACTTGAGGACCACACGAAGATCAGTTATTGTTTCTCAGAATCTACTGGAAAACTGTGTGTGTGCATAAGCAAGGGGGAAAAAAAGGCATCCACAGAAGACGGATATATTAGAGGAGACAAGGAAACAAACCAAGCATCTGAGTCGTCGTCTTAAGAGAAACATAATGTCTTCCACATCTTGGTATAAAAGACTGATAAAATGAGAAGCAGAGATCTTACTGCAGTAAATCTTTACTAAAAGGAAAAAAAAAAAAAAACACGCACACACACAGAAGTTTAAACAAACACGGACTTACCATCATTCACATTTGAAAAACAACCAAAGATCAATATTACTAGTCTCTAAAAATTTATTTTTTGTACTTTTGAAAAATATTGTCTCATTTGTTTTAAGTCCCGTTTAAAATTTGACCAAAGACAAATTTGGCTTTGCTTTTGTTTTAGCAAAAACTAAAAAGGAAAAAAGAGATAGGAAACATCCTCTAGCTTTGCTTCACTTTAATTCAGGCAACATTTTGTGAATCCCTTCTAAGCCAGACAGAGTTCCTGCCTTGGGGAAGTGGACATTCACTGGGGACACATGCAATTAAAGACATTTGTAGTCCAATTGGGAGAGAAATTTAACCCCAGGATGGGGCAGGGTAGAGGGTGGGGGGAGGTCAGGTCAGGAAAGCTCCTAAAGGTGATGTATGTACAGAATCCCTAAACTCAACTACTTTCAGAATTTCCAGGGAAGACTTTGAAACTTATTCTAGGATCTCCCTCCGGATCTTTTGAGTCAGAATCTGCATAAGAAAAGACTGCATCTCCACAAGCCTCCCTGGGCTGAAACTGAAGCCCTGGCCTCATGCTGGGCTCTGGAAAGAGAAGGAAAATCAAGGATGTTTAGGATCCTGGAGATGAGAAAGAGCACATTGGAGAAAGAATGAAAAACAACTGGGCATCTTTTAGTCAATTTTTTCTGTGACTTCTTTCTTTTGCTGTGACCAAAAGACCTGAAAAGAACAATTTTTAAGGAGAAAAAATTTATTTGGGGGCTCATGGTTTCAGAAGTCTCAGTCCACAGACAGCTGACTCCATTCCTCCAGGCCTGAGATGAGGCAGAATATCTTGGCAGAAGTGTGTGGCAGAGGAAAGCAGCTGGGCACCTGGCACCAGGAAACAGAGAGAGATCCCCTCACAGCAGACAGATATATAGCACAGAGGAATGCCCCCCAACAACCCATGTCCTCCAGCCACACCCAACCTGCCTGCATTACTACTCAGTTAATTCATTCAAGGGAACTAATGCAAAGATTAGGTTAAACCTCCCCAAACCCAATTGTTTCCACTCTGAACTTTGTTGCATTGTCTCGCACACAGACTCCTGGGAAAAACCTCCTATCTAAACCACAACAGGGAATGACTGGACTCAGAGAGCAACACGGGGATAATGGACCCATAAAGCTGGAGATGAGAAATAGCCACATCAGAAAAGGACTTGTGCCTGCTGGGACACTGTTGTATGAACTGGATGCCAAGGCAGCAACCAGAAAGGGGCAGAGAGGGATTGTGGGAGATGTGGGAATAAACGTGAGAACACAAGAAGTGAGACCTTCCCATGGGTTTCAATAGCCGAGAACCAACTCCTCGGCCCTGTTCCTTTATTTGTCAACCTTGTTCCCCTTTATGAATATCATTTCCCATCAGGGAAAGAAAGTGAGATAGAAGTACACACAGTGTTTGCGGTCTGCTGGTATACCCCTGCTCTTGCACTGTGTCAACAGAGATATGTGCATTTTCATCAAAGGAGGAAGTCATGCAGATTCTTTCCAACATGGCTCTTCCAGACTGCCCAGAATAACTTCAGTCTCCACCTAAGACTGCATTTAATGATCACTTAAACCGGTCTCACTTGTAAATAAATATCAAGGCTGGTTTGAGCCCTCTCTCTGTCTGATGATGAGGCTGGTCCACGCCCCTAAGACACACCAAATGATGGTATGTTTGCTCACCCACCTGTCATATAACCATGTCCTGAGACTGCAAATCTCCTCTCTGGCTACTTTAGAGTCATAATGTCATCACACAAGAACCTGAGTGGACTCAAGGCAGTGGGAAAGAATGATCACATAACAGAGGACAGGTGGTTTTTCTTCTGCACAATACAGGCAGCCTCACCTCTTGCCCAAAGTATGTCCGTGCTAGTTCAACTTGTGAAACGTGAAGGTACAGAGACCAGCGGAAAGATTTAATAAAAACATTTAGTGGTAATAGGTCAAGAGATGGATCCTTGAAAACCACAAATTTCTCCCCAAGCCCGTTTAAGTGAACATACTTGCAATAATAAGAAGTGAGGTTTCTCTAAATAGAGGAAGTAGATAAGTGAGAGAAAACCAAACCTTTGATAACAAAGATTATTATCTTTAAGAGTAACCACACAAAAAATAAACTGTGCTGGAGGACAACTTAAAGGCATTTCTTCTCCATCCAACAGGTTTTTTTGTTTTGTTTTGTTTTGTTTTTTAAAGAAAGAGTGGGGGGGGAGAGAGAGAGAGAGAGAGAGAATTTTTAAATATTTATTTTTTAGTTCTCGGCGGACACAACATCTTTGTATGTGGTGCTGAGG
Source organism: Marmota marmota marmota (assembly GCF_001458135.2). Lineage (NCBI taxonomy): Eukaryota > Metazoa > Chordata > Mammalia > Rodentia > Sciuridae > Marmota > Marmota marmota. The sequence continues at coordinate 7,058,876 of NW_026000016.1, read as the reverse complement.
ATCGAAACCGGGCCGCACGCATGCCAGGCGAGCGCGCTACCGCTTGAGCCACATCCCCAGCCCCCAACAGGTTTTCAAAACAGGACAGTTATTGAAAAAAATCGCAATATGGAAAAGGTCAATTTAAATGTGACCATGGATATTGGCCAAGAGGTCAACCAGTTCTCCACACAGCTTCTTGCAGCTCTTTTACTGGTGTTTTTGAAGATATGTAGAAGAGTAATCAAAGAAGGGCAGGAGCAAAAAAAAAAAAAGTGTTTTTTTTTTTTTTTCAGCATTGGGCCTGATCAAACAAGCTATTTGCACCCAAATCAGAAGACAGAGAATCCAGGAGTCTTACTCAACCATACTCAGCAGTACATTCTCTAAAAATCTAGATCAGTATGTTGGAAAGGTACTCATTGATGGAAAATATGTAGCAGAGGTCATTATTCAGATCTAGAAATTAAACTTAATTCAAGATGATACCAAGGAGTGTGCAGAAGTATCTTTGTATCAAATTCTTGTTTAAGGGCACAAAAATCCTCAAACAGGAGTTCAGTTACTCTTCTAATGCTGCTCCTTTGAATTAAATCAGAATCCTTACAATAGTTTGGATCTTAAACTTCTCTATGTGTTAAAGGCTTTTTCCCCAGGGTAATATTATTGGGAGGAAATGGAACAAACCTTTCAGAAGTGTGACATAATGGGAGGTCTTTAGGTTACTTGGGGTGTGCCATTGAGAGGGATACTGGTACTACTGCATCTTCCCATTCCCCTCTTTGCCTCCCTGACCAGTTTTGCTCTGCCACACATTCCCACTATGATGTGCTTTAAAACAAAAAACAAAAAACAAACAAAAAAAAAAAAAAACAGGGACAATCAATCATGGACTGAAACCTGCAAAACTGTAAGCAAAAATCAACCTTTTCTCTTTCTAAGTTGATTATCTCAGGTATTTTGTTATAGTGATGGAAAGCTAACACAATCCTGATCAAAGGTAAAGTAATTTAAAACAAAAACCTAAAAGCTCAGCTCATAAATGAGCTCTCCTAAGAAAAAGAAAAGTTAACACAATGAAAATGTCAAGGTTTTGAGCTATTCTTCCCTAGAGAGAGAAAGAAAAATGGAGCAATAAGCAGAAACAGAGGAAATCAGGGGAGCTAAAGAAGCCAGAATATTCTGTCATCATGGGCAGGTAGCTTGTCTATGTCTCACATTTCAATTGAACCCAAATTCTGAATGTATAGTGAGATAGAATAATAACTCTTTCCTTGAGTGTTTGATATAGTCTGAATCTTGTGACTACAGATTCAGAAACATCTGTCTTCCACATCATCCGTCTATGGCCTGCCTTAGACTAAAATCTTGGGTGGAACTAATAGTTCCAGTCATGCAAGTTGATGCCTCCAGGGGAAGGAGGTGAGAACACAGAAATATTAATACAGCCATCAGAGAAACCACTCGAAGCCAGCAGCTGACACTGTTTAGTCTCATTGACTTACAAGGACTGGGTAGTTTTAAAAGTGAATTATGAAAGCGGTTAAGGGTTTGCCTGAGGAAAATGTTGGCAGGTATCGAAACCAGACTGCTTGTGGCCACTTCTAAGATTTCAGTTGACATGGTTTGTGGTTGAGAAGTTAGAAGGACTCCCCTGGAACGAGGGTTTAGCCCTTCCTAGTTGGTGCCAAATCCAAGCCGGGCATGAAAGCCAATTTTTATAGAGTCAAAGGCACCGACAGTATATAAAGTTTTATAATCTGATTTCTACAACATGACCCTGGCTGTTTAAATTTCCATCATGTTGAGAATGCAGAATAAAAGATACCAAATGCAGAGGGCGAGTCTAGACCTGCTCAGGGCCCAGGGGTTAAAAAGTTTATACTGGGTAATTACTTGCAGCCTGAAAAATTCAATATCAAAATCAGGATTGGTCCTTAAGAGATAAGCCAGGGCACTGCCATATCAAGGCAATATTCTTTCATTTTGCTTTTATCCCTGAAAAAAAAAATTAAGAAAATGTAGCCAAAAAAAAAATCAACTTCATTATTGATTCCCCCACAAATAATGTAGAACTATTTGTTTATATAAATGAATGAGGTATTATTTCTTAATATACTTAAAATACACGGAGGTATAAAAATACAATTAGAATTAATACCTTACTTTACATTTATTTTATTCCTAACTGTTCAATATCATCCAGAAAGTCCTGCAATGCTTTCTAGGTCAATTTCATGGCCCTGACTACAAAGAAGTTACATTACTTTCTAGGTTCACCCCAAAGTACAGATGCCAAAATCAGAGAATTGCTTACTTCTGGTGCTTTGCTTGACAGGTTATGCCTAGTCTCCAGACAGGTGGCTCATTGACACAGAATAAGCACCTCATTTAAAGTCAAGAGACCTGGCGAGGGGCTCAAGCTCTACTACCTCCTGCCCCAACTGAAATTGGGCCAATTTGCAGTGATCCATACTTTTGTCTTGGTTTATTTCTGACTCCTGTAAAACTATATTCCCATCAGTTCTGCTCTGAAGTTCTTTAACTTTTGTCATTAAAGAGTTTTATTGCATCTACTAGAACTGTGCTTTTGGGAAACATGGACACACTAAAGCAAACAATTTCAAGCTACCTAGTCAATGCATAAATATGGCCAGCAAAGTTGAATATCATTTACTGAATACTATATTGTCATTGACACCATAGCCTTTGGAATCAACTTTTGGGTTCATATCCCATCTCTGACAGCAACTAGAGGTGTAACCTTGAGCAAGTTTCTTAACTTCATGTCCAAGACTTTAAAAGGTATCTGTCTTAAAGCTTTCAATGGGGAAAATAAGGTATATGCCTCATGCAATAATTATGTGAGAATTCAGAGCAATGATTCATGTAAAGTTATTAAAAAAGAGTGCCTAATGCATAGCAGAGTGCTAGATGGTCTGTTTTTATCAAATCAATATTTGTACATAATTTAAAAAGCAAAACAGTAGTGGGTAGGAGGAAAAGAAGATAGAAGTCTAACTACTCCACAAGCAGTTTCCAACCTTCTAAGGTAACTCTTCTTGAACCTGCTCTAGGCCCAGAGTTTGTGAAATAAAAGACTTTTCATTGTCACCTCTCATGGAAGGCACACATATTCAGATAAGTCTATTGCTAATTCCCCCTCTGCTTTCCATCTGAATTTTCAGTGAAACTTCTAGTCCACTGTGTTCCCTCTTAGTCTCTTTATCCTTTGTCTTTAAACCTTTTAAAACTATTTACTGTGAGCTTTGAAGCATTTGGGAGGGAGTAAAAGCATTCATGTGTGTCCAGTCCACCACAGTGTTCAGTAATGTTAAATGCTTGACTATTGTTATTAACACAGATCCTCTGCCCAATCAGAGTATAAAATCAAAATATAAATATCAAATAAAGCCAAGTTGGTGAACATTCAGAACTGGGGCATGTTATGTGCATCTCAGCCTGGCTTTAAATAGTTTAGCAGCGGAAAATTCTTTCTCCTCCCTCTCAACTAAATTGCACCTCCTTAGTGAGTTTTCCCAAACTTTCTGGGTTCTTTTCCTCCAGTAACTTTTTAATAGGCCCCCTGACTGTTTTGACCTCTCAGTGACCCTTTGGTTCTTTGCAAATCCTTCTCTCACAAACTTGCTTTAACATTTCCACGTTTCCTTCCCTTCTCACTGTTTCCAATTGCTCAGGTTGACTTTCTCCTTGTCAGGTCATCAGCAGGTCTCAGTAATCCGGCTCACAGATCACTGACCCAGCAAGGCATAATTGAGCTTCAGATTAAGTCTTCTAATTGCGGCTAGTGGTCCTGAGCTCCTCAAAAGAGGAACTGGGGGCGGG
>NW_026000016.1:7031687-7055026 GCF_001458135.2 Marmota marmota marmota | reverse complement strand
TAGAAAGAAAGAGAGAGAGAACAAACAATGGCTCCTCAGGACATTCCCAGCAATTCCACAATAAGCAGAGAAGGAAAAATGGGTGTGTCGAAACTAGAAGAGTAAGAACCCAGAATGTTCTATGGTTTGGAGTTTTAGAAACAGTAGTGCAGTAGGGCTGCACAGAGACTGGCAGAGACCTCCCATCTGTCCTAACGTGCTCTGAAGGACAAAAGTAATGGTGGCTTTTCTTCCCTTCTTAACTTAGAATTGTTCGAGGGGACAAGCCAAGAAGCTTTGTTTGCCTGGAATACCAATCATTGGCAATTGCCCCCATAGACCTCTACATACCGGGATTCAAATATCTAAAGAAAGTTTGAATTTCCATTCTCTCTGCTTTCTACTTTTCTTAGTATAGGCTGCATAATCATCATGCACAGAGTTCGTATCCTGGCTGCAAGTGAGATCTCTGCTCTTCCAAAATTTTCCTTCATCCTTGGGATTCTCCAGCTTGTTTATATAAGTATGTTCTATGGAGATCTAAGTACCCTGAAAAAAAAAAAACTACATGCAACTGAACCCTCTGGGTTTATGCCGGCTATTCTAGTCCTACTGAGAAAGAGCAGAGAACAAATACAAGGAAATTATATAAAGGCATGATTCCATATCAACAAAAGTGAAGAACCTTGAGGTGACATGTGCAAAAGAGCAATTGTTGGGCAACTTCCTTCCTGCCAAGAGACAATAGTACAAAACCAAGCTAAGAAAAATAACAGTAAATCATGTAGTATGTGAGCAAGGCTGGATAATGACTTAATTTAGGTGAAAAGACTGTAGTTGGGTGAAAACTCCTTGTAATTGTTTGATACAATAGAAACACTGGCAAAATTTCAAATTAGAAATTCCTGGTTGTCTTAATTCACCATTCCCACCATCCCTTAGCAAACCTCCCAGTAAGTTGAGGAGCCCTGCCATTGCTACAAAGTATTTTTGGCTTACCAGAAGATTGTTTATCTTGGCTGCTAAAATTCCACATGTCATCTCCTACCTTCCCTTGGGTTGAATCAGATTCTGAATTTGCAGAAGAGATAAGAAAACTTGCTTTTGGAATAAAAACATTTTGACACATCAGATATTTTATACAATGGGCAAAACACAGATATTCTTAAATTCCCCTCTACTATTTATTATCTTCCCCACCACCCTTTCCACCCCAGAAACAGATTTTAGTAAGATTGAAGAATAAAAATAGCATTAGACCATTTAGGATGTATTTGTGTGTGTGTGTGTGTGTGTTGCTAGGGATGAAACCCAGATCCCCATGTACAATAAACAAGTGTTCTTCCACTGAACTACATCTCCCTCTCTCTTTTTTTTCTAAATAAAAAGGTTTTGTTCCCTTTCCTAATCAAAATATTAAGTTAATTATAATTTTCACTATTAATACATAGTTGTAAATAAACACAATAGCAGAGTGTCTTATCATAGAAGTGACTCTGAGAAATAATTCTCTCATCCATATTTTTTTCTGATTCAGAAATGACAGATTTTTTGTCATTTCTGGAGGAAAATTAAAGTGGTTTGTGGGAAAGAGAATTTGAGAGGTTTCCTAAATTGGGGAAAACCATGGCCAATGGAGCAAAGAAAAACGACAATCTACATGGGGTAGGCATATAGGTACTTGACTCACTACCCATAATTAAAAATATCAATATGGCCTAAGATTTTCTACCTTCCCATAGTGTTATTTTAAAATAATATTTTATAATTTGCACCACACTAGCAAGGATGCAGCTGCTGTGCTGTTTTTTTTGGCAGACATCAGGATCCTTTGTGGGTACTGAATAAACTCCATCTTCGAAGCCAAGCAACTCTAGAACCAGACTGCTAAATGGTTCTCCTGAGGGTTCAAATATTTGACTAAAAAGATATGTATAAAACTCACTTCTTGTTTGGATGCTAGAAAATATGGACACTTAACCAGGTGTGAAAACATGGCTGGGCTTCTGTAACTGCGGTGTTGGGTATCACTGGTCTCAAGGGGTGATGGGAAATGAGGCTTCCCCAGCCACAGATTCTTGGCAGAAAACCTCAGCTCCCCAGCACACTGAGGGACAAGTGTCCATCTCTGCTCTCTTGACCTGGTTTCCTTGGGGCTTTCAATTAGGGGCACATTCCTTCCCTCCCTTGACTGTTTTCAAGTTTAGTACAGGTCAATAAGCACCTGAAGCTTTTTGGACAGCAAATAAGAAGTTTAATCAGCCTCCTGTTGAGTGAAAATGTTCTCCGAGTTGTACAGCACTTGAGCCTTTGGCATTTTCCTATCCGAGATAAGCCTAGATAATATCTGGGATCAAATGCAGTTGATGAGGTTTGAAGTGCCCAAATGCTTACTCAGTTTTTAAACAAGAAAACTTAGCCTTATTCCACTCCAAAAAGTAGAAGAGTAAGTACATGGCCTCCTCTCCAAAAAAACTTCCATCTTTTAAAAAGTTTTCTTTAGAGCAAAAATTTAAAAATCATAAGAAATGTCTGTAGATAAATTAGTTGCCCATAGGAAGCTAAGAGGTTACTAGAGTTTGGATCTAGAATGGTCCTCAAAGGCCCATGTGTCAAAGGCTTGGTTCCCCGCTTGGTGCTGTTGGAAGGTGGGAGCATCTTCACCAGGTGGAGCCCTGTGGAAGGTCTTCAGGTCATTGGGACATGGCATTTGAGAGGACAGTAGGTTCCCAGTTTCCTCTTCTCTTTTGCTCTACCAAGAGTCAAGAGTCTGCTTGGCCCCACGGACCCCACCATGATATCAACAGGGCCAACTGACTATGGACTAGAAACTCTGAAATCTGAGCCAAAATAAACCTTTCTCTTTGCAAGTTGAGTGTCTCAGTATTTGTTATGATGACAGAAAGCTGACTAACACAGAGGCCAAAGAAGTAAATGTTTCAAACTAGGGAAACAGCTGGAAAATTCAATCTTCATATCAATAAAAGTTGCTAAAGCTTGTTTAATTTGAAGAAGACTAATACAAATTGAAATCATAGTTCTATAAAAATAAATAATCTATAAGCAATTCATGGTGGCCTTTTCAGAAGCACAACATCTGTGACTTTCTTTGGTAAATTAACTTAGTTCATGTTACTATTCATAAACCAAAAGAATACTTTAAGCCTATTTTCAAACCTATTAGGAAAATTAAATCCGTATTTCTAGGGTTTTGTTTTTCTTGTCAAAATTCACCTGTCAATGGACCTTGCAGATAAATGTGAGGTATGTTTGGTTTAGGACAAACCTAGAAAGTACTAGTTTGAGAACAATGTAGTGACATCAGGTCTTGGCCAAAGACGAATGTTTCAATTCAAATAAATTGCATATAGGACTAGGTATTGTACATTGTTCTTCATGCAGATCACTTGTGAGAGAGCATCTCTTTCTGAATACTCAGGCATCACTCAATGACCAGAGTTGTAATCATTTAGAAATATATTTTACCTTGTTACAGTAACTATAGAAGAACACCTACAAGTCACACATGTTCTTCATAAAATGACTCAGAGTGTCCTTTATCCCAAGATATGATCTCTAAACCCCTATATGGAACTGAAAGGGAATATCTGAGTCACCCCATCAAGAGAGGAAACTGGTTTAAGGACACTTGGCAGTAAAGCTCATCTGCCCAAGATAAACCCTTTCTGTGGCACCTCACTACTACTCTGCCTAGCTACCCCTTTTATCTTCTGCTTAAAGTTTTGAAAGCATGACTTTCTCCCTTGTCAGTCTCTTCTAGCTGCCTCTGATCCTCCCAACCCAAACCACTAACCCAAGGTCTGTTCTGCACATGGCCAAGCCTCACCTGGCAGCATGCCAGAGAATGGTCGCCTCATAACTACTTTATAATGATGATGAAAGCACATTGCCATGACACAGTGGTTAATCATCAAAAAGCAAGCATCGTCTCTAGGACACAGAGGGAACATCCAATAAATGGCACATATTCTTGTCAAAATTTGCCTGTCAGTGGACCTCACAGTTTGGCGTGAAGTAAGTTTTGGTTTTGGACAAAGCTAGGGAGTATGGGTTTGAGAAACAATGCAGTTACATTAGGTCTTGACCAAATACTAATGTTTTAAGTAAATTTAACTTATTCAATATTATGTTTCATGGAAACCCAGAGGAGAAAAGTTACTTCTGGCTAGAAAATTTGGAAGAGCTTCATGAAGAAGTCAGTACTTGAACAAGACTGGAGATGAGACAGATTATGGACCCATCATGCAGGGGAGTGAGAAAATAACATGTAGAATGGAAGAAAAAGTGCCTATGAAGGTAAGCAGGCAAGAAAGGGAGTTGGTGGTAGGAAGAGAGGTAGGAGAGAAGCTGGAAAAGCAGCCTAGTATCCTATCTGGGAACTCTGACTTCTATACCAAAGGATATAAGGTTTTCTTTAGACAAAAGGAGCCATCGAAGGTTCCAAGAAGGGAATTGTCTTAATAAGAGCAGTATTCTTCAGAAGAGGAACCTGGCCATGCCAGTGGGTTGGCTTGGAGAAAGAAAGGACAGGAAGCAGACAACAGCTAGGAGGCTGTGACCGTGTCTGAGTCACAGGTGATAGTGTAGCTGGAAGTCTGGGACAGATGTGAGAAACAGAACAAAGGATGGAAGAAAGGCTTAGAAGGGAGTTGGACCTGAGTGGATGGAGGAGGAAATTATGAAGTCACTTAGGGGTTCCATGCAGAAGTGACCAGGAGCACTGCGTTACCAAGGATGGACAGAGGGAACCTGCCTTAGATGGGTTTCCCGGTCCAGCCTTGAAGACAGAGGACTGCAGGATAGAAAGGAGCTAAGAGCCAGAAACACTGGTGAAGGGTGAGTAGGGAGGTCCACGTAAGGTAGGACCCCGAGGCAGTTAGACAGTGCTGCTTACTTAATAGTCACTTGGTAAGCATTAAGTAAATGAGGGACAGAGGGGGAGAAAAATCTGAAAGTATATTCCTTATCTCAACTTAACAACAAAGGTGGAATGCAATGAAATTCAGATACAAATAAAGGCTGAGAAGTATACAAGACCTAATGAAGCAGGTGCCCTTAGAAAGCTCAAATTGAAACCATTCCTGCCATCTAGCTTTGACTTAATAATACAGGCATACCATGATGTAATTGTATCATACAACATAACTTTCATTAATGAAGTATAACAACCACTCCCAAAATCCGGGAAATGTTTTTTAAAGTACCGAGGGTACTGCTTTGCTCAATAAATTATGTAATCAAAATAAACCCATGGCATTATTCTAAAGTAGTGGAATTTCTGAACTCAAGAATCAAGGAACCATGCTGCCAGAAGTGGCTCATTACGTGGATGTCCAGCAGTGTGAGTCTCTCATTGAGTAGAATGCTTCAGTTCATCAACTGCTGTAAATTGTTCTGTTTTTATTCTGTTTCCCATCCTGTAACTAAGCAGTGTACTGTAGCAGCAAAGTTATAGACCATGGTCATTTCCCCACTGTCCTTTGATTTTTTGTTTCTCTCTCACTTCTTGAGAGTTTGGGTGCTAGTGGAAGATAAGTGTGAGTCCTTGTCCAAGAAACTGTCAGCGGCCAAAAAGAAATGGGGAAGTGTTATAATATGACCAATTGACCAATATTATTTTTAGTTGTAGTTAGACACAATACCTTCATTTTATTTATTTATTTTTATGTGGTGCTGAGGATTGAACCCACCACCTCGCACATGCTAGGCGAGTGCTTTACCGCTGAGCCACAACCCCAGACCCCAATATTTCTAGAGCATCCTTACTTGAAAGAGCTTAGAATAGTTTTAGAACTATTTCATTACACCAGTATACATGGAAAATATGATGGTATTCATGCTATAGATTTTTTTTAGCTTGGTCAATAAAACTTTCTCTACTCCACCAATAAAGAATATTATTAAGATATCAACTCTTAAACCTGAGTCCTCTCTTCATGAACGGTCAGTTCCTTCTAAACCTCCATAGTGAATATATCATCCAAAATGATTTTCACTAAAGTGCCCTTGGCTGCAGAGCTAAGCAGGATTAATAATTTTAAGAATCACGGCGTCTCGTTTTCAAAGAAAATAATGTTACCCTTCTGAGTAATGGTGGATATGGAGTGAGCTAAGTGGAGAATAGAGTTGTACCGAGGCACTTCCATATGTAAAATTCATCTTTTAACTATGTATGTTAAGAAAAATGGTACAAAGGACATTTCAGCTGTCAGTGGAGTCCAGAAATTTCCACATTACTCCTCACCTTTTTTTTTTTCTTTTTTCAAACCAGCTGCCAAGGATAAGGTAAAATGAGTTCTGGCTAATGGAATTCATAAATCATTTGTTAAGAGCCTGGGCACCTTTCAACTCTAGCATTCTTTTATGTGGTCCTCAAACAAGTTGGCAGCTGCGGCATTTAAAAATACCTCTCAGCACTGTCCTTCGCTCACTGCACCAAAACCCCAAAGAAAAGGGGGAGAGAGGACCACCAACTCTGCCTCCCACACTAACCAAATAATTTCTGCACAGATGGATAGGAGCAGAGACAAGAGTTAACAAAGGTGGATAAACACAGCCCAAGTACCCATCCATTTAATCCTTAAATATTCGTGAAGAGGCTCATAGGAACCAGTCATGAGAGGGATGCAAAAATAAAATCCAAGTCCTGCCCACAAAAGAATAGATCAAGGGAGGAATTACAAACATCCTCATTTCATACCACTCTTGAAGGAAGCGTGGCCAATGAGCCTTTGCACTGCCAACTCCCCTACTTGGTCCCCTTCCCAGCCTAGGAGAAGTGACAGGGCAAAACTGTGCTGATGGAGTTTGCCTCGGCCCCTCCATTCCCATCTATCCACTCCTCTCTTCTCCACAGGGCTCCTTCCTGCCCTCAACCCTCCATTCCCGACCCACTTCAGAAGCACAGTCACATGTTTCACACCCCACGCCCCAATACCTCTCTCTCGGGAAAGGGTCTAAAGTCAGTCAATGAACAAGAACAGGTGTAGGCTTTTTCTTTCAATCAGAACACAGCTGAGTTCCTGAAACAAGAGACAGTTGCTAAAATAAAGAAGCTAATTTTCCTGCACGACTTATGTAAAGCCCTGTCCTCCCTTACATTAAGCAACTATGTCACCTCAAACTTGAGGATTTAAATCCCAGTGATACTCGCCCTTAAAGCGTTCTGGCTGCTCCAGCTATCTCAAGCATTATGACCTGGTGAGCAGAGCAGTGATTATGGAGCAGAGGACCCTTTCTGATAACCTCTGAAATCATTCCATTGACATAAACACACGCTATTTATTATGAGGAGTCCCACAAAAGTTCATGTGTGAGACAATGCAGGAATTTTCAGAGGTGAAATGATTAAATTATGAGAAATTTACCCTAATCAGTACATTAATCCACTGACGTGGATTAACTGGTCAGTAATCATAAGCAGGTAGGGTGTGGCAGGAGGAGACAGGTCACTGGGGGTGTGCCTTTGAGATTAATATTTTGCCCTGGTTTATGTAGGTCTCTCTCAGTCTTCTTGTTGCTATGTCCCAAGTGCTTTTCCCTGCCACAAGTCCACCATGACGTTCTTCCTCATCTTGTAAGATGTAAGAGTAAGCTGTGAACTGAGACCTCTAAAACCATGAACAAAATAAAATTTTCCTCCTTTAACTCTTCTTGTTAGGTCTTTTGCTCACAGTGATGAAAAAGGTTGACTAAAACACTGTGTAACTACATGTGACTGATTAAATTAACTGGACTAAGGGTACGGCTCCATGGCAGAGGGCTTGTCTAGCATACTAAAGACCCTGCAAAAAATAACACTAAAAATAAGTAAGTTTCAAATTAAGTAAAATAACATGAAATTCAAAATTCAGAGTCTCAAGCTAACGAGCCATATTTCAAGGGCTCAGTAGTCACACCTGGTCGGTAGCCATCATCACAGAACATTTATTTTCATCTTTGCAGAAATATCTATTGGACAGTGCTGCTCTCAACTAATACTCAAACCATGGATGAGGATCGCTTTCAGATGTGTTCACCCAACAGAAACTACACAATTTATGTTTTAAAAAAGAAAAACAACCGCAATAAAAAATTTAGCTATAATTATGCAAAACAATTTCTTCTCCTTCACATAAAAAGACCAGAGACAACATTTTTCATTATATTCCAAAGACAGATGATAACAAAGACATGCACTAAGGATTGAACTGAAATGAATTAGAAAAAAAATCAGCTTATCTTTTAAACAGGCTTAATCTTTGGAGATCTTTGTGAAGAGGTATTTCATAATGTGACTAATTCTCACACAATTCTCTAAAATTCACATAAATAGTTTAATCGTCATATTGTTCTTTTAGTGTTTAATTTTAGTGTTTAATAAAAAAAAAAAGACATGGAAGGCCTGTAGTGTTACAATGTGGTATATCATACACAAAGCACAAAGCAATCTTCAGCCACCAGGAGCAAAGAGGGTAGCACTAAATACAAAGAAGGAACAGGTGACAGCTACTCATGGTACTCCAGCAGCTGGGAAACCTTGTCTTGCCTCTCACAAGCCCAGGTTGATGCTCTCTTTCTTGATGGCAACAGAAGTACTGACTTTTCCAGAGGCAGGACTCTCTTGGCCCATTGTTTCTGCTGCTGTCACTTTGTGGACTTCTTCTGTAGCATGACAATGGCTTCACCAATGTGGGACAGGAGAGATGTGAAAGTGACCCAGTGGGATTGAGCTGTAAATTGCAAGCCAGAGAGATTTAGAGAATGGCTAGATTGGTGGCTAAACTTAGGAAAGAAAAGTATAGGAAGAAACATAGTTTCATCTCTGAGACCATCCACCCAACCCCAGTCTATTTCTAACCCACCACTTAATAATGACAAAATACAAAACGCACAAAGCAGGAGGCAAAGCTTAAGTTCTGCAGGTATCCCCTGCCTCCTTCTACCTACCTTCACCTGATTCCCAAAAGTTAATTCCCTTCCTCAGAATAGCTTACTGGAGGGCAGCTTACCACTCAAGACTCAAGAGAATCAGCTCTTTGTCTTTCAAGTGTGAGCTAAATTACATCCCAAAGATCTTCCTTCTGCCCCATCTCTCTTGCAGTTTTACACTTATTCTCTTGGTGGCCTATCATGTCAACTGAAGAGCAACCATTCAAGTCAGTATGGATCAGTCCATACATACTTCCTGGCATCCATTGTGGATCAGCCTCTTGGCTTTGGGGAGCTTCCAGATGGAAACACTCTCTCTCTGTGAAAATGCAAATGTCTGAGAATGGAAAGCAATGGAGTCTCTGAGGCCTTGACCATTGATGAGTGGGAGTCCAGAGCACTTGGACAGCAGAAGCAAGGGTGGGGCTGGAGGAGCACATGGACAGTGGAATGTGTGTGGTGTTAGGAAGGAAGCACATCCACGTGGCACCAGCGTTCTCATTGCTCCTGGGTTCTCTGGAAGAGGTGTTAGGACAAAGCTTTTGGGTTGGGACTTAACCAGCAAGCCCTTTCTTGTCTTCCAGGCAGATGGAAACATTATATTGGGAGAGTTAAACAGGACTGAGCATGTTTCATCAAAAAGTAGGTACGTTCAGCTACTGAGCTGCTCTGTGACTCCACCAAGATGACAGTTTTAATTGCACTTGCCAAAAGAACTAATTATGGTCAGAGAAAGTTAACACTGGGATTGCAAAGAACAGTGCTTTTTTTTTTTCTGTGAAATGCAGCACACCAGTGACATCCTTATGCAATTCAAGTGCTTCTTTGGGGTCTGGAAAGATATTTAAACCAAAAGAGTTCAAGATAAAGGGAAGGGAGGGGAAGAATATCAGTGTGGGATTGTGAAGGTTGAGTGGTGAGCAGGAAGTGGAGTTCAAAAGAGATAGACTAATAGCTCACAAAAGGCAGCAATAAGTGGGAAAGAGCAATTAATTGGATCAGTCTGTTAAGGCTCAAAACAGTCTGATAGAAAGAAGACGTAACATCCTGATTCCCGAGTTAGCATCCCAAATCTTCCATATGACTAATAATTAAAGCCAGCTCTTGAGAAATAAATTCTTTCATTTGTATATTCAAAGAGGGGAATGCAGTAAGCCCTTTGACCATACTCCAAATTTTCCTTGGAAGGTTGGAAGGTACATTTCTGAAGATCCTCAAAAAAAAAAAAAAAAAAGTTTGGGAGCATTCTACATAGCCATGACAAACTTGAGGTTCTAATGAAAGCACCAGGAAACAATCTTGACTTCCAAAAGTTGAGTTGCATCCCATGCTACCCACAGAATTTTCTTTTGAAGACTCAACTGCTAGCGTCAGCATATACTTCAGGAAGTCTTTTTGAGGATATTGTTAGGTTTTCTATTCCTTTCTTCATTTTGTTATTGAACTTTCATACATGAAGGCACACATATGGACACTCTAACTCCACCAGGAATTTCAGCAGAAACAGAACAATGAGGTACAATACAATGAGCAGAGGTGACAAACACACCAGTCACATGGGAGCTCAGAATAGAAAACAGAGACGTGTGTTCAGCCAGTTCTCCCTCAGTAAGCTATCACCTGGGGACAACCCTAGACTACAGGAGCAAGAATGACCCTGGTCCCTGTTGAAATGGTTACTAGTACAACCACGTTGAATGTTGACGCTTACTTGATTTTTTTCATGCCGTTTTCAAACTAGCTAATAAATTCTCCTCCATTTCTCAGGAAGTGAGTTATTCAAGTTTCATGAATAAGAACAAAATGAGTGAGAAAAAGTCAGTGGAGTACATGGTATCGATAGTTGAGAAATGACAAGAAAATGGCTTTTTCTTTTGATTTTCCTGTATTTTATTTATTTTTTTTATTAGAGTTTTATACATAGTAGGCGGATTCATCCTAAGGAATTCATACGTGCATGGATTTTTTCTTTCTTTCTTTCTTTCTTTTTTAAAGAGGATTTTACTCTCTGCTTCTAACAAGAATCAGTGGTACTTGTCTTCCCCTCAGAAGGAAAAAGGGAAGAGTAAAAAGGCCCCTATGTTGGAAGAAACAATAGAGGATGTATTGGATTGAGTTTGGAGAAAATACACCAGTTAGAAGAAAATAGCTAGAAGTCATCTCCGAGGACAGTCTGAGAGTGAAGGTTTCATATTGAGGATGGTGAGAACAAAATGCCTGTTAGCTAACATCAAAGGCCTAAAGAGCCCATGGAGCAGCAGGTGGCCTCTCGCCATATTTAATGACCATTAGTTATGCACAGGGCACTGGGCAAAGCTCAAGCTCCTGAGATGCTGCTTCAGTAGGTGGACGGGCAGTAAATTTGCATAGCTAATGAACTCCAGGTATTGTCAGTTCCGCTTTTTCCGAGGACAACCACTGTTCTCCAGGGAAGTTTAGCTAACATTCAAGAGACTGGAATCTTATGGGAAACTCAGTCTCTGTTTTCTTTTATTACATGATACAGTTGCATCATCCGTTAGGCCTCTTAGAGAACAGGGTGTTGACCTACTTGCAATTGAGGAGCATCACTGTGTCCATCAAGTCCAATGTTCCCAAGAATCAGGGAGGAAGTGCATTGCTGAGTATAGGTTCCTTGTGACAGAATTATCTCTGGTAAGGGTCACACTGGGAATAGTAGGGAAAATGGCTCCAATATACACATAGCTTTTGGAACCCTTCTTTACATTAATGGAAGGGCTTATTATTCTGCTCTTACACTTCTTATTTTCAGTCTTGAAGGCTCCACTCAAGAGAGCCCTACTTATTATACCAGGACTTCTTTTCTCCCCTTTCTTCACAAGCAATGGTTTGTTTCTTGCACTTTTAAAAGTCCTTGGAGACTTCTGAACACCTGTTAAGAGAACGGAGACTCACATTAGTTCTGGAAAGAGAGCTGAGATTGTCAAACACATTGGTGTTGAGCTTGATTTGGTGGTGATAGGTCAGGCCCTCTCAAAGGGAAATTGCAGGGATACACACAACAGTTTTAACTGAAAAAGTCAATGACTCCCAGTCAGGTATATTCTGTTTGGCCACCTAAAATTGTGTCCCCAGGTGATGTGAGCAAGACAACCACTTTAGCTATTTGTTGAAAACCCTCACTTCCACTGCAAAACCATTTCAACACTTCTTCATTAAATTTAAAACATCAAAGAGGATTTGCAAATCTGGAAAACATTTATGAAAAATTTAAATGGGGTGTCACTTTGGCAGTGTAAGTGGCATGAACTGTTTGATTTTCAACTATTTACAGATGTCTCTGACTCTGGGACTAATGCATACATTTTCCAGGAGAAATTTTGTATGCAAAGTTTTGACCAAATTTGCTCAAGAGAGGAAAATTAGCTTAAATCTATATAATGGAACTGTTTCCTGTATGCAGTATATGTCTTTTTCATTGGGTATAGAGAAAAGAGATAATCTCCCTCCAAATTTGTATTGTTTATAGTTCTTAATATCTGAAATTCTGCACAAGAAAATTTAAGAACTTAATGTTCTATTCTCATTTTTGTTTGGAATTCCTGAGTTCCAAAGTTGCCAAATCCTTTCTTTCCTGTTTCATATTTATGCTTGAGAACTTTCTTTAAATAACTATCTGGAAGCTGGACACATAAGACAATGCCAAAAGACAATATGAACTGGGAACATATCTGGCCCTCTTCAAATCTAGAAATTTTCCCAAACATTGTTTTTTTTTCTTCCACAGATTCCAGTAATAAATGATGTTGTGACTCAGAGCTTCTACCCTTGGGAAAAAAGGGAAGAAAATTTGGGGTTTTGTCTAGAATATTTTGAAAGACTAAATGTTTTCTGTAATTCATATTTTAGTTATCATTTATGTCACTTTTTACCCTGAAGATGATTTGATGTGACTTACAAAAGACCATACAATACTTTAATAACAAGCCAAGAAAGCAGAGAAAAAGAAAAAAAATTGCCATAATTATATTTCACAACAGTTTGACTGCATATTGGGACCTGAATTTTCTACAAGAGTAGCCAACTGAGAAAAGGAAAGACTCTTTTTGAAACTTTTAGGGGAAAAAAAATTGCTCAAGAGAGGTATAACTAGTCCTGGTGTTAAGAACTGAGTGAAAAATTTACATGAATAAGTTGATAAAATTCTAAATGGCTTTCTTACATTGTATAATAATGACTTTAAAAAGACTGAGGTCAGCCAGGAGCGGTGGGGCATGCCTGTAATCTCAGGGGCTCGGGAGGCTGAGGTAGGAGGCTCTTATGTCAAAGTCAGCCTCAGCAAAAAGTAAGGTGCTAAGCAAATCAGTGAGACCCTGTCTCTAAATAAAATACAAGATAGGACTGGGGATGTGACTCAGTGGTCAAGTGCCCCTGATATAATCTCTGGTACCTTACCCACCCTTCAAAAATTAAAAAGACTGCAGTCTATACACCCCTCAACAAAAGCCAACAGTTTAACTCCAAAGGGAGAGCACAATTAGAGAAACACCATGAAGGAGCAGAAATATGTATTCTAGAAAATCAGCTGAACCTGAGGGCATCTTAACCCAAGGAGAACATTCATGTATCTTAGACAATTTTCTCTAGATATTCTTATCTTGAAACTGTACCTTTAAAACATGTCAAACAATGATCCACAATCATGCCTATCACTTCAGGTTTTTAAAAATGCCTATTCTTGGGTGTTACCCAGGTCATTTCTTAGGGCTGTTTCTCCAATTCTACCTCTTTCTTTTCTTCCCTAACTGGTTTGTGACCCTTTTTTACTTTTTCTCTTCAGTCTCAAATTTAGTGGCACAAATGGACATTTCTATTCAACCACCCTACCAAAAATGTCCCTCCCCAAAACTATCTTTCCCTGGTCAGAGTACAGCATTGTCAACTGCCTACCAGGGATCTTTATGTAAATCTCTTATCAGATTTTTATACCAAGGCCCATCTCAGTTGATCATCTCTGTTTTTTAATTAACTCCATTACCACCAGGACCTTTCCAGTTATGCAACTGAAACCTCAAAGTCAGTATCCTTTCTCTCCTGGCCTTATCACCATTTTCAGTCAATTGCCAGCTCCTTTTAATGGTATTTCTAAAATATCAATCTCATATGTAAGTCTCTCACTGTCTTGTCTCTGTCATTGCCCTATATTGGACCATCATGGCATATCACCTGCAACTATTAGACTCTATAACATTCTTCAGTCTAGACACCCAAGGAAAAGTTGGAATAGTTTGGTAGGACTCAATTTTAGATTCCCCTGACCTTCAAAGTGTCACCTTTTACTTACCAGAATAAGTTGCAGTGTCTTCAGATATCAGCTGCCTTTCCAAACATCTTTACCCCATACCCATTCAACCGTGATGTCTTATTTAAGGGGAGCTCTTTCCATTCTGTGCCAAGGTGCATACTGTTTCCTCCAGTTGGGATGTCACTCCCCTCTCACCGCAATCCCACCAAGTCTTCAGGCCAGTCAACTGTGGATCCCATACATCAGTTAGATTTAATATCTTTCCAAAGTTGGGGTTCAACTAATATTGAATGAATGAGTGAATAAATAGATGAATCAATTATTCATATCAGAATTTTATTTTGACCACATTATCCAGGGAAATAAGGTTTGTTTGTATTATTTCTCATTTATTTGAGTCTGTTATTTTTGGGGAAAGAAACATTCCTTGGCATTCTTTCATAACCAAAGAGAAAAAGGTTTCATATGTGACCCTTTACAGGAAGCAGAAAACCTTTAAGTGGGCCACATGTCCTAGACTCTCAAGGAGACCTTGAATAAGACGATCTGTGAAGGGCAGCTCAGGCATGACAGAGAGAAGTCTATGGGTTAGACACCTGCACAAGATCTCAAGATCAGGCAGAAGAGCAATAGCTTAGTTAAGAAAGAAGTATGGGGGCTCAGGAGCATCATTTGCTCTTTTCCTGCTGCTATTATGGGTGCAATGACACCACAGGACACTGTGATTTATCAGAAGAAAATAGTCTGGTAATAGGAGTAGAACTAGACCTCATTAAGATGAAACAGTGTCTGATATCCTTGAGTCAGACGAAAGAGAATATGAAATTGATGTGGTCAGCATTACTGCCAAGCTGCATTTGAAAAGAATCAAACAAAGTGGCAATTGACAGCACTTCAGGAGGAAAATACCCACAAATGAAACAGAAGCATGTTTCATGTAAACCTCTAGTCTTAAAGGCACTGAAATACGACTTTATGTTTGATTTCTTTCTACAGTGAGATAATTTCAGAACAGATCTATAAAAGGAACAAGGTGTATACTTTTAATATGCTCTTACCAGAGCCCTACAGCAAAGGGTGGTGGTAGGATTAATTTAATTACCAAACTGTCATGTCTTTGAAATAAGTATGGGCATGTTTCTAGGGCTGAAAAAACAGAACGTGCTCTATGGAAAAGGGGTGGGAGAAGAGTTAGTGACACTAGACCTGAAGAATGGTACTGTCACTGGACAGAGTCCTCAGGATCCTTAACTGTTAAATAAAGGAATTGTTAGGTGTTCAGCATAACTGCTTCTTGCCACCTCCCAAAACTGTAGGGAAGGTGGAGGCATTTATTTAGAGTGATCTTAACCAGCAAGCCATGTAGTCTATATATACAAAATAGTCCTCATGCAAATGAAAGTTTATATTATCAAGTTGCTTTTAAAAAGAGTCAACATGCTTTTATTTGAGAGGAAATGATAACTAGTGGCCTTTCACTCCATGTCAGATTTGGTATTACACATTTTTGTCTATTGTTATTTATTAACAGAAGAAAACTTGATGATCACTATTTTCCTATCCAAAAAAATAAAATAAAATCTTTATTCATGTTTTCAATTCGAATTTTCCAAAAGTACTACCTCTTATCTATAATCCAGGGGACCACCACTTCAAGCCTTTTATCCCAAAGTTTTTTTTTATCTTCCTCCCTTCCCTCATCACACTTTCTAAACATCTGAAGAACAATGATGAGCTAAGGAAGGAGTCTGAAAGATCTTTGGGGGTGCAACAGGAGTCAAATCTGTTCTGGAGACCTGACCCGGAAGCAAATTCCACTTACCCCTCCTGGCTAAAATGTTCCTTCTTCCTTCTCTTAGTGGCTAATAATTTTTAAAGAGATGTGTAGACTTCAAATAGCATGAAGCCATCTTTTTAAAACAATTATCATATAATCTACTTCTTAGTTTTATAAACTTCAAGTGAAATACATCTACATGTGGCAGATACTCTATGGCTTAAAGATAAATTTCTCGTCTTAGATGGTTTCACTAGAACAGCATGTAGTATGGAATCAATCTTTGGAGAGCCTCATCTTATTGGACATACAGCGCTTCTTCAGCCAACTGTGACAGCAATAATAAAGGGTGCAGTTCTCTGCTGTGGGAAAAGGCAAAGCAAACAAAAAGTGCAATATGTTCCTCACAGAGACTTGCTTTGAAACATGACCAATAATAATTGCAAAGGAAGGGGATCCTTTCCCATAAGTCTTCAGAAACCTACTTTATCTGAACAGTTGACTTAAAACCAAGAAACAATGGGCTTATCTGATTTTCATTTTACTTCTTAATATAAATTAATTCTTCCAACAGGGCACAGGATCACCGTGGATAAGGACAAAACCACATTGACTGTCAGGGCAGAGACCCAGTCCTGTCTCTGGGTGACTAGGTCAGTTACTGCATCTTTGTGAGCCAGCTTCCCCCACCCCACCTTCTGCAAAGTGAAATTCAATAATCTCATGTATTGAGAAAAATTGACCGATAACAATAAAAATAAAGCTTCTGTGGAAAGATTCGTGAATACTTAATTGAAATCACAGCATGTACACTATTTTAAAGAACTTTCTTAAGGGACTCATCTTTCTAGCTTTGGCTCTCTTAGTAAAATTTTCCTAAGGAGAATTACAACAGAAGACAGCAGGGTTAAAAAACATAACAAATCATTTTTTCCAGATCCTGGAGCCAATACAAATACGGTATGAGAGATGTATGGCAGGATGAAAGGAAAAGCAAGAAACCCCAAGTTGACCTGCTGCAGACCCTTTTGCCAACACACCCCATAAGGTTATTTTACCAGCCAAGAGGAGATGGCAGAGTGTATCCCAAAAGAAATTCTTGGGTCTGAAAATAAACTAACAAGCACTGTCAAAAATCATAACCATTTAATTTCTACTGTGGAAAATGAACATTTTGTTTTCTCTGTTTAGTATACAATAAAGAGTTACTGATTAATGAATTATATTGTAATGAATTAAAAGGAGTTTTTGCATATGATGAAAGGAAAAAATATGAAAACCCCACAAACAGAAGAACCATCATTTCATATTAATATAATTCTCTTTCCCACCCATTTCTCACAATCATATACTCTTGATATATTTAATCTTTTGCAATGGTTCCCATAGCAACTCCTCCTAGTAGTGGTAAAGCTGAAGGCTACTGTATCTTGAAACCCAGCCCTGCCCTGGGCAGGTTTTTTTTTTTTTTTTCCTTTCTCTCCCCACCCCTCCATTTATTTGTATATATTAAATCTGGGGCATCAATTCCTCTTGCTCTGATCATCGGAAATAAGAAAAATCTGCTGGAGATATGAACATGAGACCCTTTTAAGGAAAAAGATATGCTACTTGTGTTTTGTCTTTTATGGTTTTCAAACTAGAGGTCCTGATTTTACATTTAAATCTACCTTCTCCATCACCACATACGACTTTCTCAACAGCATGTGTGAACATGAAGAGGTGCCCTTTAAGTGGTATTAATTAAAATTTGTCCCTAAAGAATAAAAACATCACCTTCTCTCTGCCCTCAGTTCCAGGGTAACCAGGAAAATAAGATGCTGCCAATCCCCTGTGCAGTAATTCATGGGGGGTTCACAGGCAGGTTTGCAACAGCAGCTTTGAGATCGCATAATGCTTACGAATCCAAATGATAGGACATACTTCTCATTTCCTCCCTTCAATTTGTTTCTCTGCCCCCAGATAATACCAGCTCTGAGGAGTGGGCTCAGGGACTCGAAAATCAAATATTATTATTAATCACTGTAATTACTTTTCTTGGCCCAACTGTGGAGCTGGGAAGCAAACCAAATTCTCTTGAGTGCAGTCCTAACTAAAACATGTTGCAAAGCCACCATTACCTCATTCTTAGTCATCTTAAGCTAGAAAGAATATTACTGCAATTTTTTTCTAAAATATAATTTAGCTTGTTTACATACATTCACCTCATCAAAGATAAGGTTCAAAGGGCTTCTCTCTGAAGACTGAGAACAAAATCTTGTCTCTAACTCACAAATGTCAAAAAAATTCAGTGTAAATAAAGTTAAAAGTTACTTATGTATATTGGTTTGAAAATACATTCTGCTTACCAATTGAGGAGAATTGAGGTTTCTGAGTTAATAATACATAAGTGACTTGTTTGAAATTATAGCAGTTATATCTCCAATAAGTTAGTGACACATTCTCTTTTCTAACATATGCCCATCTAGGGTATCAACCATGGCAAAACTCTGTAGGGTTCTTTTTATATTTGGAGAAATGATAGATTTGTGTATTTATTTAAGCCATTCTCCAGCAGATGAGATTAAGTGTTTTAATCTTAAACCCCCAAACAGCATATTGTGACAATTTTGTGCCCCAAACAGCACATTATGACAACAGCATATTTTGACATAGAAGAAAATATTAAATATATTAAGTGAATTTCATTTTAAAACATTAATATGGGCTATAGAATACACCAAAATATTCTGATAGAGATCTGTGGTCAGGTGAAATTGTCTTCTAGTTGTCTACTCAGCAACAATTAAAGAAGTTATTTGAACTTTTCAAGCAGTGGATTTACCAGCAAACAGCCAAGTTGCCACTACATAGAGTCAACATTATTGACTATTTATTAAATTGTCACTGTAATAGCTTTATGGGTGGCAGGAAACCAAAGCTTTGGGTTTTTAGTTTAGACATACTGTATTCTTACATAATTTGGGTCCTGTCAATTTACCAGAAACCTTAAAATCTCTTTGATCATATAGTTCAAAACATTATGAATTTAATCTACTGATACTTTCAGGAATGTATAATTACACACACCCTTAAAATTGTTCATAGTCTGTAGGCCAAATGGCAGTATATTATACAAATATTCCAAATCCTATTTTATTTTTTTAAAAAATATACATTGATGGGCTGGGACTGTAGCTTAGCGGCAGAGTGCTTGCCTAGCATGCATGAGGCACTGGGTTCTATCTTCAGCACCACCTAAAAATAAACAAATAAAATAAAGGCATTCTGTCCATTTAAATATATATATATATATATATATATACATACATACATAGATGTATAATTGACATATAATAATCTGCATAATGGAAGTACACAATTGAATAAGTTTGATTTATGTATCACAGCTACATTCAAGATAAGGAACATTTCTGTCACCCAGGTAAGTTCCTCATGTCCCTTTGTAATTCCTCCTTCTTGTTTCCCATCCCTAGACTCCATTCCCATCCCCAGGCAACCACCCATCTGCTTTATTTTTATCATAAAATTTGTTTGTATTTTCTAGGATTTCATATGAATAGAATTTTATATGTGAATTCTTTTTTGTTGGTGGTCTGGCTTCTTTCACTCAGTATGATTATTTTGAGATTCACCCATGTGCTTGTGAATATTGAGAATTTGTTTCTTTTTATTACTAAGAAGTATTCTACTGTCTGTAGTTACCAAAGTTTGTTTATCATTCACCTGTTCATGGACATTAGGGATGTTTCCAGTTTGGGACATATAAAGCTGTTATGAACATTTGTGTATGAATCTTTGTCTGCACATACGTTTTGATTTCTTGAAATGGAGTAGCTGGATCACACAGTAAGTTTGTCTTTAACTTCTAAAGAAACTGACAGACTATTTTCCAAAGGAGATGTACCCTTACACATTACCACCAATAGTGTGTAAGAGTTCCAGTTGCTCTACATCCTTGCCAACATTGATATCATCGGTCCTTTTCATTTTAGACATTCTAATCAAAGGGTACAGTTATGTCACTGTGGATTTAATTTGCATTTCACAGGTGATTATTAATAGTATCTTTCCATGGGCTTATCTCCCATGCATATATTTTCTTCAGTGAAATGTATACTCAAATCTTACGCCTATTTTGTTTTTGGCTGTTTGTCTTCTTATTACTGAGTCTTAGAAGTTTCTTTACATAGTATGAATTTACAAGTTCCTTAGCTGATATGTGATTTGTAAATATTTTCTCCCTGTGTCTGTCTTTTTATTTTCCTCATAGTGTCATTTAAAGAGCAGGGTTCTTAATTTTGATGAAATCTAATTTATCAAACTTTTAACTTTTCTAGATTGTGCTTTTGATATTAACAATAAAATGTCTTGGTTATCAAACATAACAAAGATTTTTCTCCTATTTTTTCTTCTAGGAGGTTATAATTTTATGTTTTATATTTAGATCTAGGATCCATTTAATTTTTGTATGTGATATAAGGTGTAAAACAATGTTCATTTTTGTAGGTATTACCATTCAATTGTCCCAGTGAAATATAATGGGAAGATTTTCCTTCCCCACTAATTTGCCTAGACAACTTTTTGAAAAACTCACTTAACAAATATGTATGGGTCTGTTTATGGATACCCTACTCTGGTTGTGTCTATTTATCCTTGCAGTTCTATCTGCTTTTCTTTCCTCTATTTTGAAGCTCTGTTATTAGGTATATTAACATATTCAGTGGTTGTGCTATAATGAATTGACCCTTTTATCATTATGAAATGACCTTCTTTAGCATGCTAATATCCTTTGCTCTGAAAACTACTTTGTTTGATATTAATATAGCCACTGTAGCTTATTTGTAATTAAGGTTAGCATGATGTATCTTGTTCCAAATTTTTACTTTGAAACTAATTTTATCCTTACACTTAACTTGTGCTTCTTGCAGGCAGCATATAGTGGTTCTGGGGTTTGTTTTTGTTTCTGTTTTTTCTCCACCTGATAGTTTCTTCCTTTTAATTTAAATATTAGTCTTCTATAATTTAAGGTAATTATAGATATGATTAAATTGTACCCACCATCTCATTATTTATTTGTATTTGTCCCACTATGTCCCGTTTCTTTCTTCCTTTTTCTCTGTCTTCCTTTTGGTTGAGTATTGTTAAAATTTGTTTCTTTATTTAAGACATTATGGTCATCTACTTAATGTCAGACATTGTTGTAGGCAGTAGAAATATAACTGTGAGTAAAACAGACATGATCACTGCCTTTGGAGACTTATATTCCCAGTGGGAAAATACCAAAGAGATCAGGTGGCTGGAGCAGGTATGTCAGGAGAATGGAAGAAAATCAGGTAAGAGGCCATTGATTACATGAAGCCTTGTAGATCATGCTGGGTGTTTGGATTTTACTGTCTGTGTGATGGGAAACTACTGGTAGCTTCTGAGCATGAAAGTAACATGATCTGCTTTACATTTTTAAAGAATCAGTCTGGCTGCCATGTGATAAAGCTCTGGTAGAAGCAGAAAATGCAATTAGGAGGGTGTGCTGTTTTCCAAGGAAAGAGAATGGTGGTTTAGAGTAAGATGAAGCAATGAAGATGGTGTTTGGAGTCTGGCTGTATTTTTAAGGTAGATTAACAAAACAACTGATAGATGAGATATGGAATGGAAAAAGAAAAATCAACCTCATTTTTATGTGAGCGATTACATGAAAGTTGATGCTATCTATTGTAGAAGGTTAAGTTTTGGATACCTTAATTTTAAGATCCTTATTAGACATTCAAATATTTAATTAGAAAGTTGGATAGGAGCCTAGAAGATGAGGGGAGAGGTCATGCTGGAGAGAGATATTTAGGAATGAGCCATGGACTTGTGTAAACTTTTAAGAAAATATCCCAATTGCTAACTCCAGGAGAATAATTTCTTTTCTTTCTTTTCTTTTTCTTTTTTTTAGAGAGAGAGAGAGATAATTTTTTTAATATTTATTTTTAGTTTTCAGCAGACACAACATCTTTGTTTGTATGTGGTGCTGAGGATCGAACCCGGGCCGCACGCATGCCAGGCGAGCGTGCTACCGCTTGAGCCACATCCCCAGCCCCTAATTTATTTTCTTTTAACACAAATATGGTATATCTCTCTGTACTCCAAGCCCAACACAATCTGCATTAGTCAAAGTCCTTTTGATTGTATACAACAGAAACTGACTCTGGATAACTAAAGTAAAATGAGAAAATTACTTTAGAAAAAATTCTTACAGAATTGAAGCACTATTGGAAACCATGTGACAAGAGGGGCTGCCAGAAACCAAGGCCAAACCAGAGACCTTCATGATAAGAGTTGAGGAATTGCCATTAATAAAACTCAGCTCAATGGCTTTACATTGCAATGCCCTAAAAAGCCAGTGGAAACCTAGAGAAGGAGGGACCATCTAGTCCTCATTTGTTTGAGAAAGTTACTGAAATAAATCCTTACTGTTCAAAGTGTCTCGGATCAGTAGTGTGCAGAATCCTAAAAGGCAGAATCCTAGGTGCCACCCTAGACCTATTCAATCAGAATTTGCATTTTAACAAGATCTCCATGAGATTACTATACTTGTCAATATTGAGAAACACTAAGCTAAATTATCTTCCATTCATAAAGTCCTCAGATTTTCTGAAATGGACAAAGTATTCCCATATTATAGCTGCATCATGAACAATTCTTTTGGATTCTTACCCAAATTGAGTTCAGTTATTACATTTGAGTTATATATATATACCCATATATGACTATACATATATAGGTATAGTATATACATATACTATATATAGTATATGTATAAAACTATATATATATATATACTCTATATGTAGTTTTCCCATTAGTTGTTCTGAGTATTACTACATATACACATATGACATATTTATCTTACGTTCATCCATTCAGACCTATAACCTCAAAGCCTTAATTCATTTCAGTGACTTTCCCTTCCCTACTTTAAATATCATTATCTTGAGCATCACTTAATTGCATATTTTTTGCTTGAGTCCTCAGATAGGATTTACAAAATTCATCCAGAGATGAATAGTCTACTGTACATACACCTATTTTACCCTTACTATTGTTCTTACTTAATGATGCTCTAAAATATTTTCTTTTATAATTTCTTTCCTTTTGGAACAATTTTGTTTAGTCATCATCTGAGGGTAGACTGGCTGGTGGTAAATTCCTTTAGCTGTTTTGTTTTTGTTTTTTCACCTGAAAAAATGTCTTTATGCCCTCTTCATTCCTGAAAGTTTCAAGAGCAGAAGTCAGGGTTGATATATATATATATCTATATCTATCTATCTATCTATCTATATATATATATCTATATATATCTATATATATATATATATATATATATATATATATATTTTTTTT
>NW_026000016.1:6997304-7031669 GCF_001458135.2 Marmota marmota marmota | reverse complement strand
TTTTTTTTTTTTTTTTTTTTTTTTTTCTTTTAGTGTTTGAAAAAATGGTGTGCTCTTTCTTTCTGGCCTCCATTATTTCAGATAAGAAATCCACTGTGATTCCAGTTGGTGTTCCCGGTAGGTAACAGGTTTTTCTCTGGGGCCTTTAAATATTTTTCTCTTTGCTTTCAGCTTTCAAAAGTTTAATTACAATGTGTCTTAACATGGATATTTCAGGGATTTTTATTTGGAGTTTGCTCAGCTTCTTCACTCTGAGGTATGGGTCATTCACAAAAAGTGAAAACTTAGCCATTATTTCCTTGAATACGCATTTAGCCCCACTTTTTTCTCTTTGCCTTTTGAAACTCCATGGATATAAATATCAGGTCTTTTGTTCTTGTCCCAGAGTTCCCTGATGTTCTCTTCATTTTTTCTCCAATCTATTTTCCCTCCATTGTTCAGATTAGATAAATTCTATTTCTTGTCCTCAACTTTGCTGATTCTATTCTCTGTCATACCCACTCTACTATTGAGCTCACCCAGAAACTTTTTGTTTCTCTTATTGAATTTTATTAGCCCTATAATTTCCACCTGGTTCCTTTTTCCTCCTTTTATTTCTTGTTGATACCTTCTATTTTAAAAATTTCTTTCAAAAGAATTAATAATACCTTCCTTATTGAGGGATCTTTTTCATGATGACTGCTTTCAAATCCTGATTCTTAGTGTGCAGGTGATATAATATTATATCCCGGACATTTTGGCTTTTATGTTAGGAGATTCTGGGCTCTATTTAGATCTTTTATGATAGCAGACAGTCAATCTATTTAGGTTTAGCACAGAGGTCCTGGCCTGCTTGTATGGGCTGTGATTCCAATGACATCTAATTTTCAGAGCCATGCAGTGCCACTTCTCTGCTTGCTTTCTCTGGTGCCACTGGGGTTCTCACTAGTCCCTGTTGGTTCTGCTGGTGGGGTGGGGGTATAGTTTCTCCAGGCCAGGGTGTCTAGTGCCTCTAAGAGGGGAAAAGGATTCCTTGACCCAAGGGCACTGTGACTGTTAGTTTTCCACCTCTGCAACAAAATAGTCTGAGATAAACAATTTATAAGGAGGAAAAGTTCATTTTGGCTTCGGTCCATAGTTGGTGGGCCTCATTGCTTTTGGGTCTGTGGAGAGGCAAAACATCATGGCAGAAGTGCAAGGTGGAAGAAAATACTTACCTCATGGCAGCTGGGAAGCAAAGAGACAAGAAGGGCACCGGTTCCCATATCTCCTTCAAAGTCCCCCCCCCCCAATCTAATCTCCTTCCACTAGGCCTCACCTCCTAAAGGTACCACACCTCCCAGTAACACCACAGGCCAGCAACGGAGTCTTTAGCATTTGATCCTTTGTGATACACTTGGGATTCAAACCATAAAAGGGACCAAGAGGACCAGGTTTCTATAGTCATGAGATTTCCTTTGTTAGTGCTGCCTAGCCACTTAGTGTCTGGGTGGAAAAAGGAAATTTGAAGTATGCTTTCTAGGCCAGGTGTTTGCTGCAGTGGAATCTCCTTTCCTAGTGGCTATGGATGGGTGCCTGGGCTGTGGAAGGGCGTCTCAGCACTAGTGCAAGGATGGGGAGAGAACTTCTGTGCACCCTATCAAAAGCCCGACTTTCAATCTGTTCCTTTGGCTGATGCTGCTCAGCTTGCAGTTGCTGACAGCCCTCGCCTTCAACCTGATGAAGAAATGAGCTCACCCTAAGCTACCTGCAGTTGGTAAGTTGGGCGTCTGAGTCACATTGGCATTGTAAGACCCATTGTTGTTAGTTTTTCCTCTGGTCCTGAGGTCCTTAAGCCTTTGTCCTGTGTTCTCTAGCCTTCAGACTTCTCCTTACATCACCTTCCAGGGCTCACATTTGTACTTAATAGGGAGAAATGCAACCACACCGTTTTACCTGGGTGGAAGTCCTGGAGGTGTTTGTCTGCTTGTTTGTTTTAATTGTTTTTCTTTTGCCAGAGTTTCATCAGGTTGCCCAGGTTGGTCTCAAGTTCCTGGACTCCTACCCCACAATGCAGTGTTACTGCCTTACGGAGCTGATTACAGTGTCAAGTGATTTAAGAAAAACTCTTTATATTATCCTCTCCTCATTCCCATTTCCTGGGCTCCTCTTTCCTTTGTGTAGGTATGAATCTCCATCTGGAATCATTTTCCTCAGCTCCAAGGACTTCCTTTAACATTTCTGTAGTCCAGGTATGTTGCCAAAATGCTTTTTCCAGCTTTGTCTGTCTGAAGAAGTCTTTATTGTGCATGATCTTTAACAGATTATGTATTTGCCAATGAAGAATCTAAGTTAACAATCTTTGTCTTTGAGAACTTTAAGATGTGAGGTCACTATCTTCTCACTTGCATTGTTTCTAAGAAAACTACTTTTCTTCTGTATTTACTATGTCCTTTTTCTCTGGTTATTTTCACTATATTCTCTTTATTGCTGATTTTAAACAATTTGATTGTGATGTATCTCCCAGTTATCTTCATGATTCTTTCACTTTGGTTTTTCTAATCTTATTGGATTTGTTGATTTATACATTGAATTAACTTTGGAAATATTTGGGCCATTGTTTATTCAAATAAGATTTCTGTCCTACCCCAATTACACATATTTTAGGCCTAAAGTTGTCCCATACCTCTCTGATGCTCTCCTATATTTTTCAGTCTGTTTTCTCTTTATTTTATTTTGGATAGTTTCTACTACTATCTCTTCAGTTTCCTTAATCTTGGCTTCATAATATCAAATCATCTGTTGACCACATTGAGTTTATTTTACATATTGGACCTTCTAAGCTTCATCTTTTAAAGTCTGGATTAGTTCTATCTTTTCAATGTTTCTCCCTAACACATTTAATCTTTCCTCTAGCTTTTGATCATAGGAATAGTTATAATGTCTATTTTAATGTCCTTGTCTACTAAGTCTATCATCTTTGTTGATTTGGAGTTGATTTTAATTGGTTTTGTTGTTGTTGTTGTCTTTTCTTGCTTTTTTGTATGTCTGGTTATTTTTTGTTAGAAATCAGACATCGTGATTGTTACGTGGTTGGCTGCTGAATATTTTTGTATCCCTGTGAGGCTTCTTGAGTTTTTTTTTTTTCCATGAGATATAATCAAATTACTTAGATACAGTTTAATTATCTTGGATTTTGCTTTTAAACACTGTAGGGCAGGACTAGTGAGCCATCAGGTCTAGGAACAACTTTTCTCCTTACTTATGCAAAATCTCATAAGCACTGTATTTGATGAACCATAAACTATTAAGTTTTCCACTCTGACTGCTGGGAATAGGCTTTATTGTAAACCCTGAGAGAGCTCTGAGTCTTTTTCCCTACAATTCTTTTGACTGGTTCTTCCTCAAGCATGGGTAGTTTCCTCACTAATATCCTGATAAATACTTAGAGAGAATGGACACCGAACAGATATCCAGAGTTACCTCTTTGCAGCTCTTTCTTCTCTGACACTCCATCCTGTGAAGTCTCACCATCTTGATCTCCCTGTTCTACCAGCTCCCCTTCCCTTAACCAAGACTACTAGGCACATGGGGCTTCTGTTCCCTGCATCATGGCCTGAAAACTTTCTTCACACAATAAATTAAGTCAATCATGGGGCTCACCTTGTTTGTCTCCTTGCTTCTGTTATCTTTGGACTTCATCACCTGGTGGCTTCTGTTTCATAAAAATTTTGGTAGTCTTTCGTTTTTTGCCTGGCAGAGTCAATTTAATATCTATTCATTTATTTGGGCTTGCAATGGAAATATGACTCCTATTTTCCTGGGAGCTGGAAGGAACAAGAATCAATGAAGAAGCACTTGTTAGTAAGCTTTGCATTTGAATCCTCATGAGAATAGGTAGCCAGAGCAGAGAGGTGGAAGTGGGTAAATTTCAGAGCTACATATGAAGTAGAATCAACAGGATTCAGTGACTGGTGGACTATTCAGGAGGAGAACAGAAGGGAGAAGAAAGTGTTGATGTGTGCCCCTGGAGGTGTGGCTCTGCTATGCACTGACACGGAATGCTCTGGAGGAGGCACTGGTTTGGGGTGAGATAGGTTCAGGATGGGATATATCCAACTTGATTTTGAAGGGCCAAATGCTTATGTAATGAGAGTAACTTTAAAAGATGAAATTAGAAGCAAATCTTTAAAAGGAATAGTGAAAAAGAACCATGATCATGCCCTACTGTGGAGTGTCATGGGTTAGTTATTACTCTCCTTGGAAGGAGTACTCATTTGACATTTAGAAACATGAGGCTTCAATTCAATGCCATGTGGACTGCTTTCACCACGTCTATAAAATAACAATGGCTTCAACTTTTGATTTTAGAGTTAAAAATGTTGAGAATTTTTATTAATGGAATAGATATGTATAATGTAGGACTTATTTTTCAAATATTTGAAAATTCTTGATTTGTACCATGAGGTTCTTATGGTACAAGCTGTCACATCCTATAAAGAAAACAATGATCACTAATGTAGATGAAAACCTATGTCCGGAGAAGTCAAAGCACTGAGCCAAATGGACAAAGCAAGCCATAAGAACTCATCTCTGCATTCAGAGAAGATGATGATCTTGGAAGGGAACAGTCAGAGAGAATAAAAAGAGCCTTATGGTATAAACTGAGAATTTTCAAATATATAAAAGTAATTACTTGCAAGCAATTCATTATACAATATTTGCTCCATTAATAAAAACTTCAGAATGCCTAACTTTAAAATCATCAGTTGAAACCATTTTTATTTTGTATGGACTTTTTAGAAGCAGGCAGAATTGTTCCAGGCTGAGTCTAAACGACCTGATTATGAGCCAACATCAAAAGTGTAGACAGTTTTAGGCAGCGATAGCAAACACCTGCTAAACTCACCATCATGTTTAATATTGTGCTGCATTTTGAGATATAAGACCACAGCTTAAATACTTGTCTAACAAAACATCATCAGGCTTAAGACATTGACCTTTATTTGTCTAAAACACACAGAACTCTCTCCTGTCAATAAGCTTAGCTGTCAAATGCTCTGTGTGCAGCCACAAAACATTCTGGATTGTAAGTGGAGGTATGGATATTAAGTATACACTTAATCAGCTGGGGAAAGGTGAGAAGGTGCATCACACTGACTAATTTCAACAGCAACTCTAATGCACTCTTAATTATATTTGGTGTCTGGAAGGTTCATTTAGTCACTGATTGCAAGACATAGTGGCAAATATTGAACAGGTTTACCTCTCTTTGTAGACAGTGCATATTGAAAAAAGAAATCCATATCCTCAAACCATGGGGTTGAAAGTATAAATTGGGGAAACATCTCCGGAGGTAAATTTAGCAATATATATCAAAATTAAAATTTGATTATCTTTCATTTGATCCAGAAATTTGACACTAATACTTTATTCTACAGGTAGTTTCACATTTGTGCACAAAGATATATGCATAAAGATAGCTGGTACAGAATTAAGAGTCCTAGAAAAGTATTGGAAATAACCTAAATACTCATCCCTAGTGAAATGGTTGGATTGGTATTGCCATATAATGAAATACAGTACAGTTGTAAAAATAATGAGCACATTTATATACACTGATTTGGAACGCTTTCTGAGATATGTAGAGATGTGAGGAAAACAAGACACAGAAGTGTGTAACATAAATTTGTGTAAAGGAGGAGGGATCAGTGTAAATATTATGTATACACAGCATATGTTTGTCTCTGAAAGGATACGTAAGAATCGAATAGTCATGGTTGTCTCTGGGAAGAACCAATAATGTGAAAAGAAGATGCAGAAAATGGGAAGGGTGTTCTTTTCATATATATCCTTTGAATATTTTACTATGTAATATATAATCTCTTCAAAAATTAAAAATTAAAAAAATCTATCAAATATTAAAATTATATCAAACTCCATTATAAATTTTGACATGGCTTCAAGAAAAAATATTTGACTGGAAGATGGAGTAGAGATACTTAAGAATGTATCAAATCCTGTTAAAATTGCATATTTAAAGGAAATTAGAAATTTCAGATAAAACTAATGATCATCCAAAGAAGTCAGATATACAGACACAAAGGAGTTAGGATGATTTCCTTGTGTGGCACATTAGCTTTGAATTCTAAGAGGAAAATAATGATAGCTTTCCTGAACAGCAGACAAGCCTGAAAAGTCACTTAGTTCTTCTCTTGTCTCCTCCTTCTCTTAATAGCTCAGACCCTGCAGTTACCCAGCATTTATTAAGCTTTTTATAAATAAACAGGTGGGTCTGGCCAACAAGGGAAGAGAATTGAGGAAATAAGAAAAGAAATCATTTGAAATGAAACTGTACACAATTAAAGAAGCCTGTTTACTGGAATTTGCAGTGAAAACAGTTCCTTTTACCACTCAGCAACAAAAATTTTTTACTTGTCAAATTTTTATGTTATAAATTATAAATATTTATCTCTCAAAAATGACCTTCAGCCAGGCATAGTGGCACATGCCTGTAATCCCAGCGGCTAGGGAGACTGAGACAAGAGGATAGTGAGCTCAAAGCCAGCCTCAGCCAAAGCAAGGTGCTAAGCAACTCAGTGAGACCCTGTCTCTAAATAAAAATACAAAATAGGGCTGGGGATGTGGCTCAGCGGTGGAGTACCCCTGAGTTCCATACCCAGTATG
Organism: Marmota marmota marmota; assembly: GCF_001458135.2. Classification (NCBI taxonomy): domain Eukaryota; kingdom Metazoa; phylum Chordata; class Mammalia; order Rodentia; family Sciuridae; genus Marmota; species Marmota marmota. The sequence goes on along the minus strand of NW_026000016.1, from coordinate 7,025,024 downwards.
AAAAACAAACAAACAAAAAAATGACCTTCATTGTGCATAACTTATAAATTGATGGAAGTACATAGCATATGAGTGAATGGATAATAAAATAGATCACATCTCAGGTGGGTAACACCTGAGCAGCTGTAGAGCTTTGTTGCCCAGAGAAAAAACATCTAGGCCACAATGAGAACCTCTGAGAATTTTGTTTGCAGTTATAAAATCTGAACCAATAGCTACTGTTTTGCATCTATAAATAACAAGAACTTTGATGATACTTGACTTTCTATTTTGACAATTAGTTTGTAATGGTTTTATGTATCTAGCTAGTATTTTTTTAATTAGACATTTATAAAGGACTAGTTTTTTTGTTTTCTCAATTTGTCTTAAAATAGTTTTTTTATTGGTTTTGTTGCTGCTATTATTATTTTAGTGGCTTTACAACTTTATTTGACAATGAGTGGTCAATTACTTTGCAATTAACAATGTAGAGTGGTCATCTACATTGACTTGGACTTTTGAAAGTCGTAATGGGGACATAGGTCACCAAGGTCTAGCATTTGTTCAGTGAATCTTCATCCTCATTGTTTTCTTGGACAATGGCACATGGATACCATAGGGGACATTCCTTATTCCTTTGCCCCAACAGCCTTGTTATCCTGGTACTTACTTCTTGAATCCCCATCTCCTTTGTGACATCTCTCCACAGCTTTTTGGAGCTGAGGGAGTCCCCTCCTTTAATCCCACTCGATGGATGCACTTGTAGATGTCAATGATGTATTCTTGGATGACACCTAGTTAATGGCAGAACGCCCTTCTTCTTCTCACCATTCTGCCAGGCCCAGATTGCAAGAGAATCTTATTTTTAACAACGATCAGCTAGTTGGGGGAAAGACCCTCATGAGGACCATAGCCTTCAGTTAAAGAACCAAGTCATCATGTTGAGGACATGCTTCAAATATCAAATTGGCCTGGTCATGAATTATCTGTTGGAAAAGTCACTTCTTAGCTCAAATGATTGCCTTCATCAACGTTTAATTCTATTACACAAGTTGCTGGATGCTTTTGGGGGCAGATTCCACTCTGGTAGAACTTTACTGACTCTAACTACAATTTATGAGAAGATTAAAAGCATATGTTCCTTAACACTCACAGGTGGCCCCACTTTAAAGCACTGAACTCATGCCAAAGACAGACAGCAACGTCTATGGAAGAAACCCAAAGAGAGAAGAGAGGGAAAACCAAGAGATAATGAAAGGAGTGGGGAACATCAGAAGATTTCTAAAGTTCATTTCCTGTAGAGAAACAAATTCCTTTCCTTCCTGCCCTCCCGACTCCTCAACCAGGACAGCTTCTCTGTGTCCCACAGACCTCAAGCCACACCTCCATTCACCTAATAAAAACCAGCCTTCTGCCATTTCTTTCCATTTGAATATATCTCAGGCACTTTCTCCACATCTTAAGGATTCTCCTCATCTATCTTTCTGTCATTTATTGAATATCTCTATCCAAATGGGGCAGTGAGATAGAAAATGAATCAGGTATAAATTACATCAAGTTCACGGCTGAGTAAATGTTCTATACCTCTCAGTTGTGATGCCGAAGCCCAACAAGGTGGGCTTAAAACTTCCACACAATCCATCTTCACGTGAAGTTCCTGCCTATGCTACCAAAGGGCTATTAGACAAAACTGCTGAACTGAAGTATGGCCTCTGACTTCAGTTACTGTTATTTCTGCTGACAAGATTCTCTGCAGTGGACAACAGATATTTGTACTGTGTTCAACAATTCAACTAGGAAATTCTTTATCTGAGACATAGAGAGTTAGAAATGATCTCTCAAAATGCTCTCTCAGCCTTGTGGTTGTATAAATCTAGAAATCTATATATTGTGTAACCAAAAATGAGCATGGGTTCCTAGCAAAGTAATCATTCATAGATTCTATGACACAATGGGATTTGCTGTTTGTTTACTATTGCCAGTTAATTTTATAAGGGATATTATAAAGGATGCAAATTTATAATCAAAACAAGTGCATTCATTTTCTATCACAAATGCCTAAGATAATCAATTTACAAAAAAAAAAAAAAAGGTTTATTATGATTCACAGTCTTAGAGGTTTCAGTAAATGATCAATTGGCCCTGTTGCTTTGGGCAAAGCAGCACATCGTGGCAGTGGAGTGTGATGAACAAAACAACTCACCTCATGGCCAGGCAACAATAGAGAGAAAGAGGAAGAGCCTGGGGTCCCATAATCCCCTTTGAGGGCATATCCCTAAAGTCTTCCTATCATACCCCTTACCTTTCCTTGGCCTTGCTTCTTGAAATTTCTACCCGAAGCACCAAGCTGAGGACCAAACCTCTAACATATATGCCTTTAGGGCACATTCCAAATCCAAACTGTGGCAGCAAGGCTCTGAAAGCCACTACAGTTGCAGAACCCCTGCAGATTCAGCAACCCAGAAGTTCTCCCAATCCACTTATTTTGGATTTTTATAGCAGCTTCATTACATAAACATTATGAATTAAGTCATTGACCACTGGTGATCAACTCAAATTTTAGCTCCTCTCTGTTTGCTGTAGATGAGAGAACAAAGGTGGGGGAGACAGGGAGAATGGTGGAGAGGGGATTGAATGTTCCAACCCTCTAATCACAAGTGGGTTCCCCAGATAACAAGTTGTCCAGCAGAGAGCTATGAGTTATCTCATTAGCATTCAAAAAGACACTTATGCTTTTGGGATTCCAAGTATTGTACCAGGAAGAGAGGGTTTAAGGCTAAATGCACTATTCTTATTATAAACCACAATATTACAGTTCACAAGCCAGTCTTTGAACATGCAAAAGAGTCATAAAAGTCAAAAGATATTCCCATGTTACTAAAATACCATTCAGTCATTAATAATTTAGTCTAGTCCATTATCATAGCATCTAAAAATGTCTTCTTAGCAGTATGGAGTTTCCTCAGAAAACTTGGAATAGAACCACCATTTGACCCAGTTATCCCACTTTTCAGTGTATACCCAAAGGACTTAAAATCAGCATACTACAGTGATGCGGCCACATCAATATTTATAGCAGCTCAATTCACAATAGCTAAGCTGTGGAAACAACCCAGGTGCTCTTCAACAGATGAATTAGTAAAGAAATGTGGTATCTATACACAATGGAATATTACTGAGCATTAAAAAAATTGAAATTATGGCATTTGCCAGTAAATGGATGGAACTGGAGACTATTGTGCTAAGTGAAATAAGCCAGTCCCCCCAAAAAACCAAAGGCAGTCCCAAAAAAACCAAAAGCATTTTGAGAGATCATTTCTAACTCTCCATGTCTCAGAAAGTTAAGTACTCTCTGTTGTGTGGATGCTAACACACACTAAGGGGGTGGGGAGGGAAGAACAGAAGTTCTTTGGATTAGACAAAGGGGAATGAAAGGATGTGGGGTGGGAAGAGGAAAGACAGGAGAATGAATCCTATGACTACACAACCAGTGAAACTCAACATCATGTACGACCACAAGAATGGAATCCTAATTATAATAATTTATACTTCATGTATGTATAATATGTCCAAATACAATCTGGTGTCATTTATATCAAAATAGAACAAATACAATTTTTTAGAAAATGTCTTCCAAGGTGCGGTCACTATTTCACAGATTCCTACTATATCAGGTTTGAAAAGCAGGAGTGGTCTCAGCAAACACAGCACTTTACCCTATCAGGAAGTTGCCATAATTGAGCTAAGGTAAGAGACAATGTTCTCTTGCTCTGAGCCACCTTTGAGGTGTTAACGTAACTGATGGATTTTGATAGGAAACAGGAGATTCCTGGGATAGAAACAATGTACTTCTTTACTGACAGCACACCAAGAATCATTAGCACGGCCTGTTTCTACTGGCTCCCTTGCCCCAGCATTAAGTCCCATGAGTATACAGCAATGTAAGCCCAAATTGGGCCCAATGTGCACACACTGGGTTTGCATCACAGCTGAGGAGCACTAAGTTTGGAGAACCCACCATTTTTAAATAATAAGCAAACCTATCTTTGGGAGAGATTTGACCTTATGTCTAAACATTGTTAACTTCAAACACAACCCTGAGAATGGTCCAGGTGAACAGTCACCTGGACCACCTTGCATTCTGGATATACCCAGAAAGATGTATGGATCCATAAGATACCATGAGAGACAGTTTTTCTCAAAAGGAAGCATATATTTCATACTTGGATAGTGAAAGGAATGAGGAAAAAATTTATCTAGTATTAATATTTTAGGATTTTTTTAAAAAAATGCCTTTCTGAATATGCCATTTCAGAATCTGCCTCTCTTCAGTGGCAGATTATAGTCTTGGGCTAAATTTGAAGAGTCAGTATACTCTGATGGTGTATTTTATATTTCTTGACATAGTAACAATAATAGTCTAATAAAAGATTGCATTTATTGAGCACTTACTATTTTTAGTACTGTGCTAATTTTTATAAGAATCATTTTATGTAATTTTTGTAGCTACATGAGTTATGTACTATTTATTATTATTCCCATTATATAGATGATATAAGTGAGGTGTAGGAAAGTTAAGTACTTATCTAAGCTTATTTATACAGTAAAGCTGGATTTTTAAGGCAGATCTGTTTTATGAGCCCATTCATTATTAGGAAAATGCTCTAAAATACCATATTATTATTTCAGGACCTGCAAGCACAAGTTTATGGCTCAGTCAATTTAAATTTATTTTATGCTATAAATATTTTCTTCTTTTTTGGGGTCAGCCTGGAATATTCATGGGTTTGCTACACCAAAAAAGTGCACACGTCAAATTCTCATGCTGGCAAGCTCTGGGGAGGTAAGTTGGATAAAGATTCTCAGATGGGAGAGAAGAAAGCCAAGCACAGATGAAAAGGAATGGAGAAGGCTTTGCCACAACTCGCTTTCAGTTTAAAAATGAAATTTGTTAGAGGTTGAGTTCATGGAACGGGCTGAGTAGATTTCATAGTGAGGATATGTCAATATCCTCATGTAGCTTGTGGGTGGCCTGGCCTGAGACTCTGGGCTTCTCTTCTGAAGGCAGGTCACAAGAAAGGATATTTCTACCACTGCGAGACAGAAGGCATTGCTCAGGTGGTTGCCCACGGAATCACCTAGTACCAAACCAGATCAGTTATGGGAAAATGGGGTTGGCTTTAAGAAAGGTATGTGGAAGCTTGGTGTTCCATTCTAGAAGGGTTAAGTGGTGGCACTATAGAGGAGTCCACAATCAGTAAAGTAAGACTAGTACAATGTCCCTTAGGAAAAAGGGAGCCAATGATGTCCCTGAGTGCTCGGTTTCTATCCAAATGCAATCTTCCAAGGAATGAGCAACTCTCTACTCCAGTGATAGTGCCTAAAATCCAGACACACCACACTGCAAAGGAGGAAAACCCCAAACAGAAAAGTACCCAATAAACAGAGAACCTTAAGGAAACAGACCTTCAAAAGACCAGGACTGCTTGCCAAATCCCTCGTATTTATAGTCAATCTATGGACTTAGCAACATATGCCTCTTTGTTTAATAAAACGCTAAACGACTGCGTTTAGAAGAACGTACAGGTATGCGTGTGTCCTGGATAGTACTCATCTACCCAGAAGTGTCCAAGAGGTTATGTTCAGTGATACTATTAAAAGATACAGTTTCTCCAGGGAGGGTACAACTAAAGCAGAGGCTACATGAGAATGCATATACCTGCTTAGATATGGAAACAGATGAAGGTCCAAAATGACACACATCTCTAGGTACATCCTATCATGTGCAGTCTCTAAAACGGACTTGCCTCTCTCTGGTAGGCATAATGCCATCCTATCCGCTTAGCGTCACACCACGACCACAGAACACCTCTCCTGTGGATGCTGAGATAGATATTTCATAATGCTCTGCTCTCCCAGGCACAGGACAATGACAATACACCACCACTTTAGAAGTAGTATTTTAATGTTACAGAGAGTAAAACTAGAGTAGGAAGCCAGGTAGGTCTTTGGGGACAATTTTAGTTGCATTCTCTCCTTTCTTTTTACATTGAACAACATGAGAAATAAATAGATGAAGGTCTGACTTTCAAGTATTCAGAAACAAAATAGAAAATACGCACCTTTCCTCACCTTTATTTTGACTCACTGCAATTAACAGATCACACTTCAGGGTTAATAATCAGTAAATTTTATAATTAATACTTGAGAAAAGCTCATTTATGGTCGAGAGTAGTCTCATGGCGTAGGATATCATATATTTTTTTTAACAATCTATTCTCACATGCGCATGTCAACGAAAGAAACAAGGACTCAGTAATATACCCCAGGACAGCTCAAGGGCAAATTATAAACAGTAACATAGGCCTGGGAATTTACAACCAGGGGCATTCACCTTAGTCACAGGTGTTACTGCCCACTGTGGGGTCTTTTCAAAACACTTTATTCCAAATTCCAAATTATAATTAGCTAATTATGACTTGATTCAGGGAATTATAGATAAATTTTGAAAGATTAAACAATACCTAGAATACCTGCCTCAAAAATCTCACTTTTTATTACTTAAATACTTCCATTTTCTCTTAGAAAAGGGAGAAAAATACCTTAAACTCTGAAGGGGAGAGATCTCAGAAGATGTTAATGACTGTAGCTTCCAAGTCAAATCACTTAATTTGGTGTTATGTGCTATGTTAATTTCAGTTTTCCTGCAGAAGAGGAAGGCTAATTGAAGGTTTATCTGACATTTCTTCTCTCAGGGCTGTGAGTTCTTTCCCTTGCCGTTTTTCTCTGGCAAATTGATGCACACCTTCTTAGCACACTTGGAGGCTGCCACCTCAGCAGAAGTCACCCTTTGCTGAATTCCACAGACTTAACCAGCTACCCATGAATGAACACAGTGTTGGCCTGGGACTCAGGAGATGAGCTTCTAGTCTCAGCTCCTCTAGAGCTTGCTGTGTAACCTTGAAGAACAAAATGCCTCTCTGGGACCAGATTCTTCACATTTAATTGAAGGAGGTTGTGTGAGATGACCTCCAGGGTATCCTACAACCCAGATAGGAAAGAAACGTCACCATGATGAGAGCAGGGAAAAGAAAAGAAAAGAAAAGAAGAGAAAAGAAAAGAAAAAGAAAGAAAGAAAGAAAGAAAGAAAGAAAGAAAGAAAGAAAGAAAGAAAGAAAGAAAGAAAGAAAACAAATTCAAGCTAACATCCAGCTCAGAAATTTGATTTAAAAAATATATGGCAAGAGTGTGGTAGGATTTACAGAACCTGATCTTCTATTCTGCAGTTTACATTTCAGACTTTGAAAACTCAACATTTCCACAGTCTTCTCTCCATAGTGGCATCTTCTGATTCTATGTCATCTCTGAGACCCAGTGTCCACTCAGTGCCCCTAGTGAGGGGCTCCCCCCGGCCCCGACTCCCTCTTTCTTTATATGTTCCTTTTCTCTCACGTTAGCAGATTAAGTAGCATGAAGAGTGAAGGGGCTAAGAAACCATGAGAAAAAAATTATAGGTAGGCAACAGCAAAACAAGAAATATGAAAGAGAGTCCCCTTCACAAAGGAATCCTAAGCAGAGTTAAGCAAAATGAGGCCTAAACAGCAGAGATACAAGATGTACCACATCTTCCTGTTGAATCAATTGCAGAAAACTCCCAGAAATGATTGAATTTCTTAAAAAAAAAAAAAGTCAAAATCAAGAAGAGACTATATTACCGACTCCCATGGGAAGAAGTTGAAGTCCCATCCCTAGCATTATTGAAATCCCTTACGAGTCAGAACACCAGAAAAGATGCACCTGAGAGATGATGACACCAGGATCAGATAGCTGCGCTACGTGACTCAACAAGTCCCTCCTCACTTGTCTATTTTGTTGTGCAGGTGAAAGCTACAGCAAGAGGCCCCAAGGGCTCCAAAAAACAAGAATAACATCAGTGAAACTGTTCCAGTTCATAATGATTGAACCTTGATTTAAGGGACTAGGGTAATAAATTGCCAGTTTGGGCAAAGGTGTTGTAGGATATGGGTGTGTTTTGCTGCTAGCACCCAAGTTTTTTATTGCCACAACCACAAAGTTCCTCTTAACAATAATCGCAACTTTCGTAACAATTCCTGAGTCCTTGTGGGATTTTTCTGAGATGAGAAGGACGAGAAGGGGTTTGGGGGAACAGAAACATTTTGTATTCTTTCCACCTAGCTAAACATGAGAATGTAACAAAAATTTTCTGACCTAGATAGCAAGAATATTCTGACAGAGGCCTCATCTGCTTCCACAGGCCATGTCAACCCAACTGGAGGTGGTAACAGACCACGGGGTAGGGTAGACAGAGTCCCTTGAATTGTAAATGGCTCCTCACATGTCCTGCTAAGAAGAGCACACTGGTGGCTTCATTCCTGCTACCAAAGAGCAGTGATGTGTGCTGGAGCTCATCCAAATGTATTCCTGTTTCTCCCTGTGGACAGTTCCCTGTCATAGGACAGTCTCTGCTTTGAGAAACAGGGATCTCCCACTGTGATATAAAACAGATTCGCAAGTCAGCCCCGCTCTGAAACAGAAGCACCAAAGAAAATAGTCACCAAAGCAAAACAACTCAGCAGGCAGCAACCAGAGCCCCAGGCTACCCAGTCTCCTTACTGGATTCCTGAAATGGATTTCCAGAATGGATTCCCCATGCCTGAAATGCATAGTTTCTATTGCTGGTGTGAAGCCATTTAGTTCCTAGTTAATAAGAATTCAGAAATCATTTTCCCTGCAGTTTCTGACCAAGTTCCACCTGATGGAGTTGTGAAATTCTAACAACCTTTTCCACAAAAATGGGATGCCTTCCAGGATAAAACTTGACCTCCTTCTAAAACAGCTTGGATCCTAAAGAAAGATTGCACAGAAACTATAAAAGAAAATGTTCCCTCCCTAAAAATACTAAAATTTTGCCTGGGAATAAAATGGAAAGAGATCGGACTGGCTATTTAAAGTTATCCCTGGATTCATTAGAGCTTCGATGTGGTACCTACTGCTGAGCTGATGACAGGCAGGGATTTTGCAGAAATCAGTGGATCCAATTAGCACCAGGGGTCCACAAGTCAAGCACTTCCAAGCTACAAATTATTGGTGACATTTCTAAACACAGATTGACAACCGAAGCCAGGACAGCCTTTTCTACACCTTTGGAATGTTATTAGGGAGCAAATACCCTGCCCAATTTTTCTTATCTGCTATATTATTAAAAAAAAAAAGCAACCTAAGATTTTTGTTGTCACACTGACACCTATGCTTGAGAGACTGGCATATGCTTACTCGAGTGAACAAAAACAGGCTTGTTAGTGATGTTTACATTTTGCACTTCCAGCAATATATACAGGCAGGTGTGCAGACAGTGAAGACAATGTAAAATTCATTATCATGATAAGATTATACAGATGTTTGTTGAAAATTGAGTCACTGTTAGACTCTTCTGTCCCTGTAAAATGTTGGACCCATGTCTTGCAATTAAGGAAAGTCCACTTCTGTTATAAACTAGTCATCCTCCAATTGTTCCCACAAAACAGCAGTGCTTCATGAATTGGGCCCGAATATTCCACAAGTAAAATCCCATCATCTCAGACACAAAAAAAATTCCTAGGGAAAAGATTGAGTTAATGACTGTCACGTAGGTTTTCTCACAGATATTTTTCTTGAACTCTCAGTGCTTACTCCCCATGTGTCCATTTGCATTCATTGACAAAGGTCAATCCATCTGAACAAATAACAAATGGAAGAAAACTTCGTCACAGCTGATCCTGTTGGTTTAATGGTTTGTTTCTTTTCCCATGTGTGTTCATGTTTGTGGTTTTATATCATAAACACATAACACGCTCCCATTAGGCCTTCAACTTTCAGAAGAGGAGGAATGTCTGTACACACAGCTCAGCTGACTATTTTTAAATAAGTGTCTAATAGGAAAAAAAAAAAAAACCAAGCATACTCATCCTCAAAACCTTGCCAGCGACTATAACTGTTAACTCTGCCTCTCCACCACAAGCAAAGGTCAGGTGAGAAAAACAAGACTAAAGAAAGTGTAGCCCATTACTGCTCAATAATCTGTCTGGTTTCTGCCACAACTGTTCAACTTTGCTGTTATGGTATAAAAACATTAGGTCACACCTAAATAAGTGTGATTAGCTCCAATTAAATTTTATTTATGTACACTAAAATTTAAATTTTATATGTATTTTTTCCTTTTCCTTTTCTTTTCCCTAATCCCTTATAAATATTTTTTAAAAGAATCACATTTGACCCAGTGGCCAAACCCTGCCCTAAGGCCTACATGCTTTAAAAACTCATCCTTGGCCATTGGGTAATTAAATACTTGGACTTCCTCATTTTTATCCTTCCTGAGATTATATTTACCAAATTGGCTTTGTCACCATATCACTGATCCCACAAAAGGAAGTGTAAGTAGCAGCAGGTGAGTATCATAATTGGATTTATTATGAAGATGCCACCAAAGCATCATACATTGCATTATAGTGTGGATAATTTCTCTTAGGTTCTGATCACAGAAATGGTTTTCCTCCTGAGCAAATGGCTTATCACAAAGAATCATAGCATTGATCACTTTCCCTTTTTGCTTGAGTTGCAGAAGTTCACAGGCAAATTTGCTCAAAGCTCACAAGTGTATTGGATTGCACAATATATATTTTGGGTAAATACACTCGTCACTTCTATCTTATTTATTTATTTACTTATTTTTCCATTTATAAAGCATTCTTCACTGTTAAGACATTATTTTATTGCATGTACTTTGTAATTTAGCCGAATAAGCCAAGGTTCAAATAAAATAATACAAGTAAAATATATACACTATGCTCATATTTCTGTACTTCAGATTGTTGGCAATCAAGCTGGGCATGATGGTGCATACCTGTAATCCTAATGGATCAGGAGTCTGAGGCAAGAGGATTGCAAGTTCAAAGCCAGCCTCAGTAACTTAGCAAGGCTCTGAGCAACTTAACGAGGCCCTCTCTCAAAATAAAATATAAAAAAACAGGGCAGTTGGGTGGCAATGTGGCTCAGTGCTTAAGCAGCCTTGGGTTCAATCCCCGGTACGAAGAAAAAGAAGAAGGAGAAAAAACAAGAAGGAGAGGAAGAAAACAGGAGGAGAAGAAGAGTGTTAAGAAGATTGCTAGAAATTTATTAATCAGAAAGTAAGTTGCACAATATTTCCCAAAAAAGAGTGCTATGATTTCCAGATACATAACTAGTGAAAGTGGCCTTCAAATCTGTTGTGGCTGAAAAATCCTCTTCTTTATTTTAAATTTTTATTTTTTCTTGTTAGTTATATATGACAGTAGAATCTTTTTGATATATTTATACAAGCATGGAATATATTCTTTTAGGATCCCAGTCTTGTGGATGTACATGATGTTGAGATTCACGGTGGTGTATTCATATATGATGTAGCAAAATTATGTCCGATACATCACACTGTCACTCCTATTCTTATCCCTCTCCCTTTCCTTCATTTACATTTGTCTAATCCACTATTTTTCCTCCCTCCCTTGTTGTGTGTTAACATTCACAAATCAGAAAGAACCTCCTACCTTTGGTTTTTGGGGAGAATTGGCTTATTTCACTTAGCACAATAGTCTCCAGATTCATTTATTTACTGCGAATGTCATAAGTCCTTCTTCTTTATGGCAGAGTAATGTTCCATTGTGTATATTCACCACAATTTCTTTATCCATTCATCTGCTGATGGGCATCTAGATTGGTTCCATAGTTTAGTTATTGTGAGTTGTGCTTCTATAAATATTGATGTGGCTGTGTCACCGTAGCATGCTAAGTTCAGTTCCTTTTGATATATAGAGAGGGATGTTATTACTGGGTCAAATGATGGTTCCATTCCTAGTTTTCTGAGGACTCCTCCATATTGTTTTCCAGAGTGATTGCACTAATTTGCAGTCCCACCAACTACATATGAGAGCACCCTCTTCCCCATACTATCACCAACATTAATTGTTACTTGTATTCTTGATAGTTGCCATTCTGACTGGAGTGAGGTAAAATCTCAGTGTAGTTTTAGTTTGCATTTCTGTAATTGCTAGAGATGTCGAATACTTTTTCATGTATTTGTTGACCATTCATATTTCTTCTTTTGAGAAGTGTCTGTTTAGTTCCTTTGCCCAATTATTGATGGAGTTATTTGGTTTTTTGGTGTTAAGCTTTTTGAGTTCTTTCTATATCCTGGAAATTAATGCCTTACCTGAGGTGCAGTGGCAAAGATTTTCTGCCCTTCTGTAGCTTCTGTCTTCATGCTCTTGATTGTTTCCTTTGCTGTGAAGAAGCCACATAAATACTAGACGAAGGTGCCAAAAACATACATTGGAGAAAAGATAGCTTCTTCAACAAATGGTGCTGGGAAAACTGGAAATCCATATGTAGTAGAATAAAATTTAACCCCTATCTCTCCCCCTCAACTCAAAGTGGATCAAAGATCTAGGCATTAGGCCAGGGACCCTGCACCTACTAGAAGAAAATGTAGGCCAACTTTCTATTATGTCAGCTTGGGGACTACCTCAACAAGACTCCTAAAGCACACGAAATAAAATCAAAAATAAATAAATGGGATAGTATCAACTTAAAAAGAATCTTCTCCTTGAGGGAACTCTTAGGTGGAAATCCAATAGCAACAGACCCAAAATGGAGCTATTCAGAGTGAAAGCAAGAATTTTGAGCCCAGGGAGAGAACAAGCAGAAGTCACCTGAAGGATGGCCTCTGGGAGTGTTTGTTGGAATGACAGATTTGAGGGCTCTACTTAGAACCTCTGAAACTGCCTCTCAAAGTCTTGAGCATGGAAATCTGCATTTTAAATGAGTTTCTTGGGGAATTCTTTAAAACACTAAAAGGGAGCAATATCACCCAACAGCCCCATAAGGAGAATTTGGAGAGGATGGGCTAGGAAAAGGGAGCTATTTGGGAAAATTCGATGGGTTCCTTGTTCACAGGCAGAAGGTGCATGAAGGTGACCATGGCCTCCAGTTTCCCTGGCCTCAAGTCTAGGCTCATTGGGTTATTCGCTGTCTCGCATAACATTGGGCAGGTCATTTTACCTCCTATAAGCACCTTCTTCATAATCTCTATGTCCTGTCGTAAAACAAGGATGCCAGTCAGCCACCGTGTGTTGGGGTGATTTTGTAAGTCCCCAATAAGGTCTTTACATTAATCTGCAAAGAAAGAGAAGCACTTTCTTAATTCCCATCACCTCTTACCAGATACATCACAACACCTTTCATAATGGCTCCTCCTACTTCTCTCTGTTTTCCTTTCTTTACTGCCTTTTTGGTTTCTATTCTTTTGTATTTTCCCTCTTTGATACCAAAATGCAACAGTGTAGAACTGAGGTGGGAAAAGAAAAACAGCATCTTTACAGTTGAAGGTGTCAAGATCAAGATGGGAAATACTGTTGTTACCTTGAAGCTAGGGTGAAAACCTCCCCAATTGGGCTACAGTGTGCATAGTGGCTTAGCTGAAGTCCCTTTCATTTCCATAGTAAAACAGGCTGAATTCTAAGGATGCACCTGTAGACCAAGGGCTATTTTCTAGTGTCCAGCTTGAGTTTGTCAGTACCCAACTTCCTCTATCAGCTCAGCAGCTGCAATGCAGATGTTACCAAGAGGAAATATACAAAAAATATCTGAATATCATCAGCTATATCATCTTTATGTGCAAAGACACATTAAGTATGTTTTTATCAGTAGCATCATTTCAAAAAGCTTCAGTCATGTATTGTGCCTTAAGGAAATAAAATGTAATATTTACTTGGTAGTAGAGTATTTTATGCATATTTTAGTACATGCATTTGGGGGGGGAGGGGTGTAATGCTGCCCCAAGGGGTTGAAAATTGGTTCTTGGAAGGCAAAAAAAAAAAAAAAAGGTCTTTGCAATTATGATGCTTTATGGTCATCATAAAAAGATATACAGTGTGTCTAAGGTATTAAAACATTACAGGAAAAGGGAATAATTAGGATTTAAAAATATCCAAAAGGCTCCTATGTGCATGAATAGGGATTATTGAAAAAAAAGACTGAGAAATAATGTGTTAGTGGAATAAATGGATGCAAAGAAAGTGGCATAAAAGTTCAGGGTGCCCAGATTAAAGAGATTTTAAGGCATAGGCATTAAAAACAATTCTTATATGCACTGAATATTCTCAGGGGGACTTAGGGATTCTGGAAGAAATCTTAATTGGCAAAAGTTTCAAGATTTCCTATAGGATGGGGTTAAATCAAATCAATGTATAGTAAAATATATTATGTGCTTAGAACATGGCCTGATTCTAAAAAGGTTTATTGCTGAACACTGAGAAATATTTTTTTTAAAAGAGAGAAATCCACTCTGTATTCTTGAATTAAAAATTATGCCCCATGAATTCTAAACTATAACAATAGCTACAATAAAATGATTGAGATGCTCAAATTCATCTAATCACACATTCTGTCTGGGCCATTCAAGCACACACAGTGCACAAAAGAATGTAGTCACAGCTTTTCTTCTCTCTGCTATCTGTAAATAGGAAGGAATGTAGGAAAGATTCCTATTGAGTTCTGTGATAAATGCTCATATTTTCACAAAATGTAGATTGCATTCTAGAAAGATCAGCTTAAAAATCTAGATTATTAAAACAGGATAAAACCCATAAGTTTAAAAGAGCAGTATTAATATTCTGTTCAAATCATCCCTTGATTTCTGTTTCGAAGGGCACCATGAGACAGCTTGATTTTTTATTACAGTGAAGAAAAATAAAACGACTCCTTTCCATTAATCAAAAAGAACCATAAAAAATAGGTTTCACTAAAAGCTAACTCTGACAAGTCCAAATGGAAAGTTTGATTTTGTGAAAAGATAAAGAATATCTTTAGAAATATTGTAATCAATTTTACAAAACTTAATTTTTTTTCTTCCATCGTTTTTCAGCTATTGTGATCTTCAATTTCAAATGCTCCTTGGAGCCATTTTACTCTGTCTTACAGAAGAAAATGAACTATTTAGCTCCACACTTAATGGCAAACTCCATTTCAGCATACACATTAAGGCCAGACTCCAGCAGGCTCTGATCAATACATTTGGTTATGAACCAGAAGTCCTTCATGCAGTCAAAGATCTGCACTGGAGATAAAGGACTGTGATTGATGCTCTCTCAGCAGTGCACTGACAAGTGATGCCCTAGGAAACAGAGTAGAAAACCATATGAAGGTAGCCAATCGGTCCTTGGGGAAATGCTGACCAGCATGGATCAGGAATCATATCTAAAAGTCAACAGAACGGAGACCTGGTGTAGCACATGGTACTTAATGTGAAATCTGGACTCTGTCTACATATTGTATGTCACAGAAGTTCTATGAACCCCAGGGACTCTCTTGGACTCAGGCTGAGGAGTCTGCTTCTGAAATGAGGGTCATGGAAGTGCTAATCAAGTAGGCTGTTCTCATGGCACCTCTTCATTCACACTCTACAGCTTCCTTTGACTGGCAGCTGTGATTGGAATAGTTACTGCAAGCACATCCTTCCAAGCATTTGGACACAGCCCAAGACACCTTATAGATAGATCAAACACCTAGAAGAAGAGGGAACAAGAGAGAATTAGTGATGGCAAAATCCTATCACAGGCAGTCCTCCACTATGACAATTCAGCTGGTTGAGACTCAGATTCACTTGGCTAGATAGGTATGTAACACTGAAGACACACTTCCCTCATCTGAATAGCAAAGTAGAACAGGTTTTCCAAATACTGTACAATTTTTATTGGAGAACTTCGAAGCTCGTTAAAAGTTTTGAGAGTGGCAGTAATAATTCAACCAGATATGCAGCAAGCAACAGTAAAAACATGAATAGAAAATCATTGGTCAGTAATATTTTAGCAGCTAGTCATGAATAACATGCCCAGGCCTTCGGAGTGCAGAGAATCTGTATTCCTGAACTTTACATCTTTGTATTTTTTTTTTAAGAAAAAACACAAATGGTTAAAATAAAAATTCTACCTATATGTGCAATACTTCATAGAGAATATTTTAGCAGCTAGTTGTAGATAGCATGCCCAGGCCTACAGAGTGCAAGGAATCTGGGTTTCTTGGACTTTACATCTTTGTACCTTTTTAAAAAGACCACAAAGCGGTTAAAACAAACAAACTAAAAATTCTACCTATACATGCAACACTTCATAGAGAAGATTGGAAGAGATAAAGGAAACATCCACAACCTTTAAGTTAATGTCTGGCTATTAAACAGAAAGAAAAAAATTAAGGGGCAACATGTGTTTCTAGAAAAAAGCTGACATGAAAAACTGACATTTGAGTTCAAAAGTTTCCATTTGGATAAAACTTGCACTTGGAGCACATGAGATGAAATGATGATTCAGTCTAACACATGTGTCCCTCAGTTGTTATGATGTAGGGACATGTTTTTCTCTTAGCAATTCCATACAGTCTAAATTCCTAGGGAGGAAAAAAAAATACTGTTAAAATCAGATAACCCATGTGAGAGTGTTCTGCATACAGTAGACCTCTAATAAAAGCTAGTTTCTGTCCTAACGTTTAATAGGACCACTGGTTTCAGAGGATGTCCGTCTAGCACAGACACATGCACAACTCTGTAGGGAAAGATGAACTGTAACAAACTCTCCTTTAGCACCTCCCAGAAGACCTGTATTTATTCCAACACAGTGGCCTAAACATCATCCCTCCAGTTTGAGGGGAATTCTAATGAGAGCCTGTGCTCATCTGTTACTCTTCCAGGTAATCCATTTGAGATGATATTTTGCAGTTTTTCTTGTCTTTCTTTTTCTTTGGTGTTGTTTTTAAATAACAGCTGTGCTCTGAATCAGCGCCTTTTTGTTCCTTTTCAAGTGGCTGGAATCTGGGGGGTTGGAAAGACGCTTCTTCATCTCATTGATCAAAGATTCTTTTCTCTGAGAACTGGTTCACTCCCTAGCTGTACATTAATCAAATCCTCCCCTTTTTCTCAAACACCAAACGTGTTTTCCTTCCCTCCCTCTAGCTCTACGTCTGCTTCTACATTAGGAAACTTGATGAAGTGGCTCTGCTGTGACAGACACCCAGGGGGCTTTCATCTCAAAGGCCACAGATTCCATCTTGTTGGGTCAGATTCGTTTACTAAACCATCAGGCTGCATCTTAGGTGACCCCTCGGAGCCCCCTTCGTTGTGAAGTTGGAGTCAACACCTGAGAACTGGCAGCAACCAACCTTGTGTGTTTGTGAAGTGGTGACCTACAAGGGACAGCCTCCTGTGGGGCATGACCCTTGCACACACATCCGGGATCCTCTTCCAGAGAACAGCTCTTCACTTTGGTTGCTGTCAGCCTCTAGGCCATTTGTCTTCAGTGAGTCATTTTATCTTTTATAATAATTTTTTATTGGTCATCTATCATGTTCTTAGGTTTGAAGCTCTAATTGGAAATACTCTTGGCCATATAGAATCCACTTTTCTCTGAGTGGCATTAGGCAGTCATTATTTCACCCCATAGAGCAAATGCCTTATTATGAAACCAACTTTTGGCTTCCTAATCATATTCTAATTGCCTGAATTTGTGCTCTTTCTGGCTTAGCCAGCCTTAGTCTGAGAACAGTCATTCTAATTCACAATGAATAAGTAAATAAATAGCTAGTATTTGCAGAACGAAAACATTGCTCCAGTCCTTTAAGAAATGAGGAGAACTCGGCTCAGAAATCTGTTGCCTAGCAACGCTGAACTAACTTTTCTCTCCATTTTCCAAACCAGTTGATAGCCTCCTGTTGGTTTGTCAGCATTCCAATGTAAAACTTCTTTTCCCCTTTTTAAATTAGGAATGAATTTTTGTTTTTCAATTTTCAAAGAATTGACTTTAAAAATCACTTTTTTTTTTCTGAATTTCACAGTCATCCTCATTCTCAGTCAGTCCCAATTTGTTTTCCTTCCCTGGTAAAAACTTCTTTTATCTTCCAATTAAGTATTATATCTAAGAACAATTTGCATATTTCTCACAAAAGGACACAAGCCTCACATGGATGTTTAATGGATTTTAATTAATAATAATAACACCAGACAATTAAGTGGCACTTCATACTTTACACCATCCTTTCATGTCCACTAATTCATTTAATTAAAATTTTAGATGCATATGCAAACTTCTTTGGTGTATGATACCATGCTCCAAAAATTTTTGAACTTTGGTAAAGAGGTTTGTGATGCTGATTTTTGTTGTTTTGTTTTAAATTAGGAGACAGTATCTGCAAGGGGGCTTTCACATGGTAATTTGGCATTTCCACTCCTCAGATGGTCAGAAATCTAGAGGAAAAGGAAAATAAAGTCTTTCATCTGTTCCTTCTTTTCTTCTTCTTCTTTTTTTTTCCAACACTGAGTTCCATTGTCGGGGTGATGGGCCTTGGTCAGTGGTGTTAAACAATGCAGAGCCGGTTTCTCTCTCTGGGTCCCAGCCCCTCTGGGTTTCTGGTAGAACTGTGTCACTGAGAGGAGACATGGAGAGCCACATCCCTGCCAAGGCTTCTGGGCTCACAGTTATCTTGATGCCTTTTTCTCCCTATTCAAAGTCTTTGAAAACTTCCCCGGACCAAAGGCAGAGACTCTGTGGCAGAGCACCTCCTTATATTTCTTAACATGATTGCTTTAAATGTCACTAGGACCCATATCAGATTTGTTAAATGGTTTGTGGGTCTTAGGTTTGACTCTGTCCTTGAACAGCTCTCACTTCATATTGGCTTCCTATTGGCTTCCACGTGGACTCCCAAATCATGTACCAGCGTCAGGTGTCACAGACTTCATAAGCACATTGATTTCTACTTGCAGATTCATGTTGGTGAACAATTTCTTAGGAGGCTGGGCCCAGGATAGACAAAATAAGTCACCAAGTTTATTAAAATCACCAGTCTTGTCTCTACTGTAAAAGTACTTCACAGGGCCTCAGACTTTGCTTTTAGGGGTTGGAAACAAACTTCAGCACAATTCATCATAAAAAACCACCCAGATAGTCAATGTAAAGATGTGAATAAATTAACTGAGATGAGGGAATGTTCACTTCAAAGGACTGTGTTTAGATATCAACAAAATGTAAGAGAAACAAATGTGGCCTAAAATATCTCAATCCTTTGGCAGCTGTATTATTTGGTTTGTGTTGAAGGATATGTGGATATGTATATTTTAAGGCTCCAAATATGTAATGTAGAGACAGAATATACGTCAATATTCCTGAAGCATATTCCCACAATGCTTTCACTGACCAAGGAAAACATAGCAGAAAGCACGTTCCTCTCATTCTTTTCCTGACTCCTTCATACCAGGAAAAGGATTTCCCAGGAGTCTTTCCCATTCTCCCGCTTCCACCCAAGAGCAGGCAGCTGGCCTGGCCATCACTTCCCAGAGGCCTTTGGAAAAATGGAGGCAAAATGCCTGTGTTTACCTACAGGACTCGGCTGTGAATCCAGTGAATGTCGTCTGGCTGAGATCAACTCAATAATTTGTAGGGTCCAAACCAAAATAAAAACACAAGGACCCAGCTTCAAATATTATTAAGAATTTCCTGATGTCAAAAGTAGAATATAAAACTAAGTTTGGGCTCTTCTAAGAGCAAGGCCCTAGGTGATAGTACAGGTCTCATGCTGCCTCTGGCAGAGGGACCCTCTCTCAGATGGAGCTGGAATCTCAAAAGCACACAGGCAGAACTGCCAAGGAGAGTATCTTCAGCTGGAACAGGAGACTGCTGCTCTCCCTCAGCTTCCACATGTGCTCCTCTCAGTTAGTAGTAGGAGAGGCAGTTTGGGGCAGGAAGGAAAGGAAAAGAACACTCATCAGTGTCAGGCATTACACAGATGGTTATATTTAATACCTACGATTGCATTTAATCCTTGGAAGAACATTCTGAGTTAGTTTCTAATGTGGGGACAAAAATTCCTGAAAACTCAACTTATAAAAATCAGCATTGATTTTAGTCCATAGTCACCACCCTTGTCAACTTGGGCCTATGGCTCCACAGTACACCACAGTGGGGAGCATGCAGAGGAGCAAAGCTACTCACCTTTTGTCACCAAAGGAAGCAAAGAGAGAGCTAGAGGGTGGGGCTGGGTCTCAATATCCCCTTCAAGGACACTCCCCAATGACCTAACTTCCTCCCACTCAGCCCCCCACCTCTTAAAGATTTCACTACACCCCAGCCTTGCCACAGTCTACGGACCAAACCTTTAGCATAGAGTCCTTGAGAAGACATTTAAGATCTAAGCCATAACATTGGTAAACTTAACAGATGAAGAAACTCTAAGTGTGTTAGCAATGTTTGCAAATTTTACAATTTATAAGTAATAAAAACTATATTTCAATCCCTGTCAAGCTTCTTCCAGTAGTTGTCCTCTGAAGGATCAGGGAAAACCTGCCCTTATCATTGGGCAAGTCTATTCAGTACAGGAAAAGGTAAACAGATGAATCAATAAATACAGGTGTCCTTCCATTATGCATGGATTATGCATCCTTGGATTCAACCAACTGCAGATCAAAAATATTCAAGCCGGGTGTGGTGGTACATGCCTATAATCCCAGTGGCTCAGGAGGCTCAGGCAGGAGGACCTCAAGTTCAAAGCCAGCTTCAGCAAAAGCAAGGCACTAAACAACTCAGCCAGACCTTGTCCCTAAATAAAATACAAAATAGGGCTGGGGATGTGGCTCAGTAGTTGAGTGCCCCTAAGTTCAATTCCCAGTATGAAAAAAAAAAAGTCAAATATAAAATTGTGTCTGTACTGAACAGATATAGGCATTTTTTTTTTGGTCATTATTTCCTAAACAATACAGTAAAACAACTATTTACATAGTATTTACATTGTATCAGGTATTGCAGATTTAGAGAATATGGAAGAATGTGCATAGGTTATATACAAATGCTTTGCAATTTTATACAAAGAACTTGAGCATTCACAGGTTTTGTGATCCTGGAACCAGTACCCTGTGGATACCTATGGATGATGGTATGTTCATTAAAAGAGTACGGGAGTTCATAACCCACTTGAATCTAATGTATGAAATATGATATGTCAAGAGCTTTGTAATGTTTTGAACAACCAATTTAAAAAAAAAGAGTACAACTAAGCTTCCTCAGCCCTGTGACCTGCACCTCTTGTGCATTCACCCTCTCTCCAGGAGCCCTGTGCCTTACTTTCTTTGAGTTCCACTACCTCTTCCATCCTTATGTTCATAGCCCCCTTCTAGATGACAGCCCAAACTTTCAACCTTTCCCAAACTTTCTTTCTATCAAAATGTTCCTATCTTACATGCCACTCATGGAAGGGAGTGCTGTCTGACAAGTTAACGCATTAGATCAACATGTTCATAAGTGGATACTTTAACTTGACCCCAAACTATAAATAATGTATCAATTTCTGGGCTTCATAGCAAGATCAATGAGGGGATCTTCTTTTTTTCTGGAAGAGTCTTTTCTGAACCCCTCAAATTATACCATCTAGCCCACCTTAAGCCTCTGTGTCAACAGCGTTTTTATCCTTATAAAATAAAATAAAGGATTTAGGATTTAGGCATGATTGTCAGATGTATAGGTTAGATAACAGGTTGTAGGAAATAACCTGAGGTACCACAGAGCTTTCACAGATAGTAGCAATAAAACACTTTCTGTCTGGTCTGTAATATCCTGTATCCTGTTAGTGCTGGCCCTGCAATGGACAAAATTGCCACTTCTGCTAAATTTCATGGCCAGTGATTCTGTGATATGAAGAAATGCCCAGTATAGATTAAAATGAAATCATCAATGGCCTTACACTGACTACTGATGACAGACTGGGACCATCTCTTCCAAAAAATACCTTCATAGCTCACCGCCTCTCTGTGGAGTCCAGTAAACAGGGTGAGAGTACTTGGGGAAGCAATCACAGGACAGCACACACACAACACAACCCACTCAATGTTGTCCTAATTGGACACAACATAGTTTTATCTCAGGGCTCCCTGATTTTAATATTCCAATGTTCATATGTGACAAGAAAGAAGCCAGATTATCCGTTGAGCCTGGTACATGAAAAGCTTTGAATTATTTGCATTTATAATGCCATTTATATTTGGCTTTAGAATATGATCTTGCCCTTGAATGAGTACTTGGTTGTGTATGATAAGTCTAGGTAATAGCTTCTAACAAGGAAACTAAGTCAGGCTATGAAGATCTTATCCAGAAGAATGCAAAGGAGTTTCCTGATTTGTTTTTTTCTGCTTATTTTCGGCAGCCTTTTCCATTGTCTGCCTGTTTTGGACTTCTCTGACCTCCATGACACAAAACGGAAATTAATCCTTTTCTCCTCTAGTCTCTTTCTCCTTTGTGGTTCCTTTTCCTCTCCCTTGTCCTCCAAAGGCCAATCCTGGTTCTTTCCTCAACCCTTATTTGTCTCGACAGAGGCGATTTCTTAGAGCTACTTGTCACAATGTCAAGTCATCACCTTGGTCCCAAATCTTTTTTTTTTCTTTCCTTTTTTATTTTAGTCTATTGGTTTAAAATCCTGTTTTTCCGATAATCTGAATATCTCCTTTACGCAGTGAGTTCAAGAAAAGTCAAACAAAACTCCAAAGGGAGAATACAGCGTTTAAAGAGCTAGAATGTTCCCTGTTATTGGAGATGTCTAACCCTAGGCCAAACATTCCTTTGGCAAGAGGAGCCAGAGGGCTCCGAACACTGGAAGTGAGGCTGGACTAAAAGAACTTTATTTCTGGTCCCATCCACAAGATTCTAGAAATTATTACTTTTTCACCAAACAGTTTCCCCTTTCAAAATTTCCTTGGTCATTCAGACTCAAAATAATGGAGTCATTGTGGTCCTCTCTTTTGCTTTTCTTTCCTATCTCCCTAGTCACCAAGACCTACTGGTTCTCTTGCGTAGCTTTGCTTGCTCTTCTCCACTATCTATTCCCATTGCCTTTGGCAGCAAAATTAAACGGATATAACCAATGTCCTTGAGTTGAATCTGGGATGAATCTGGAGCCAGAGCCTCAATAGCAATTTTGTTTTGCCAGCAGGTAAACAATCTCAGAGGAGAAGGCTTGAATAATACAAGCAATGAAAGCCAGGACCAAGGATAGGGAGGAAAACAAGGGTGGAGGTGCGCCCACAGCCACTCCTCAGTTGTCAGGGTGCTGCTCTGTCGTCTGGGTTGACTGCTGGACTCTCTGCCATCTCTAGACTCTCCCTCCCAGATGAGCCGAGTTTGACTTGTTAAGTTTATTTTCCTCCCTACTCCACCTCATCCCTCCCAAACCCCTCAATCTCCATGTTTCCTTCACTATCCAAAGACTTCTCACCTACTTAAACAGACCCACTTTTGCTTCTTAGAGGGAAAAAAAGGAGCATGTTTTCACTGTACTTGTTGGGACCCTTTCCTTAGATCCTACATCAGGTTCCATTTTGACATCACCTCACAGGACCTCCTGTTTAGGATATTGTAACTGCCTTTCAGACTCTCGAAAACCTCACACTGGCGTACAGTTATACCAGATTAATCTTCATGAAACAGTTATTTGTATTAGTCTCTTCCTTAGAAACATGTTAATATATTCTCTTTTCCATGGAATAGAGTCTAAAACCTTGTCTTATAATTAAAAGCCTTCCAGAATATCTTCAATTTCTTTTCCCCAACACCCCTTCTGCTAGACAAATTTCTCTTCTGTTTCCTGATCACTGTATTTTATTCACTCTTCATCTGGGCGAGCATCCCTCCCTCGAACTGAAGGTCTCTTGCTACCTCCAGTTATCAAGATTCTATTAATTCTTAAAGATCCAACTAAACATATCCCTATTGTTTAAACTTCTCCTCAAATTTCAGTAATAGAAATTTTAGTTCTCTTTTAGTTCTCTCCTCTTTTTTATTCTCTAAGACTGAATATGAAGTAGTTGATGGCTTCTTGTACCCAAAGAATTACAACTTGTTGTAGTTAATGCACACATCTTAGTTTTTCTACTAGCTTACTTCCTGGAGCTCTAATATTTCTTTATGTACACCACAGTTTTAAACACAGTGTGTCATACACAGTAGATGTTTAAATTTCCCACTGGCTAAATAACTAAATGAATGAATTAATCTTTTCTAGCAATGACTCTTAAATTCTTTTTTCTTAAACAACTCTAAATGTTGCCTTAGCAATATTCCTTAAGTAAGGCAAGTGCTTTGATCTCAAATTACAAAAAAATAAAGACTTGGGAATCAAACTATAATGAGTATTATTTGCTATCTGTGGTAAAGACAGTGCTTTGGTAGAGTGGCTGATAGGAAACTTGAAAGCAAGTTTCTTCTCTTCTGAGAAACCCATTCACAATTACCTGGAGTTACTAAAATAGCTGCATAGAAAAAGAATTTCACAAAATACAGCACCCCTTTTCAAAACACTAGAAAAACTAGGGATAATAGGAACACATCTCAACATCGTAAAGACTATCTACGCTAAGCCTGAGACCAACATCATTCTAAATGAAGAAAAATTGAAGGCATTCCCTCTAAAATCTGGAACAAGACAGGGATGCCCTCGTTCACCACTTCTATTCACATAGTTGTTGAAACACTAGCCAGAGAAATTAGACAAAATAAAGAAATTAAAGGGATATGTATAGGAAAAGAAGAACTTAAATTAGCTCTATTTGCTGACGATATGATTCTATACCTAGAAGACCCAAAAAAACTCCACCAGAAAACTTCTAGTACTAGTAAATGAATTCAGCAAAGTAGCAGGATATAAAATCAACACCCATAAATCAAAGGCATTTCTGTATATCAGTGACAAATCCTCTGAGAAAGAAATGAGGAAAAATTACCCCATTCACAATATCCTCCAAAAAAAAAAAAAGATACTTGGGAATCAAATTAACAAAAGAAGTGAAAGATCTATACAATGAAAACTACAGAATCCTGAAGAAAGAAATCAAAGGAGACCTTATAAGATGGAAGAATCTACCTTGCTCTTGGATATACAGAATTAATATTATCAAAATGACCATACTACCAAAAGCACTATAAAGATTTAATGCAATTCCAATTCAAATCCCAATGGCATTCCTCATAGAAATAGAAAAAGCAATCATGAAATTCATCTGGAAAAATAAAAGACCCAGAATAGCTAAAGCAATTCTAAGCAGGAAGAGTGAAGCAGGTGGAATCACTATACCAGACCTTAAACTATACTACAGAGCAATAGTAACAAAAACAGCATGGTATATAACCAAAATAGGCTGGTAGACCAATGGTACAGAATAGAGGACACAGAGACTAACTTACAAAATTACAATTATCTTATATTAGACAAAGGTACCAAAAACATGCACTGGAGAAAAGATAGCATCTTCAACAAATGGTGCTAGGAAAACTGGAAATCCATATGCAACAAAATGAAATTAAACCCCTATCTCTCACCATGCACAAAACTTAACTCAGAATGGATCAAGGACCTAGGAATTAAACCAGAGACTCTGTGTCTAATAGAAGAAAAAGTAGGCCCTAATCTTTATCATGTGGGATTAGGCCCCAACTTCCTTAATAAGACTCCTATAGTGCAAGAATTAAAACCAAGAATAAATAAATGAGATGGAATCAAACTAAAAAGTTTCTTTTCAGCAAAAGAAACAATCTGTGAGGTGAACAGGAAGCCTACATCCTGGGAGCAAATTTTTACCACACACATGTCAGATAGAGCACTAATCTGTAGGGTATATAAAGAACTCAAAAAGGTAAGCACCAAAAAAACAAATAACCCCATCAACAAATGGGCCAAGGACCTGAACAGACACTTCTAAGAAAGAGGATATACAATCAATCAATAAATATATGAAAAAATGCTCATCGTCTCTAGCAATCAGAGAAATGCAAATCAAAACCACTCTAAGATAGCATCTCACTCCAGTCAGAATGGCAGCTATTATGAAGACAAACAACAATAAGTGTTGGCAAAGATGTGGGGAAAAATGGTACACTCATACATTGCTGGTGGGACTGCAAATTAGTGCAGCCAATTTGGAAAGCAGTATGGAGATCTCTTGGAAAACTGGGAATGGAACCACCATTTGACCCCGCTATCCCTCTCCTTGGACTATACCCAAAGGACTTAAAAACAGCACTACAGGGACACAACCACATCAATGTTTATAGCAGCACAATTCACAATAGCTAAACAGTGGAGCCAAACTAGATGCCCTTCAGTGGATAAATGGATAAAAAAAATGTGGCATTTATACATAATGGAATTTTACTCAGCAATAAAAGAACAAAACCATGGCATTTGCAGGTAAATGGATGGCGATGGTGTTGAAGAAGATAATGCTAAATGAAGTCATCCAATCCCAAAAAAACAAATCCCCAAATGTTTTCTCTGATATAAGGAGGGTGACTCATAGTGGGATTGGGAGGGAGAGCATGGGAGGAATAAATGAATTCTAGATAGGGAAGAGGGGTGGGAGGGAAAAGGAGGGGGCAAGGGATTAGCAAGGATGGTGGAATGTGATGGACATCATTATCCAAAGTAGATGTATGAAGACTTGAATTGGGTGACAACATACTTTATATTCAAACAGAGATACAAAAATTGTGGTATATATGTGTAATAAGAATTGTAATGCAAAAAAAAAAAAGATAGTGTTACCTTAGATTAGGTAGAGGGAAGCGAAAGGAGGGGAAGGCAGGGGATGTGGGGATAAGAAAAACAGTAGAATAAAACAGACATTATTAGTGTATGTATGTATGTGACTGTATGACCAATGTGATTCTACAATGTGTATACTCAGAAAAATGAGAAATTATATCCCATCTATGTATGATATATCAAAGTATATAAGTGCATTATACTGTCATGTATAACTAATTAAAACAAACAAAAAATTTAAAAAATAAAATAGCTGCATATATATAATCCTATTGTTGATGATTGAAATTAGCAAACAAGCCTGAAATAAAATTACATGACTACTAATTTTATATTGCCACTTAAGGGCATGATAAACAACTCACACAGAAACACAATATAAATGAGATGAGTCCTCCACAATTAAATTTAACCAATGTTTCTGTAAGATTTTACCAGGCTCAAGAGATTTATTCTTTTACTTTCATATCCTGATAAAAGGAGGTAGCTGCTGGCTGAGAATTTACTAGTCGCCTGTTTCAAAAACATGAAAGTTTATCCAATGTGACAATGTCAATTTGAAAGGAGATTTTATTAGGTGTTACTCATAAGTTCAGGACCATCCATTTAGCATCAAAGCAGGTATGTTAAAAAATGCATCCACATATTTGAAACTGAAATGACATAAAAAACCAATGATATTACTTGAGTTTTTAGAAAAAACGTGTGGGTAAATGCCATCCAGCAGCAATATGGCTAACCCGGTACACTTCCAGCATCTATAGTATGATGACAGTTATTTGTTCAAGCCGTTGATAACTTCCAGACACTGTGTTAAGTTTTAGGAATAAAAAGATGAGCAAGACACAGCCCTAAAGGAACTCTTATTTTAGGCTGAAAAACAGACGTGTAAGTTAGCATAAGATGAGGTACCTGCTTTAACAGAGAGGTATGACTCAGATGTAGTAACAAGAGTGGCCCCAAACTCTGCCAGGAAAGCAAGGAGAGAGAAGGAGGAGGAGGAGGAGGAGAAGGGGGAGTAGGAGGAGCAGGAAGAGAAAAGGAGAAGGGGGAGGAGGAGGAGCAGGAGGAGAAGGAGGAGGAGGAGGAGGA
>NW_026000016.1:6992321-6997295 GCF_001458135.2 Marmota marmota marmota | reverse complement strand
GAGAGGGAGGAGGAGGAGGGGGGAGGAAGAGGAGGAAGAGAATGGGTAGGAGGAGGAAGGAGGGAGGGGGAAAGAGTGCTTCCTCTAGAAAGGAGCACTCAGATGTTGAAAAATAAGTAGGATCTTAATCACATTAAAGTAAGACTGTTACTGGTAGAGTGACTAATTTGCCTAAGGCAAGAATGCACTAGAAAATGTTTTAACATGCACCTTCTAAATCTTCTAAACTTAAATTTTGTTTAGTATAATTGAAACATTGAATTAATTGCACTTTATTTAGAATTTTAGAATATTTTAAGTAGTGATATTTTGATAATGAGGAAATATTTTTTCATTGTATTATGTTTTGCAGAAAACTCTTGACAGTTTTCTATGAAGACACAGATTCACTATTGAAGCATATAGTTCCTTTAGCCTGGCAAGCCACCAAAATGACCCTTCTTTATTCAGATATAGAGGAGATAAGGTTGCTTCTGAGGAGATGAACAAACATCCTCATACCACAGAGAAGAGACACTGTGAGTGAGTTAACTGAAAGCTCTGTCAACAGAGATGTTGAGAGGCCATGCCTATTTTGCACAGAGCCCTGACTGTGCTTGACCCTAGGGAGAAGCAACTGCTGTAGCATTAGTCACCCTTAATACCACTGCAAAGAACATAACTGGGTACAACCTCTCAATAAAGAAACCTGGCAGTCTGCATCAGAAACATTTATTCATTTCCTTTGACCACTAATCCACTTCTAGACTCAAAAATGATTCAAATTGTGGCCTAACAATTCTACAAAATTATTAGTGAATATCAAAGTGTGAAACATGATATATCAAGAACTATGTAATGTTTTGAACAGCCAACAATAAAAAATTAAAAAAAAAATAATAATTTGTTATGACACAATAATATAAAAATAATCAGGAGGACTGAGGATGTAGCTCAGTTGTAAAGCACTTGCCTAGCATGTGGGAGGTCCTGAATTCAAGCCCCAATACCATGATTAAAAAAAATAATCAGGAGGAAACTTGTGGCCTGACATTTCAATTATGGATGTATAAATTATGAAGATTCCATAAAATAAAGCATTATGCAGGCACTAAAATAGTGCTTATGAATAGCATATCATTTATGTCTCAAATATACAAAAACATTTTGGCATTTTGAATATACCAGCTTTGATGTTGGATAGATGGTTCTGTGCCCATAAGTAGCTTCTAATAAAATTAATGAAATCTCCTTTCAAACTGATATTATTGCATTGGATAAACTTCCAGGTTTTTGAAATAGAAGATTAGTAAATTCTCAGCTGGCAACTATTTCCCTCTTTTAGCATATGAGAGCAAAAAGAATAAGTCTTTTAAGCATATGGAAATCTTACAGGAACGTTGGTTAGAGTTGATACTGGAGGTCTTGTCTCATTTACATTTTTGTCTATTTGTAGAATTGTTTATCTTAGACTTCGGAGGCATTTTAAAATTCTTGGTCATATAATAATTTTGTTTCAGGGTAAGGAAAATGTTCATTATCTCATGCTAAATTAAGGAAAAATAAGTTCATGAATGTGTACATAGAGTAAGACTTCTATTAGCCGTGCCATCTCTTCCTTCTCTCTGCCTCCTGCCAATTGCCAGTACCATCCATGTGTGCAGAGATCTTATCTGTGTATCAATGTTGAACCAGTGACTATCACAGAGTAAGCACTGGATAAATATGTTTTGATGAATCAACTAATTTTGTAAGCAGTACATGTGGATTCCCTTGCTAAACCCTTACCATTTAGATACATTGAAGGTATAACCCATGGACAGAAAGGTCTGATGATTAGTGTCTGCAGAGTTCAGAGAATGATGCAACCGAATGGTTGACTTTCCCTCAGGACCCGTGAGGGTCTGCAGAGAATTCCTAGGGAATTCCTCTGGTGCGAGCACAAGCCCATCTTCCCTCTTTTCTACCATCACACCTCCTGTAACCCCTTGGTCACTTAAATCCTTTATCATTCCCTAGGTTGGTCTGGGTATTCCCTATCCCCACATCAAGTCTTAGGGTTGGGAATGAGGTTCTATTGCAAAGTGGACCATCTGTTGTACAACTCACTATCTCATTTTTCTCAGTCTTATCAAAGTTATTATTATTTTTTTGCTATGTATCATTGAGTGTGCCATAAGAAGGAAGAAAATCTTTCATTATCATGAATATAAATGCCTTGTGAAATGACTAGGATATTTTATATATATATATATTTGCTACCAAAATAGCAAGACAAATTTTTCTATGGGTAGTTAAGAATTAAATTAATTGTCTATTGTATATATATATATATATATATATATATATATATACACACATACACACACTTTTTCCCATTTCCTGCAATTGTCATATTAATATTTAAAAAGAATAACCATTTTAAAGCTCATTGACTAATTCACTAACAATTTTTAACATATTTCTCCATTAGTCCACAAGCCTATTAAAGGAAACCATAATTTAAAGAAGAATATTAAGTGATAATTAAGAAAAACCCTACGGAAACATTGTTTTCTTTGAAATCACACCAAAACTGAATAGAATATCATATCACACTTTTCTATGTCTTTCCTTAGTCTGTTCTGTGCTGTTTTCACAAGAATGCCTGTGAATGGGTAATATATAAAGAATTTATCTTTTCACAGTTCTGGAAGTCTAAGATCAAGATGCCAGCATATAACAAGGACCTCCTTGCTATGTCATCTCATGTTGGAAGGCTGAAAGGCAAGAGAAGGTGTGTGTGTGTGTGTGTGGCTCTCCTTTTTATAATGAACCTGCTCCCATGATAGTGACATTAATCTATTCATGAGGACACAGCCCTCTTCACCTCATCACTTTAACAGTCTTACCTTTTAATACTGTTACAATAGCAATTAAATTTCAGCATGAGTTTGGGAGGGCATAAACATTCAAACCATAGCAATATTCCAATAAGATCAGACCTCCAGAACTATTTTGAAGCAACACACAATTTGTACACAGTTTATCCAAAGTTTGCATTTCAAAGATTCCTTCTGACCTCTAATTTCCTGCAGCTCCTAAACTCTGAAACAGTGAGTCTAAATACACAGTATAACCCCTCTCGTTAAGATTCCAGTTCTGTACTTATTAAGAGATTTGGATCTCTATAGTAGGCAGAGAAATCTGAATCTCAGTCTCAGTAATGAAAGTTGATAATTACTGTGGTAAGTAAGGCTGGATTTTTATGCATTTTGCTGGCCTGCCCAGTCATTGAATATACACCACTTTTGGGAATCAGAAACACTTGGGGCAGGTCCATGGTGGTTTTTGTTTACACACTTGCTTACTGAGTCACTGTATTTATTTTGCTAAATGCAAATCAGTTAAATTTCAACCACATGCTGACCACTGGGAGAAAATAAACAAAACAAGTAAATGTATATTTTTTCAATGTGTAGTTCTTTGTATCCCTTACGTAGCCATTGTACATCATCTATCAATCTATTGCAGGGATCTTCCTTAGTCCCACATCTTCAAATATGCACTTCACCACAATACCCACATTCTCTAGCTCCTGAGAAGAGACTAATTGAGAGGGTGTGCTGTATTACAAAGCACAGTTTGCCTAAAAAGGAGATTGCCATCTTGCTCACTAATTTTACATTACCATACTGTGCTTCTATTGATATTATCACAATGCTTTCTACAGCTACTTACTGAGATTGCAAAAATACACAGATTGTTCTGTCATTAAGAAGAGTAAATGATTTTTTGAGCAATGCAAGAAAAACTTTTATGATCATTTTCCCTGGCTATAGTAAACTGTTCTAAGATTACAGTATGTGTTTATATGTAAACAGTCATGTGCAATATACATTGATGTGGTAGAGCTACCACACAGCTCTTGTACTACTGAACTGTTGAAGATGCCTTGCTCTCCCACAGAATGTTGGTTTTACGGTACATCAACAAAAGAGGCAATTGACATTGTTATAGAGATGTGACTCCACCTCAATTTTCTCACTTATTCCTAAATCACTGAAAAATAGATAAGAAAGGTTGGCCACAGTAGAACTTCTAGTATAATTGTCATCATGTAGGATTTGGTATCTCTGTGCATATCTGGTATGTGGAACATACCAGAAAATAAAACCACCCTAAAAAACACCATGGAAACAAAA
The DNA here is from genome assembly GCF_001458135.2 of Marmota marmota marmota. Taxonomy (NCBI): domain Eukaryota; kingdom Metazoa; phylum Chordata; class Mammalia; order Rodentia; family Sciuridae; genus Marmota; species Marmota marmota. The sequence continues at coordinate 6,993,132 of NW_026000016.1, read as the reverse complement.
ATATCTCTTTACTGAGAAAATGGGTTTCAGATCCCAATCTGTCACTTATTTCTGCAACACTCTGGGCAAGTACAGCGTGCCCATTTACTAAAAGCCTGAGCATTATAAATAAGACAAATGTTGGTTTGACCAAAAGCTCCACCACTTACATCCTTGTGACCTTGAGCAAAATATTCCTTGGGCCTCAGTTTTCTTCATCCATAAAAGTGATATAATAATAATATCCAACTCATTAAGTTGTAAATATTACATGCAAGAATGCATGCAAAGTGCCTAGCATAGCATCTGGTAGATAGTAAACTTCCAATAAATAATAGATACCATTATTACTATTAGGGCTTTACATTCTTCAACTCTAGAAGATAACTGGATGAGACAATATCTGTGGGCCCATCTAAATATAATAGTCTATGACTGAACTGGGGGATAATTATACCTTATAAAAGAATTCCTTACAAAAAGATTTAAATAAAAAGTGTCATTTCCTTCATGAAGAATATTAATCTACACTTTAAGATCTTGTGTAAGGTAAAGATAGTATAGGAGTTAAGACTGTGTCCCTCTGTAGTTCATGGTTCTTCTTTCCCAACAGAACATAATGTTTGGGGAGGCAGCAGTTCTGTCTTGTTTGGCTTTGTAATCCCAATGCCAGCTCATTGAGTGACTTAAAAACATTGAAATGAAAGAAGGTTTTCATGATTGGAACAAGCAGCCTACAATTGTTGCCTTTGGGACTAGAACTGTGAATCAGTGGCAGAGTATGCACCTCCCATGCACAAGGCCCCTGGGTCAATCCCTCGGGGGGGGGGGG
>NW_026000016.1:6848390-6987631 GCF_001458135.2 Marmota marmota marmota | reverse complement strand
GATGTGTAACGGATGTGATGCTGCAATCTGTATACGGGGTAAAAATGGGAGTTCATAACCCACTTGAATCAAAGTGTGAAATATGATATGTCAAGAACTATGTAATGTTTTGAATAACCAACAATAAAAATTAAAGAAAAAAAAGAAATTTGTGGTGAAATGGAGGGAGCGGCAAGGTGGAGAGCAGGAGGTGCAGTCCAAGAAGAAGAGGGAAGGCAGGACAGAGCATGTGGGGTCTTACAGGACCTTTCAAGGCTTCGGCTTTTAACTTGGAATAAATGGAAACAACTCTGGAGTTTGAACGAAGAGGTGATATGACTTGATTTTTTTAAGTGGATTTCTTTGGGTGCTGTGTTGAGAGACTAGTCTGGGGAAGGAGAAAAAACGAATGTTCATTGGGGGTCTATTGCCTTTTAAACAGAGAGGAGATAATGGTGACTGGTTCATCATAACAGAACTGATGACAACTGGTCACATCCAGGATACATGGTTGAAAGAAATGTCTCAGGATTATCTTTGATAAGGTGTGGAATAGGAGGAAAGAGAGGAATCAAAAGTGAGCAACTGAAAGGAAGCCATTTCCACTGGTGGAGATGTCAAGACTGTGGGATAAAGAGGCTCGAAGGGAAATATTAGGGGCTCTACTTTTTGTTTTTTAACCTGTTTGATGTGGTGCATTGTAGAACTCTGAGTAGAATGCTAAAGAGACAGCTAGACACAGAGTCTGGAGTTCAAGCTTACTGCCAAGGATCAGCAAATACATGGTATTTAAAACTGTGAAACTGAATGGAATCATAAAGGCAGTGTGTATATATATATAGAAAAGAGTGTGGCCCAATGACTGAGTATGAGGTTCCTTGAATGTGTAGAGGTGGATAGCTAAAGAGAAATCAGCAAGAGACTGCAAAGGATTGGCTGGTGAGGAAGCAGGCGAACCAGGAAAGCATGGAGCATGGATCATAGAAGCCAACCACGCACAACACCCAGGGAGAGGATGAACCCTCAAGTGCTGCCAGGGGGTCAGTATGATGTTGGAAAATGGACCATCGTAATTAGCAACATGGTGACTTGATAAAGGAAAATGTGATGGAGTGAAAAGCCTGATGGGAAGGATACAAAAGAGAATGAGTGGAAGGAAATTAGAAATAACGTGCATAATGAACTCCCAATCAGTGTTTATTAAAAAGAAATGGAGAGGGGCTGGGGTTGTGGCTCAGTGATAGAGCTCTTGCCTAGCATGTGTGAGGCACTGGGTTCGATCCTCAGCACCTTCATAAAAATAAACAAATAAAATAAAGACATGTGTCCAACTACAACTAAAAAAATGAATATTAAAAAAAACAAATAAAATAGAGGCATTGTGTCCATTTATAACTAAAAATAACTTTAAAAAAAGAAATGGAGAGAATTGGAATGGTAGCAATACGATTAGTGGACTTGAGAGAAGGGTTGTTTGTTTTTTTGTTTTTCTCTTTTTAAAAAATTTTAATTGATTTTTCTAAATAAATGACAGTGGAATGCATTACGATTCTTATTACACATATAGAGCACAATTTTTCATATCTCTGGTTGTATGTAAAGTATGTTCACACCAGTTCATGTCTTCATACATGTACTTTGGGTTATGATGTCTATCACATTCCACCATCATTGCTAACCCCCTGCCCCTTCCTTTCCCTCCCGCTCCTCTGCCCCAAGATGAGAGAAATGAAAACATATCTGTGTGCTGATGAGAATAATCTACAGGAGAATGAGAAGAATTTCCAGGACAATTTTCTGCTTTGAGAGAGGAAATGATCTAATGAACAAATGGGGCAGAGCTTTGGCTACAGATAGGAAGAGTTCCTCCATAATCTTCAGCAATGAAGATGAAAGCAAAATGGGCAAGTTTAATCAAGTGGTTATTTCTTTTCACTCTTCTAATGCTGAAAATAGATTAACTTCTTCCTTAAATTCTCATTTTAATTACCACAACAGCCCTGGATTTATTATTGTAAAATTGCAGATGTTATGGTGATAATTCTAATTCACCTGCCTTTTTAGGAACACATCTATTACCTGAAGTAAATTATTCCTTAACAATATAACTCACTTTTGGAACCAGCCATGGAACACTGATTTTTTAGAATAGACTCTTAAATACAGATTTATCATATAGCTTATGCTCTTTCTCAAACAGAAATCTGTGATAATATTCCATATCTGAATTATCTTTCAATATTATGAAGAAACAGTCCGAAGTACTCTTTTGATTACTCTTCATCTTTTCTGAATATCTATGGTCCCCATCATAGATATCATCTATTTAACATTTAATCAACTGAAACCTTGTGTTGTTATTTCCTATATGTCCGATGTGTGTGTTCAAATACACATCCATGAACCTATTATAACTACTTACAGAATGTGGTCCACATTTGTTTATATTTCTGCATAACTCATGATGACTAAAGCAGTATCTTGAAAATAAACAAAACTTGGAAATTACTGGAGAAACATCCATTGCCATATTTCAGTTTCAACATAAGTAGAAAATAAATAATAAGCATAAGTCCATGGAGACACAAGTTTCCTGGGCTTTGGACCTATCCTTCAAAGGATGAGGTAACTTTCTAAAGCTAATATCAGATCATCTTTAAAAGAATATTTCTCTTTTAAAAATTGTGCAAAAAATGTTTCCTGAGCAAAAGACCAACTGAAAATAAAATTGCTAGAACTACAGGTCTTCCACTGTAAACCTCAGGTAGAGACGATGGCTGCCATATTTGCTGATAATGAAAGGTTAAGTGTAATCCCACATTGTGAGTTGACATCATAAAGATTCTCATCATTGTAGCATGTCAGGTATAATTTGTATCCACTCTTCTTTCTCATCTAAGATTGATTCTCCTCTGCTTTACCTTGCTGCAAAGTATCTTTCAAGAGAAAGTCTTATACTGTATTATATTATATTATATTATGATATCAGGCATATAAAGGCATTTGAAATATACTTGTAAAACTTAATTTTCATGGAGGAATCTTCCAGTGATAAAATTTTTTTATGAATTATAGTTCTTAATTACTGGAGAGCAATTTTACATGTGAAAGCAACATTTGTAGTAATAAATTACACAGTGCAAAACATTACATTAGTCAATAACTTTTTTAAATGTAGTAAAAGTGATATATTTCACAAACATTTACTAGGTTTTACTCTGTTAATGGAAATTGCAGTCATTATAGAACAGCTAAGAAATACAGAAACACACAAAAGAAGTTTAAATTTTCTAAGTCCATCTCCCCAATAAATTAATTGCTAACATTTTATTACACTAATGCAATAAATATTTTCTGTGTAGTTGGCATTTTATAGTATCTACTTTATAACATGGTTTTGATGTAATTAATAATATGATATCAATGGTCTTCTAGGTCATTAGTTTTCTAAAACATCATTTCCAATGGATGCAACAGTATAAAGATACCATAATTTATTTTATATATTCTCTGTTGTTGGTAATTAAATGTTACTTCTAATTTTTCACTGTTAATAAAGAATGATAAAATACAAATTACTCAAATTTAGGCTGTTTCCTCAGGTTAAATTCATCAAAGAATTATTTAGTCAAAAAGCTTAAGCATATTAGGACTTTGCATACATATTGAAAGCAGTTCTATACAAGGCTTAAGTGATTTACATTCATCACAAAGCATTAGAAAACTACTATTTTCCCTCTAATCTGATATTAGTCTGGGAAGTTTGCTCCTCCTTTAAAAAGAGAATGTTATCATATTTTGTAAATTTGACAGATGAAAAATATCTTGTTTAAATTTGCATTACTTTGGATCATGGTATGTTGAAATCTTTTCTACTTTTCTGGTTGTTTATAGTTTATATTTTGGAAATTCTTGATTACATCTTTTGCTTCGGTGTGGTCTTCTTTCTATAAATAAGATTTTCATTTCTATATTTATAAATTAAGAACATTAGTCACTTGCCCTCACATGTTATAAATATTTTTACTTTGTTCTCTTAATTGTATTAAAAGATGACTTTTAAACACTTATTTTTATATTTTTTTAAATGCTTGAATTTTTTGGTTTTTAGATTTTAAAAATAGACATTTTTATTTTGGTTCTTGGCTTCTCATTTATCTTCTTAATAGAGCTCCAATTTACTTTCTCTATTTCTATTTAGGTATAGCTGGGGGCAGCCAGGTACTGTAATTAGAAGCCCTACCCTTCTTCTAACCAGGGGATGAATACATGGGTATAACTAGGCCCATACCACATACCTTTTATGAAATATTAATTTTTAGCTGAGGAAGAAAGAAACAGAAATAATGGGAAGAATGGCCAGTGTCTCTTTGGGGGGTTCTTCTTCCTGCCCAAGAGAAGGTAAGCCACCTGAAACTTATTTGTTAGTGAATAACAAAACACAAATATTCAGAAATATATTTACAAATGCGAAGCCCCTGATAGATTTATTCCACATGGGCTCTGGAACTAGACCAAGAAAAGATAGTTTATTTAAGGGGGTACATCAAAGGCAGGGATTAGGTTTCAAGGGCAAAGTCTTGCTTTGTGACCAGTCAGCAAGTTGATTGACATCTTGGCAGGTAACACCCATCTCAGGTGCTGTGTAGGATCTCTAGCAGAGCTTGAGGGGAAAGTTCACCTGCATCAGGGGATCAATCCCTGTGGGAGTGCCATGGTAAGTCCCCAGTGCCAGACTTATCCCCTCATTAGGCTACTGTAAGCATCATAGTCCACACTCAGCCCACGGATGGGTCGTGACACAGAAAAATGTTAGAGTTCATGCAACTTCAGTTGAAATGTCTTGACAATACTGTTTCCTGCTATAAAATCATTTCTATAGTTCTGGCTTCTTAGTCTCCCACATTTTCATGGTAATTCCCATTCTCCAAGCCTTCATATCAAAGCATTCATATTAATTTGCTGAGCTCCTGATATTAGTTCAATGGCTACCTTTTCCTTAATGAATCAGTCAGTATAAACTAGACAATTCCAACGTTTAAAAAAAATAAAAATTAAAAAAACAGAAATCTCACCAAAGTTCATTTCTCATTCTCTGCGGTGCTATCAGAACTCTTGTGCTCCTCAGGGTCACTGAGGATGCCTGCTGACAGAACTTTAAAATTTATACCTGCTGCCACGGTTCTAGAGGTAGGGAGGGGAAGGTTAAATCTCCGAAATGTTCTGGTCTGAAGTGACTTCTGTTTACTTTTCATTGGTCCAAGCAGGTCACATGGCCAAGCCAGATGATACAGAGGAAAGGACGTATGACCCCTTCCCCAAGGATATACAGCAAACATTTGGAAATAATATTAGAGTCCACTATAGTTAGTTACTCAGTATGGTACAAGTTAATGGTACAAGTTTCCTTTTAGAAATAACATTAGTAGTACAAATTTCCTCTCAGAGTTCTACCTTTGATATTATGTTTAGAAAGGTCTTCCTAACACTAAAATTATATAAATGTTTCTTGAAATTGCTCTGTAGTTTGTTTAACATTTTAATCTCAATTTTCCAAATTGATGTTATACTTTGAAAATAAAAATAGTTGCACATAATTATGCCAAATGCTGCAGTATCACGCAATTTGTGATTTCACAATGCACATTAACGACATTTTTAGAATTTGTGCAGTAAAGGAAGCAGTTTAGTTTAATTTGGAGTTTCCTGTACTTATTTAGCCATAAAATTATTTTTTTCATGTTAACCTTATTAATAGCCCACAGGTTAAATGTTCCTTGGAACACATTTAAGAAATACTATTTTCTCTGAATTGGCATTTATTTTATTTTCCAGGACATAGAGTTCTACAGTTCTAATCCAAAAAGTATATTTTCCTAGCTCTAGATAGTAAATAAATTTTACTTCACCTGGCGGTTTGATGTGTTATTTTTATCAGATGCCAGTTTTTATATCTATTCTTGGGATTATTTCTGAGGTTTAGCTTATATTTTGTTCATTGTTCGTTTGGTTCTAGCACAAGCATTACATTGTTTTCATCATTATGTTTTTATCATGTTTCTTTATCCATTACTGCACATCCTTTCCTATTCTTTGACATTTTTTTTCTTTATTTCTATTCAACATTCCATGAAAAACTAGAGTACCTGCTGGTACAAGAAATTATGATAAGCAAATCACCAGGTAGGCACAGGGAAGACTGGGTCTCTACATATTTAGGGATTTATTCTATTGGAACTTGTAGTTGTTTGAATAATTAATTACACAAATTATTACTTAGAATTTCTATACAATCTATAAAGAAATATAGAGCCATAAAATTGAGTTAGTAAGAATATGCCTAAGTCTTCCTTCAACTCGATGATTTTGAACTGGTTCTTCAAGGACAAGGGAGAAATAAATAAGATACAAGGAAGAGAAAAAAAAAATTCAAGCAGAGGAATCTTAAAGGTTTTGAAGCACGAACTTACTAACTATTCAGGAAACTAAAACCATCCTACCCAGAGCACAGAGCAGATAGGGAAAAGGAGCCTAAGAGGCAGCAGTTAGGACAATGGGAGCCATGTGACAAGGACCCTTGTAAACCACAGGGAGGATCAAGCTTTTACTTCAACAGAAATAAGAAACAATGAAAGGAGCTTTAGTTAGTGCAGTTACAAGATCAGGAATTACACCCCTTCTTATTGTTGTTTAAGAAAAAAATGAAGGAATTGAGGCTATGATGGGCATGAGCTGAATAAAGGAGACCAGTTATATCTTAGAGACACAGAGAACATTTAGAAGGTAAAAGCCAATTGATAATTCATGGAATTTACCCCTGGTTGGTTTGGAATCCAAAATCTATTGTGCTCTTGATTAGGATTGAGTGAATCTATAAATAGATTTGCGGACAGTTGATGTTTTGCACAATGTTTATGCTGTTCAACCAGGAACAAGGCTTTCTTTTTCATTTGTACACACCTTTCTTTATGCCCCCTTAGTAATATTTGTCTGTTTCCTGTAAATCACATAGATTTCTTGTAAGGCTGAATTTTAGGTGTGCTGTTTTCTTGTTATGCAATTTTTTTATTATTTAATTGTCACTGTATCTGGTATATAAGAAAGCCCTGGGCTTTGGTAATTATATTGTAACTCACCACCTTAAAACAGTATTCACTATTACACCTAATTTTTCCCTAATTGATTTTCTTGGGTTTTCTGCAAATGGTAATCACTGAATTTCTCCTTTTCAAAGGATATCCTGCCCTCCACTAACTTCCTTCACCACTGACTGCATTAGTAAGAAACTTCACAGACAATGACAAGTATGACTGCCTTATTCCTGGTTTTAAGAACACCAGTGTGGTTCTTTCCAAGTAACATTCGGAAGCATTCTAATACAGGCTACAAAAGGAAAGGATTACAGAGTTAAATACTTTGGGGAAACATCAGCTTGAACAGGCAACACTGATTTCTTCACAAGTTCATCTTCAGTGTCCCCATAACAATCTAGTGTACAGCATTTCCCAACTTGATTTGAACCTATAGACCCTTAATTCTTTTATCTCTTTTCCTTATCTTTTAAGTCTCCTATTTGGGGATGCAAATTTGGAAAATGCTGCCAAACTATTTTACTGTTGTTTTCCTCTTTGGTTGTAAGACAGGACCATTCCAACAAGTTTTCCCAGTCTTAGTCCCACATTCTTGGGACTAAATAAGCCCTACCTTCATGAATCCTGTCAGTCCACCCCAAGGATGAGAAGGAACAAGTATAAGGTAGTGTTTTAAAGTTTGAAAAGTCAAGCCATGAGGCAAATCATCTATCTCCTCCCATGGTGGATAGATGAGGGACACAACAATCTCTAGAAAAGTCTCCAATGGATGGCCTGATGTGTACCTGAATAACTCCAAACAGGTGGACTCACTTTAAAACTAAGGAATAAGTTACTTACCCTCCATTATAACCAGTGATCCATGCCTCTAGAATTCTCCAGCTACTTGATACATGACTAAGAAGACTGAGTGTGTGGTAGAAAATTTAAAAAATAAAATAAGGCTTCATAGGTCAGAATAATAAATATTAGGTTTTTTTAGTGATGTCATAATTCCAGTGAAATCTTGATATATATATATATATATATATATATATATATATATATAAATTTTCTCCAAAATTAAAGTACTCTTTTAGAATTAAACTAAATACACTTTCATCCTTCTACCTTTTTTTTTTTTTTAAAAATATATCTTATATCAAAGCAAATAGTTCACGGTACAAAATGTGACATAAGTTGGATGGCTGTTTTAAGAGAAACATGCATACCTCCATTACTGCCTGATGAAGAAACCTACTGGTTAGCTGTCTGGACTTGCTTGTCCACAGTGCCTCAAAAATGTAATCTACAACCACGAAGGCGTATGCTTTTTAAGGCATCAGCCATCTGTAGCAATGTTATAACAGTAGTCCCTGTCTTTTTTTCCTAGTGACTTCCCCATGGTACATGTTCCTTCAGTTACACTAGGAACTCAAATCATTTCACATCCAGAATCCCAAAAAAATATGAACATATCTCGATTCTATACCAATAACCAGAGATATTGCTTGAATAAAGATATTTTTATTTCCACTCATTAAATTGCTGTGTTTGAAATGTCTCAAACAAATGCTTTGGAACAGTGTCATGCCAAACGTACCCACACAAACAGAAAGGCAACCCGGCTTAAAAAAACAAAGTGCTAACAGCCACCATGCTCTGATTGGAGCCACATGGTACTCTGGGATGCCATGTGCTGCCTTTTCTACCAAAATTAAGTTGGAACATTTCCTCCTATGGGCCCCCCTCTCCCACTGCCTTCTCCATCTCTGATTTTGAACACATTGCAAGGAACTTGGATAAAGGACAACACAAAATAACTGTGACCAAATGTTCCTTTAACCCCTAAAGTGAGTTGTTCTGCTTTTTAATCCACAAGCTATCAAGATTATGTTTTACCTGTTCAAACAAAGACTCACTGAACTCCCAGCCACAATTATACTTGAGTTAATTTTTAGGAGGATTCTTCGCCCACGTGAGTGACTTCCTCTGGTTTTGGTTTAGGGTCTCGGTCCTCAGTTGTTTATGCTTGAGCAGAGTTCAGAGGTTGCATGAAGATGCAGAAATGGGGATCCTCCAGGATTCTCACCTGAAACACATTTCAGCATTGTACAACCTCATTCTATGAGGAAGTAACATGATGAAAACACATTTCACATAGGAGAAAAAAAAAATAAGACATGAAGTTTATTTAGCTTGTCCAGAATCCCGCAGATCCTAAGATATGAAAGAAAATGTAAGACTGAAGACTAACAGATGCCAAAGCTCAAACTCTGTCCTACCACTTGGCCTCTGACGGATTGCTTACATGAAGGTTTTACTTTAGCAAAAGAAAAGGGTATCTTTCAACCACAAAACAATAAAATATTCATTTCATTGAAATGTCAAATGTTCAATATTTAGTGCTGTTTTAAATGCAGTGTTTTGCTTAAAAGATACATACTCTGTGTTTTCCTTGACTTGAACAAAGCTTCAGAGTTTGACTCTTTCTAGTAGGGCCTCCTAGTGTGGACCACCATGACAGCACCATAGGTATTTCCCCTATGCCCTAGATGAAAAGTCTATGTATTTGGTGGGGGCAGTAATCAGGGATTGAACCCAGCACTTAACCACGGAGCCACATCTCTAGCCCCCTTTTTTATATTTTTTATTTAGAGACAGGGTCTTGCTGATTGCCTAGGACCTCACTAATTGCTGAGGCTGACTTTGAGCTTGCAATCCTCCTACCTCAGCCACCTGAGCCACTGGGATTACAGGCATGCTCCACTGCACCCAGCTCAGGCCACTCATTTGAATGCCCTGTGACTTGGAAACATTTACTGTAAATGAGCATTCTGTAAAGATGGCACCCGGGGGCCCCAGGGCTGTGGCTCAGTGGTAGAGCACTTGCCTAGCATGCCTGAGGCATTGGGTTTGATACCCTGACACCACATAAAAATAAAAACAAATAAAATAAAGGTATTGTGTCCATCTACAACATATATATATATATAGATAGATAGATAGATTTTTTTTAAAAGATGGCACCTTGCCCCAGCAGCTCACGATCCCCAAAGCCCTGGAATGCAGTAAGCAAGCGCCTTGTGCTGAGCCCTCTCCCCAGGAACATGCATCACATTTACACCTCACTTCTCACCATATTGCCTCCCTGCCCTGGCCTCCTGTACGTGCCTGGACCTTTTCTACATGTCAAAGTTAGTCAGAAGCCACTCATCTGTCATGAAAGAGAACTCAAGGATATTTACTCCGAACCAAGAAAACATATGGTCTAATTTCCTGAAGGGAAGAATGGAAGGAAAAGGTTCAAAGGGTGCTCGATTTATTTTTAGAGGAAAAAGTTATTGAACAGGGTAGTAAGTTTACTAAATGTTTTTAAAGAATAACTTTAAAAGACAGGTGTGCTAGACCAGGGGTGGTGTTTCCTAAATCCAGATCACATTTTAAGAAAAAAAAAAAATCTCTAAAAGGGAGTGTGTGTCAGGGAGTCATCTCCTTCACCTTGGAAGCAATAAGGTGCACTACTTATCCTACCACCCCACTCTGCAGCCCGGCAGGACTCAGATGAGTGATGCCTGTCTCCATGGGTTGAAACCTCTCCACTCTGATCCAGTTAGGAATTGATTCATACAACCAAGGGAGCTTTCAAATCCTTCCCATCATCCCCCACCAAAAAAAAATAATGTGACAACCAAAAGCTGAGGGCAAATACAGCTGTTTCTCTGTATCCACAGATCTGATAAAATAGAAATCATTTTTTTAAAAAATGGCATCTACTGAACATGTATTGACTTTTCTTCTTGTCTTCATTCCTTAATCAATACAGTGTAAGAAACATTTACATAGAATTTGCATTGTATTCAATGTTCAAAGTAATCTAAAGATGATTTAAAGTACACAAAAGGGTGTTCGTGGGTTATATACAAATACTATCCTATTTTCTATAGGGGACTTGAGAATCCTCAGATTCTGATATGAATGAGAAACCCTAGAATCAAACTCTCATGGAGGGTGAGAAATGACTTTAGAACCTAGCAAATACTCAGAAAGAAAAAGCTACAGAACCAAGCAAATAAAAGGAGTCATTCCCAGGCCATCGTCACTGAAATGAGGAGTATGTGGAAGAAGGCAAGCTTCCCTGAGAGTATTGTAAAAGGTTTGATCCTAACTGTGAACTTGGAACAGGCTCAGAAACAGAGGGTGGGGATTGCCTTCCACTTGGTGCTAAAGGCCCAGCCACTCGGAGTGCACACTCCAGGGCTGGGGCAGAAGTGGACAAAGCCTGTGGGAGAGCCAATCCAGTGAGCTCAACAGAAGAGAAATATGGCCTGGATTCTCACAGAATCTGTTACTGTCCTCAAACTAGGCTCAGATTTTCACCCTCCCCAACCAAGAGGAACTTGGACTTCATCCTTCCAAAGCCCTGATCAATGGTAGTATCAGGAATGGAACACAGATCAATTCATTTGTTACATGAATGAAATTTTACAATGAAACAACATGTAATTCTCATCCCAGTAGTGGGTACAATCATTTGTTAATCATTTTTGTTGTCTGGAGTTAAGATGGAATAAAATAAAATAACATTTTATTTTATTTGTGGGTTCTATGAACAATCAAGTTTCAATGACCCCAACGCAGAAACCAGGTGAGTAGCTCAACTGATGAGTAACCCAAGGTGACCACAGCCTGCATGTGTCACGCCTGACATCCAGTCATAGGGGAAATGTGCACCTTTAATAACTAGGTATACCTCTGCTGCATTTCTAAATGCAGTATAGAGTATGACCTTTCTGCCTCAGTTGTCACCCCACAAGAGTCTGAAGCCCTTTCTTATGATCTTCACCTCCTAAGCAAAGGTCTTCTTAGAGAAAGACCTCTTTGGGGGTAGGGGTCATGACTTGCTCATCTCTGTGCCTCATTATCTTCCCCCAAGCCACTCCTCCAATCCGCAGAATAGGGGCTTCTATGCAACTGATACTCCATAAATATTTATGGAAGTCAATCTGCTGTAACCTTCTTCATGCTAGCACTTTGACAGTGTGAAACCGCCAAGCCAGTCATCTTGAGAATAACAAAAACTGTTTTCCTAAGGAGAAAGCATATTTTCCAACGACACTTGTGAGCTTTTTCTGATTACGAAAGTAATGCATATTCATTATAGAAATTTGGAAAATTCAGAAAAGCATAAATAAAAAGTACAATAATTAATAATCCCATCATCTACAAAAGAATCATGGTTAATATTTTGATGCATATTCCTCAAGGTTTCTACGTACGGCATACTTCTCTATACATCTATTACAAAATTGGGATCATAGTGATTACTATTTTTAATCTTTTTAGCATAACTTATTAGCTTTGTCATGCATGTCCTTAAATATTCTTGAAGAACATGATTTCTAATGGTTGCAATGTGTTCTGCCATATGGATATTCCAGCATTCTGTAATTTAACCAATTTCCTTTGTTGGGTGTTTTGGTTATTTTCAATTTTCTACTATTATAAATAAAGCTTCAGTGAACATCCTAGTACATAAATCTTTGCACCCATTTTAATTATTTCCATATGTGAAATTCCTACAAATGAAATTCCTCAAACCCTAAAAAGCAAAACTATTTTGAAGATGAAAAACGATCTGCAGGCCAGGAACTAACTTATTCCATTTGAAGAGATAGGAACCAGGTAACAATCTCTTAGTTTCTAGGCACAAACCTTCAACCTTGATATTTTGGTTCATAGACTTACTCTCTTCCCAGACTATATAGAAGACAGTCTTCTTTTGGGTCAATGCCACATTAATGAAAGGAGATTTGGCTCAGCAGCCAGAAAGATCTGTGTTCCAATGCTGATACCTCCATTTATTAGCCATGTACCCTTAGCTAATATACTGACCCCTATTTTCAACAAATATGCAATCAAAGAAAGACAACTGCCTTTGTCAAAGAATTCTAGCTGACTACTCAAAACTGTCAATCTGTTCTCCCCTTCTTTGCTATTAAAGTGTTTTGTTTTGTTTACCCTGTTTGAACAGGTATCACACTTAGTACATTTATGAAAAGATCAGTTGCTTTCAGCTAGCTGTGGCCTTCTGTATTAACACTTAAGTCATAAGATGTAAGGAAAAAATGATTGTGAGATTTTTTTTCCTTAAAATTACAGATAGAAAATCCTCTTGCATTTTCTTCCTGCTCATGCTTGGAATGCAAATGTGATGGCTGGAACTCCAGCAGTTATCTTGGAGTAAAATGAAGCTATACTTCAAGAATATTGAAAGAGAAAAGCTGATGCATGGGTACTTCGTGATACCATGCAGCTGCCACATCTGCCAGAGACTTATCTATTCATACCGCATTTAACTGAAGGAATAAACCTTGTGTGGTTAAGTCACCATTATTTTGAGTTTTCTCCTATAGGCAGCCAAACTTAATTTTAAGTGATGAAAAAAATCCTTATTGCATAGTTGTTGTGAGGATAAAATAATTTATTAATATGCTTGGCATATGGCATTATCTCATAAGAATTAGGTCCTACTTTATACAATGATATCCAGTTTTTATCCTCAAAACATGTTAACCTTCAGCTGACCTTCTCTTGATTATCCTTTTGACCTCTACTGTGAAACCACAAAAGTCCTCCTCCTCTGACTTCCAGTTCAGGATTTTCTCCCCCTAATCTCAGCAGTTTATCTGCCAGAGATAAATTGTTCCCTTTTCCACTGCTTTCTGCTCCCTACACTGAAGTTTGGGTTTCCATGAATTTCCTGGGATTTCTAAACTCACATGCCTTCTCAGGGACCAAAATCAATTCTGATTTTCCTAATACTTAACTTACAAATGTACTCATAATATTTATCATAAAGAAGTATTGTTTATCATTCATTACTCTAAGTAGCTATCACACACTCACACATACCTGGGCCTGAAGTCTTAATTTACAGTTTGCATTATTTTACTGATCAGATCTGGCAGACTCCCTGATCTCCAGTCAGAAGACCCCTTTTACAGCCAAGTGCCAGTGGTGCACAACTGTAATCCCAGCTACTATGGAGATTGAAGTAGAAGGATGGCAATTTTGAGGCCAGCAACTTGACAAGACCCGGCCTCAAAATAAAATACAAAATAAATAAATAAATAAATAAAGTTCCGAGGATATAGCTTATCCCAGTGGTAGATTGCTCCTTGATCCAATCTCCAAGACCACAGAAGGAAGGAGGGAACACTTCCTAGCAATTTGAAAATCAGAAAAATACCTAATTACCCTTTTCAATGTACTGAGGACACATCAACCTATCTATCTATGTATCACTTTCTCTTCACGGACTGGAAGTCAGAGACTGTAAAAAGGGCAGAGCCTCATTTTTGAATGCTTAAAATTAAATTAATTTACCCAGTCACAAAGTGATTTGACTGAATTTGATGAGTTGTTAAATAAAAAACAAAGCAATTGTCTGAATTCAAAAAGCGCCTTCAGTTTTGTTTGCAAACATATATGCAAATAGAAATGGGACTGAATTATATTTAACAGTGAAAAACTGGAAACAATTTAAATGCAGCAGAGAATACATAGATTGTTACAACCATAGATGTCACTATCAGTTACAAAAGTTACGTTTTTAAAATAGATAACAAGAAGTAAAACGTTTATAATATCAGGAGAAAAAAAATTGCATACCCAGATGGCATAAACTAGACCCACTCTGTCCTTCTAATCTGTTACCTGCTGATTTTTCAGTTATTCTCTCACATTCGTGGGATAGTTTTGCACCAGAATCACCACATTTCTCTGCAGGAACAGTGTACCACCCAAACCTGGTCTGCAGATCTTGACTTCCAATGACTCTCCATCCCACCTAGCAACCGACTTCTATGATCCCTCTGAATCTTAATAACCAGAATTTTTCTGTCTTCTGAGTGTTAAAATTTGGTATCCCACTTACTGACACGATTACAGTTCTCCCACACTCTCCTTCCTCGCACACCTATTCTTTACATTTATTTCCACCTCAGGTCCCTTGGTCACCTATTGCACACCCTAATCAATTCCTTCTGCCCTCACACTTCTCCACCAGGGTGGCATAGCCTTCATTCTCTGAGTTTCTTCAGTTTTCTGGACCCTTTGTCCTCCTTCCCTCCTGTCCTATGAAGCTCTCAGCCTTAGACTGACCCAAATTTCAGAATTCTCCAATTTTACTCCCAGGCTGCTAAGTTCCACTGAGGTGTCCCCAGCCACACAGACTGGGTTCAGTTATTTTCCAACCTCAGCTGACCCTGCTGCTCTCTGCTCATTCCAGTAGCTCCCTATGCATAACCCTCAGCCTCTGTTGACCAGGGCTCTCCTTTTCCCTTGCTAACTTGGTGGAACCAATGTCCTTCTTCTGTCTCAAGTTCATCCCAATCCTTGTGGGCCGTCTTGTGCTGCTCTTCTGCATGCTTAAGTTACCATCAACCCTCATCACCTCCCCTTTCTTGTCAGCATCAGAATTATTCCACTGCACCTGTATAAAAAATTAATGTTTTCCCCCTTATGTCCATTCCATTCCACCTGTCATTCTTTACACACAGATATACAGATATGTATCCTGCCTTTCCCCCCATATCTTACACTTTCTATAAAAATATGTGGAAATAAACAAAAAGAAGAAAATGAGCTAAACTTTCACAAACAAAAAGAATAAGTACACAAACACCTTCCCTGTGTTTGTGACAGCGGTTGGAACCATATAATTAAAAGCATCCTTTATTGAAAGCACTACAGAAACAAAACTTAAAACTCCAAACAAACCTCAGATATCGATGCCCTTGTTGTCATCTGACTTCCTCTAAGGCATGTGATTCCATGTATACCCCATTCCGTGCCCATCTCAGGCACCTGGCACAATGCCTGGCACATAGCACATCTTAATTCTTTTAATTATTCATCCAATATGTCTTGAGCAGCTACCTTGTGCCAAAAACCACACAACATGCTGGAGAATATAGAGGTGAGAAGAGCGAAATCCTTGCCATCATGCCCTACCATGCCACTGAAATAAGGAATAAATATTTCTTGAGAAAATTTAAATCTGCTTGTGTTCTTGACAGGTTATCTTTTTTAGAAATTCAATTATAAAGAAAATATTCTTCAAACAACTTTTAAGAAGGCTGAAGGAAAAGTAAGAAAGTATTAGCCAAATGAAAACCTATTTGAGATTTATAGGGTACCTTCTGCAGGGGACACACTGTCCCAGAATCTGTGATGTCTAAAGAAAGAGTGAGTCCTGGCTTCTGCCCTGCAAAAGCACAGGAGCTGGCTGAGAGACCGGGTTGGATACACATATACAGATAACTCTAATTCAAGCAGACATGAGCAAATGCTGTAACAGAGGTTCAAACGGGAATTCTGAGAGTTCAGGGGAGGGCAGGAATGTAGGAGAGCATCATGTTCTTTTAGGGGGTTCTGTTCATGCCTGTGTGTCTGGCAACTTAGGCAGCAACAGCTTTGCAAACAGATTTGAGTATCTGTGCACCCATAAAGCATACCCAACTCTGCCCGCGTAGATGGGCGGCTGGTGGCTACGGGAGCCATGCCTGTGAATGTGCAGGGCGAGACCTGGGTGTGGATGGACTTTCGATGTCTTCTGAAATATACAGGATCAGTACACAGTTCAAGAAAGGAACCTGAAACCACCTATTTCAACCTCCCACTCTGTGGGTCACTGTGTATGTGTCGGTATTTCAACCCGGGAGTCTGCATCCAGGATTCAGGGCAAGAATCCTGCAGTTCCCAACCTTCTGCAGACCCTTGATTTTTGAAGTTACATACGCTAAAGAAAAAGTAGGAGAAGTAAAAATTCAATTATATAGAACTCAAACAATCTGTTCTATTAAAGCAAATTGATCATAAATCAGAAGAGTAGGTGGAGTCGAAATTACATAAGTGAGACAGGAACTTGGCCACGGCCCCAACCTGGCAAGCTGTCATGCCTGGTCTACACAAGGTCAATATGGTAATTCATTTCCTGAAATTACTTAATTCTGCTGTCTGTAACCAAACAGTTATTTATCTTCAAGTACAGGAACAAGTCACCTCAAGGTAAAGTTGATACTTGGAAATCCGAGTTTATGAATTGTTACTAAACCATAGGGCTTGGCTCTACAGAGGAACGTTTATTAAGCACTTTAAAATAGGATTTTATTTACAAAATTTTATACCACTTTTCTGTATCATGATTATTTTCTAGGGCTGGATATTTCTCTACCAGGAAGGAAGAAAGGAAGGAAGGAAGGAGGGAAGGGAGGGAGGGAGGAAGGAAGGAAGGAAGGAAGGAAGGAAGACAAACTTCTTACTATGATCAGCAGATAATATTTGTGCTAAAACAAGTTGCAAAAATTTGAGTGGTAAAAGTCTTTATGCTGCCAAGTCAAGATTGCTAGAGGTCCATTTTAACTTCCTTTCAAATTATAGTAATTAATAATAGATTTTTTCCCTATTATTGACCCAGCTATAAATGCAGTCTTGAAAAACAGCCCAAATAGATCTACATGATGCCCTAAAAAAGAAAGTTTGCCTCCATGGCATCAATGTAAGCCTTATTCCAGATTTCTGGCAAAGCTCGTCTCAGTTGCCTCTCTCCAGCAAAGTGGGCCTACGCACACTGCAAAATAAACTCAGAGAATGTTCAGCAATCTGCTGGTGGAGGTGCTTGCTAAGTGAGCATCCCTCCCCTCCGTAAGCTGAAGTGTGATCATTTCTCTGTTCACCTCATTTGCATTATCTAATGAAAAATGCACAACCTTGGACTATATCTGAAACTACAAATTTATTAGATCTTTTCAATAAGAAGCTAGGCCCAGTCTGGACATCTTTATTGCAGACATTTTAAGTGAAACAGCATAGCATTTCGTGATTGGAAGACATTGAGGAAATGCTTTATCAAGTTATTAAAGTACAAGCATTTATTCCATAAACACTGAGCAAACAGTAAGAAGGTAAGGTACCAACCTTATCATTTGGTTAAAAAAAAAAGATAAATTCCACACAGAATGGAGAACTGGACATGTTCAAAAAGAAATGGGTGGGCCTTCAGGAGAGTTATTCCCTCTTGGTTAGAGGAATACACTCTCACTATATTGTACATAAAAAGTTGGGGAGAGAATCTAACCAGGTGACTTTGTACACATCATGCCTTCCTTATTCAAACACAAAAGCTTTAAAAAGGTGGTATCTTTAGCAGAGATACAAATTTGGATATTTTCCCTAAAATCGAAAGTGTATTGGGAATAACCTATGTGACTAGTTCTACTGAAAAAAAAAATTTTTTTTTTTTCACAAAAGAAGAGGAGATCTTATTTTCTGCAGTTGCAATTACATCAGCTAATGCTCACCTTTCTTAGTTATGCACACAGGTGAGCCAATGATACTTTCTGCTCCTTTCTTTTGAGGATGAAAATGACAGCTGTACCTAGCACAAGGCATTGCCATCTGTATGCATTAGACAAGCCAATTTAATTTTTAGGATAATAGGGCTTTCCAAGTCTTCAAAGCTACAGGCAAAGAAAAGGCCATTGCAGGCTTACTTGGATACTGGAAATGATTTTTCTCTCTTCTGTAAACTATTAAGATCATGGAACCTATCAAAATCACCATATTTACTTCATAGGATTTTGTTTTGGAATCATATTTGATACATATTATTACAAAGGAATAAAGAGAAGGTAGATGATGTGTCAGCACTGGAACTAAGGAGAAGATGCATTGCTTTGCAGATGGGGACCTGTGTGGATTGCTTGTGGATGTCAGAATGCATCAGGGGAATCAGAAGGAGTGAGCAAATTCAACATGTTGTGAATCTGGGAAGTCATTCTGTGTTTCCTATGGAAAGGCACAAGCAGGATCAATCAAATTGGGTTTTAATTAGAACACAAGTCAATCAGCATACTGAATTCCAAGGCTAATTCTAGCACTGTCCCAAAACAAAAACAACAATGAAAAAAAAAAAAAAGCTCAATTAGACATTGTCTTCTAGTTCTCAGCAAAAACGGAAGCATCTGCCTAATTAGAAAAAAGACATCATGCATCCAACAAAATTAGGAGACTCTTCCATCGAGGTTGCATGCAAAATTATGTGAGAATGGGTAAGAATTTCTATAACTCCTGAGAACATGTTTACAGAATTACACAGCCTTTGATGAAATTCTCATTGCATCCTGCTCTCAGGGCTGCATGAAGGGAGTTATCCTTATCTTTAAATGAACAAATGCCAAGAATATCCCATCCCAATAGCCTCTCTCAGCAGAGCAAGAAAAATGTGTAATTTTTTTTAACTGAATGCACATTTAGCTTCTCCTTTTCTGTGCTGATTATATTTTCCAAATTCATTTTTATTGAATTGGTCTGGCTTAACATTTAATTGACTTCATATAAGACAAAAATAGGTCTTATAACAGTTTGCACTGAATTTTAAAAATGCAAAATAGAAAAATAAAATAATGCAAACACATTTATTCCTGGATGCCAATTCTACCTCTAATTCCCATATATGTGATTAGATCCAGATTGCACACCTGTCATCTTAAGGTGCCCAGAAAATTATTACACATCTGACCATATAAAAGAACTTATCACTTGGTTTAGAGGGAAAAGAAAAATGCCCACATTACAACTTTGCATTTTAATATAGAGGAAGTAAGTCCACATAGTCACACGTTTATCGAGAGTTGCTCACCAAAGAATATCTATTAAGAATCCACCTGCACATATGGTTCTATAGAGTGCTGAACAAAGATCACCTGTTTCTGAGAAAACAGAAATGTCAGTGCCTGCAATAATATACTGTGCAAAGATCATATTTTGTTCATATGGAATTCAGTTTTCATGTGCAAACTAAATTTTTAATGAAATATTTTTCTTTTTTCTACCAAAATATCATTCCCAGAATATTCTTAAGAGACAAAAAGGTATATAATATTCAGACTCAAATCTGTTTTTTTCCCAGTTCAAGTTTTACTTCTATATTAATAACTTAGGCTTTTATATTAATAAAATCACTGTGAGTACAGTGATGCCTCTGGTTAAAAATGATGGGTTGGTGAAAGCTTTAGTCCTTCTTTATTATGAAAGATTATGTTCTCATTTAGGAACAAGACAATGTAATTAAGGGTGAAGTATGGCCCTCACCTCCAGGAGGGCCCAACAAGGTGAAAGTTCACAGGAATGACTCAATTTCCAATACAAAGGAAAATGATAAAAATGTTCCACTCATGAAAAACCTCTCCCATCCATTTCCCAACTGCTTTATGCAGATCCAGGCTCTTGAGATACCCTCTCTCGGATATCTGTGGAATGTGTTATTTGGCAAGATGAACTCACCTGCTGCTATCGTTTGAACTACAGTGTCTATCTAAGGCTCCTGTGTTGAAAGTTTGATCTCCAGCCTGTGATGCCTTGGGAGGTGGTGTTACTTTTAGGAGGTGGAGCCTAGTTGGAAGAAGTTAGGTCATTGTGGGTGTCCCCTCAAAGTGGATACTGGGAGCCTATCCCCTTTCTCTCTCTTTTGTTTCCCAGCCACCATGAGATGAACAGACTTCTTTCACCACATATTCGTGGTTATGATGTACTGTGCCACCACATGCCAAAATAATAATAATAAGCAACCATGGACAACCTCTGGAACTGTGAGACTAAACAAACCTTTCCTCTTTTTTAAGTTGACTTCTCTCAGATGTTTTTTACAGCAACTGTAAGCTGACAAACATACCTAACCTTGCAGGCTCTCATGGCAAAGAATTCATTATGGACCCAATTCTCCATATACACCCCAAAAAGAAAGTAGAGAAAATGTACACGCCTCTTTGCTCCTACTCTGAGCTTTCTTATTCTAAATGCTTCTACTTTTCTTGACATCTAAAACATACTTCAAATTCCCCACCCCCCAGAATTGTCTAAACTCTCCTTTCCCTAATCTGGAACATAATTCAACCATTCCATCCAACTATCTTTACCTCTTTCAAAATATGCCTCAACAGATTTCTCATTTCTTTCATTGCCAAAATTTTCAATGTTTGCACCTTTGACAAAAGTACTATACAGCTTGTGTTCTCTCCATTCTTTGTTTTGCTGACTGTGTTGCACATCCACTATGAATCCAACAGTGTTGAAGTGTTGCTAGAACCAGTCATAGCTATATTTCAATTGTAGCCAGATACCCTGCCCTCTGCTGGGCTCAGTAGCACAGCACCTGTGCCGTTTTGGTGGGGAGATAACTAGTATTAGGACAAACGGAGGGCTCACAAAGGTGGTCCATCTGAGGCCCAATTTTGTGTCATGAACATCCCTGGACAATAGAGTCAATGGTAAATTTACAACCAAAGTGGATTTCTGGGATTTAGACTGGACATAAAGAGAATGGTCAGTTTGTATTGATAGTAGAATGGAGGAAAGGAAATTCAGCAGAACAGAGAAATTGCACAGATCTTAAAAGGCCAAAGAGATTGTAATAAGATTCCTTGCCTATCTCTATGTTCAAGGCTTCAATTCTAATTGACATCTATCCTGAGCAAGTCTTTCACTTGAAATAAAATGCCTAATTAGATATGTACTCAGCCTTCCATTTTTCTCTCCAAATTTACCTCCTTCTCACCTTCCCCCACATTCAGGAATCCCAACACTGTTTCTGTTGACTCTAAAACCTTCTCCCCTCCATCAACTCCTGCTCCTTCTACAAATGCACCCCCCTCACCAACCACAGAGGGCTTTTGAGACAGCTTAGACAATAGTCTATAACCATCTGTTGAGGATAGAAGAAATGTTCTAAAGACACTTTAGCTAAAAAGCATTGGCTAATATGTAAGAACAGTTGGAGGAAAGAAGTATGAACTATAGAAGGGAAGCAGGTTTTGGAGACTGTATCCAGGAATTCAACAGGGACAGAACAAGTAACATGTGTTAGCTTAACCACTCTCAGAAGGCAGTTAAAGCAAATGAAGAAGATTAGGGGTAGGAACCAATGATTAAAATATGGTTCAAAGTAGTTTGGGGAGGCCTCTGGGAAATGAGAATGAAAATCCAAGTAGTCTTTTTGGAAATGTGATACATAAGTGAAGATAGTTTTCAATGGAGACAATTTTCACCTCACTGAGTTTAATCGGCAGATTTTTTTTTTCCTGGAAACTTCATTTTTATGTTTATTCCTGGTTCCTGAGATCTGATTAAGAGCAATGAAATCAACCAATCTTAAATTGTGGTGAGTAGTGTTTTGCATTATGCTAGTCTGCAATTTATTATCTGAGCCATCTTTACCATACCAGTGACAGAAATGCATCTTGCTTCCTTGTAACATTGCAGTTTAATCCATTTTGATAAAGGGTAGAGCCTGTAATTAACTAAAAAAAAATAGGGAATAAAACTTGTGCTTTTATGGTAAAATAAATGTCTTTCTTATCTTTTTAAGTCAAAAAGACTCTTTCCCAGAAACCATTTAATTTGATTCAACTCTGAAAAACTCATCCCATTTCCTCCTTCCCACTGAAAGATGGTATTTTATTTAAAAGCTGATGTAGGCAGTTTGACTTCTTAACCCAAGTCTGCATTTCTTAGGTCCCAACAAATGCAGTCCACTCTCCATGGTTATGAGCCACCTCTTCATCTCTTTCCCAGCCACAAGATAACCATTGCCAACTTCTTCCAAACAACTCATTGTCAGCAAAATTCCTGGATACCAGGACGATCCCACAGATTAAATTTTCATTCTCTATAGAATGCAAGTTTTGTATTAAGGGGAACCAAGAAAAGTGGGTTTGGCATTAAAATCTCCAATGAAGGAGAAACACTTCTCTTGATGTTTACTTTGTGGCAGAAAATGTTCCTCAAAATCAATCAAACACCAACTTGAAGAAGCACAAAACTAAACGAAGACGTCATTGGCTCTAATCTAATTTTGTGATTATCCCACACTTCTGAGGCAAAATTAATTTTAATTCATGTATGAGTGTGTGTGTATGTGTGTGCGTATATATGTGTGTGTGTGTGTGTGTGTGTGTGTATATATATATATATATATATATATATATATATATTTTACAAAGCACCTGTAGAAAAAGAATAACATGAAGACATCAAAAAGCCAAAGAATATTAGACACTTTAAAAATGAAAATATTGGGGTTAGGGATGTGGCTCAGCAGATGCACAAAGTTTGATCCCCAACACCACACAAAAAATAATAGTAATTGAATTAGACAGTGTCCATAAATTTTTGTCCTTTATGTTTTAAACAAAGTGCGCAGTTATCCACCTAATACCCAGTTCTTTTCTTCCTCCAGTTCTCACATAACCACCTCATGCTTAGCAGACTACAATGTCAATATGAAATAGAGCAAAACAAGAAGCAGATCATTCTGGCTGTCTTTGAAGATTGCCTTAAGGGAAGTGCTCAGCCAAGAGGGAGGGATCCTGTCAGGACTGGACATCAGGCCACAGCAGGTCACCTCGCTGCCTCCCTGGCCACTGGACAATCCCTCAGCAATAGAGTTGTCCTGGAGAGTGACGGATTACTAGCCCTCGAGGCCTCAGCCCATTGCTGCCAGGACTGGGCCTGAGCACAGGGAAGGAAAGCCACAGTTCCAGAGAGAGAGCTGGAGGGGAAAGGTGCATCCAATTTTCAGCTGTGTGTTTGGCCTGGGTTCCCAAAGTTGCCCTCGGGCTATCACGGTTTTACCTCCTGTGTGGGCTCTGGTGGAATAACAAACAGCCTTGTCCTACAAACTGGCTTAAAACCATCTCAGGTAATGCTGGTTAGGTAAATATTTCTCTGATAAGAAACTTCTGTCTTCCCATGTCACACAATAAAGGTACGTTTTTCACTTTAGAATGTCATCTCTTTCAAGGAATGCAGTATCTATTCTTGATTCCACTTACCCTGCCATGAAAGAAAATGTTCATAAAGAATATGTTATTCTTCTCCAGTTGAGCTTCTGGCTCCCTCTATGAGGTGTTCTGCTATCTGGCGCATTATGGTAATGATTTATAAGAAGAACAGAATCTGGTTGCTTTGCATGGATAACAAATACCAAATTAGTTTATCAGCTATTTTCATCAAAGATCAATAAACAGCTCTCCCACTTGGCACTCCCTCTAGAGTCTGGTTGTCTGGTTGTGGGCTTACAAACACTCTCAGCATTAACTGCCCTGGGTTAGCCTGCCACCTTAACATAGGAGATGAATCAAGATTGTCTCTTCTAATTTTTACTTCTCTAAGCCAATGCATACACTGTGTCTTTGCTCAAATGTCTTATAATAAAACACTCCCATAAAGAATCTGGCCACTTAGACCCTATGATGTTAAAAAAAAATCAAATCTTTGCATTGACTGTTTACTTGGGTTTAACTATGTGAATCACTGAGGCGTGAAATCATACATTATTCATTTATTTTGTGCATCCTGGGAAGAGCCTAAATGACACAAAGACAAATTGTTAGTGTTGTTTAGAAGAAAAAAGTGATACGCTACCTAAGTATTTGGGACATAAAAAATAACTTAGTGAAATATTCTTTTGTCTTTGGATTTCTTTCCTAATTTTACCAAATAAGTTGATTTACTTGAATAATGGACATAGGAGTTCACTACTTTCTTCCCTCATAATGAGCTTAGAGATCTCATTTTGAGGTTTTCAACTCTTGCCTATTTGAGCAAATGGATCATTAAAAAAGTTTATTTATGCTGTGTCACGGGTTTCTATTGGTGTTCCTATATACAATAGATTGATTTGTTTTATAAATATGCATGAAATACCAAAATAATATTAATCTTTTCATTCTTTATGTCAATAGATCCATATTTTTTAAAATTCAGGAATGTATCATGTATTGGGTTTTTGAGAACTAGATTATCAGATAAATTATCCATTTTATCAATATTAAGAACATCAAGAAATGTGTATAAAAGAAGAAATACTGGGCTAAGTGTGTAGCTCGGTGGTAGAGCACTTACCTAGAACTTACCTCGCATGTACAAGGTTCTGTGTTCAATCCCTAGCATTGAAGGTGGGAAAAAGAACTAGTATCCCCTTTGCTTAACAGAGTTCTCACACTAGAAATGGCTAAGGAGTGACTCTTCCCTTTTCCAAAGTATAATTAGCTAAAGCGAGAATCCTTTTAGGGAAGGATATGTTGAGAATTAATTCATAGAAAGTGAGCATTTAATTGCATTATACATTACCTAAAAAGAAGAGAAAGGAGGAGAGGGAGGGGAAATGGACAAAAAAGATAAATAAATAGCTTTGAATGAAATAAGCCACTTCTAATATATTAGACAAACATAATGCGTCATGTTCACATGTTCCTTATAACAGGTTTCTTTCAAAGGTAAGGTATATTTTTATACTAGCAATTCATTTGAAGACCAGTAAATGCTGAGTTTTTTAAAAAATCTGCAAAGTGACTAATTCACATATGGATGTTTTAGGAGAGGATAGACTTGGTTAGACTCAGAAGACATTCAGCACTTTATAAATGCATACCAGTTCATCACTTTTCTCGGGAGGAAAGGCGAAAGCTGGCTTGCATTTTCCCTTGCTGTAAACATCGGTATACTCATTTTCAGAACATAAAATAATAATGATTTATAATAGCATCCCCTCCTGGTCCAGAATCTATTGGCTAGAGTCATGTTACTAATGGAATTTAAGCTATTTTCACTTATTATTCATGGTAATACTCAGGTTCGGCTGTAGGCAAAATTGTTAAATAGGCAAAACTTATCTTTGGTGCCTTCCCCCTCAGTAGAAATTTCCCCTGGTGGGAAAAACTAGACCTATACTTACTCAGGTGTTCATAGCTAATACAGCAAAATATTCAGTCTTTCCTCTTCCAGCGATATCTGTGCCATAATAAGGAACTCTCAACATTCCAGGGGGAGAAAAAGTGATTCTCTAATTTTGAGATCTCGAATCCTAATAGCCAGCCAGAGCAGTCCTTAGTTTAGAAGACCACTATGCTGCACTCTTTATCATCAATCATATGGGCGTCCACGTACCCTGTCAATGTGAAGGTTGATGTATAAAAACAGGAGCTGCAATGTAGCTCCAGTGGTACAGCATGTATTTAGCATGTGAAAAGCGTTTGGGTTCAATCTCCAGTACCAGAATAAATAATATAATAAAATAAAAAACAGCAAAGGGATAAATCTTGAGCATTAATATAACCACCACTTATAAGATTATATTAAGTATTTCAATTCCCCATTATAGGTTAGCACTTTGCAATCCAGCTATGAATGAAGAGTTCCTGCTCCCTGTGATTTTTCAAACTACAGAGAGCAAGACACAACACATTTTGTCCTTTGTTTACCTGAAAGAAATTTCTCTGATGTAGAGAAGAGAGAAAATTCTGTAGACTTCAAACAATCTCACTAGCCTCTTTATCTATGATGTTTTATTGATGAGAAAGAACAAAAAAAAAGGTTTCCAAGAACATGATTGCCAAGTCAGCCCTCTGTTTTCAGAATCATTCCTGGAGAAATGAGAGCACAGAATAGAATATTAAAACCTAAGTTCCAAGTCTAAATCACAGACTGGCTACTTGGAGATCTTGAGCAAATCACATCTTTTTGAGTTTTAGAGTCATACCCAAATGGAGAATAAGATGTAAAAAATCCCTGCCACCACTAAAAACATCTTGAGCTGACGAATGCAGTATGAATAATGATCTAATTCAAACCCCAACTTGGAGTGATAAAGTACAATTTTAAATATTTGAATTACTTGAAATAGTGAATGGCATTCTTATTTCCTCTTCCACATCCGTATTCACACTTGTATCTATTACAGCCTTCCAATTATGATTCATTAAGAAGAGAAAAATCTTTCTTTCTGGTTTGGTGAAAGGTCCATTTTTTTTAATGCTATTCAGGTCAAAGTTGCCTTTTCTGTATTGGGTGAAATTACGTAACTAACTCCAGAAATAGGATTACAGAATGGGCAAGATAATAGCATTTCCAATAATTAATGAGTCTTTTTGTCTTGGTCTATGCAGTTGACATTTCATACAGATCTGTATTTATTCGGTAGTCAAACATGGGCCAAAATAAGACAGCTGAACACCAATTTGGGTTTGTACAATTATCATGGGGGGAAAGCCCTGTCAATTACACTGCTTAGTCTTATTTCCATGAATTGCTTAATAGCAGTTAAGTGGATTTTGAGAAATTGGATTTTCTCTATTTCTCCTCGGGCAGGAACCAAAAACAGGAAAAGCTCTAAATATGGTTAATAGAACTCTTTCCTCCAGACTATTTCCTGAAGCTGCATAAGGATCAGGGGCTGGATCAGTTCCTTTGTTTTCATTTAACATCATCTTCAGATGAACACTTTTTAATAATAGACTACTCTTTGAGTCTCTGATTTAAGTAGTGACTATTGATTGACTAGTTAGAACTTCCGTGCTTTATGAATTGTTCTCTAGAGGTGATGAAATGAGGAAATCAATGCTCTTATTTGCGTTTATAGTCAGACTACAGAGTGAATTGGATTTTCAAACACCAGAGACAAAAGGATATTTTAGAATGCCATTAGTTAAGGAATAAAATTTTTAAAGGGCTAATCATATCAAGGCAAATGTTGCTCAAACTATTCCCACACATGCTGAAGTCCATGACGAATGTAAAAAGAGTCAACCCTCAAGCATGAAGGATGGTTTTCTTTAAGATAGAAACTGTCATCTTCACCGTTGTTCCCTTGCTACTAATTCATGCAAGGCAAAGTCATCTGAGGAGTAAGCAAATGTACTTGGAGTTACTTGGAACTGGTTTATTTTCAGCTGTGTGGTCCTGAGCAAGTGGCTTAGTTCATCTAACTCTTAGTCCATTTTCCTCTAAACTGGGCTACAATACTTATCCCTCCTGAGACTCCAAGGAGAATTAAATAAGGCACTATATGACATCATATCTGGCTTATGCAAATCATGGTAATAAATGGTAGTTTTCATAATACTATTATCATTAGCCACGGTACATATTAACTAGATAGTCAATAATGTTAATGGAACAAACTCTGTAAACAAGTTTTGAAAACCCTACCACTCCCTGGCCTGGCCCCACTGTGTTTCCCGTGGTCCATCCCCATTCCACCACTTAGGCTTTAGGATCTAGAACTTGTTCAACCAAATCAAAACTCCATCTCCTCCATTGGACCCTCTGGTGTTAGTTAACTAAAACACTCCTCTACCAACCAGATTCAGCCTACAGAGGTACCCTCTACACTCATGCTATCATTGGGGCTCACAGAATAATACTCCAAAGTGTGGCCCTTGACATGCTGAGCTAGAGAAACCATCTCAGAAACAAGTCTTTCTGACCTTCTCTGGGCCCCTGTCTCTTCATCCTCTCTGATTTTTTTCTCTCCTGAAATTCAGGCAAAGGTTTTCCCTAAAGTTCCTTTATTTACCCAAGGACCAGATTCACCAAAGAAGGGTACATTGCTTTCAATCCTCTTACTGAAAATTCATTTATCAGGGAAGATTAAACTCATGTCACAGAGTGAGAGAAGGAAAATCAAGCACTAGGCCTAGAACCCAGGTGAACTTGGCCTTTGTGTGTTCTCCATGTTATTTTCTCTAAAAATCATTTACTACCCCCTAAAATTGCCCATAGCCTTTCCATTTCCCTCTCTGCTATAAAATGCTTCTTTGAGTTTTGACTATCTTGCCCTTTCTTTGAGTTCCATATTTTATGTGGTTCCTCTACACATGTGTATGTTTTTTAAAAAAATTGTTATGACAGTTTCAGACTTGCCTGGGAGCCATCTTGCTCTTATGCAGAAAGCCTCATCATGGGAGTAAAAAACTTTGTCATACCTGGTTATGGTTTGTATATGAGGTGTCCCCCAAAATTCATATGTGAGACAATGCAGGAAAGTTTAGAGGTGAAATGATTGGGTTAAAACAGCCTTAACCTAATCAGTAAATCAATTTCCTGATAAGAATTAAATGGGTGGTAAATATAGGCAAGTAGGGTGTGCCTGGAGGAGATCCTTCATTGCGGGTGTGCATTTGGGGCATTTTGTCCCTCGAAAGCACAACGCTCTCTCTGCTTCCTGATCATCTTTCCTCCACCACACTCTTCTGCCACAATGTTCTGCCACACATTGGCCTCAGAGCAATGGAGCTGGCTGTCTCTGAACTGAGATCTCTACAATTGTGAGTGCCAAATAAACTTTTATTCTCTAAAATTGCTCTTCTCAGGTTTTTTGGTCACAGTAGCAAAAACAGCTCACTAAAACATACCTTCTCAATTGTGTGTGTGCTCATTCATAAATTGGTTCTCACTCCTTCTTCAATCAACAGACAATATGTCTCAACGGAATAGCAGGACAGTAAGAATTACATATGAGAGAGTAAAGGATGTGTGGAGGCAAGAAAGCCAACACAAGGGAGTTTACATAATTAAAAGCTATGTTCCTTAATTTTCATTATAAAGAAAGATACAAAAACATGCCAAACTAAATTACAAAATCTTTAAAAGATCTAGGAAATCATTGGACTTAGATAGACCCTCCCAATGAATCTTTATTCTTATCTTTCAAATAAATATCATTACTCTGCTTATCAATAGCATCTTTTGAATGATCAATTTAGTTTTTTAGGTAAACATTTTTTTCCCTTTTATGTTGCCTTACACCAGTTTAAGCAGAGTAACTCCCTTCTAAAACTGTGTAGTGATGCAACCACTATGGAAAGCAGTATGGAGATTCCTCAGAAAACTTGGAATGGAACCACCATTTGACCCAGTTATCCTACTCCTCAGTCTATATCCAAAGGATTTAAGGTCAGGGTATTACAGTTATACAATCAACGTTTATAGCAGCTCAATTCACAATAGTTAAACTATGGAATCAACCTAGGTGCCCGTCAACTGATGAATGGATAAAGAAAATATAGTGTATATATACACAATGGAATATTATTCAATTTTAAAGAAGAATGAAATTATGACATTTGCTGGTAAATAGATGAAACTGGAGAATATTTTGCTATGTGAAGGAGCCAATCCCAAAGAATAAAAGGCCAAATGTTTTTTCTGATATGCTGATGCTAATTCACAGTAAGGTGGGGGCTAAGGAACAATAGAGGTACTTTGGACTAGACAGAGGGGAGAGAAAGGAGGGGAGGGAGTACCAGAGTAGGAAGAATGTAGAATGAATCAGAGGTTACTACCCTATATGCATATATGATTATACTACCAGTGTGATTCTACATCATGTACAACCAGAAGAATGAGAAGTTACACTCCATTTATGTGTGATGTGTCAACATACTGTCATGTATAACTAATTAGAACAAATAAAAAAATTAATTGGGCAAAAAATTCTTTTAAAAAAGTGAGTTGACTTATTTGGTCAACAACAGACATTAATACATTTCAGAGTTTCAATATATATATATATACACACACACACATATATATACATGTATAATATATATTATATATACAATTAGATACACACATATATGGTATATATAATGATATATATGTGGTACTTATATAATGGTATGTGTATTATATATAATCATAGGAAACATAAGATAGTATTCTATAGATATTCTTTGTTATTTTTTTCACCATTGTGTTAGGTTAAATGACTAAATAAGTCCCAGGAAGGAGAGGAGAGAATAAGAATTTGATAGTGTTACTTTTAAAAAATTATTTTCAAGGCCTGCAAAATATATGCTCAATGTTTTGATTTCAATCAGAAATGAAGGATTCCTCTCATCACTGCATGTCAGTATTTCTTAGTGCAGACATCTCTGCAGAATTTCAATCCATTTGAAATAATCTAATCTTACAAGTAAGTCTGACAGGTCTGAGTGAAATAAAGCAAGTTCTTGAGTTCAAGCAATAATTATTTCCATTTTTCATTAAAGTAACCCATTCAGTAGTAAAAGATCAGAGAATATTCAAATTATGAGACAAAATTACCATTAAAGTTGAAATGAGTTAATGCAAGAAAATATGTAAACAAGATGAAGATGAATACTTTAAAGAATTTTTTTTAAAGTAACGATAAACACTAATAGCAAATACTCTGTAGGTCTAAAATATCTTATATCTAGAAACCCTAAAAATCAAAGGCGAATGTATAGATAATTATAATACCTCGGTAAAAAGGCAAAGGACTAGCGCAGTCCCTGTAACCTTCAGCAAAGGGAAGTAGAATGCAAAAGGAAAATAAAAATTTAGGAGATTTTTTTTTCTGCTTCACTCTTGACTCTTGAACATTCTTCTGAGAACTGGGTTTTCTTTGAAGACATTTTCTCTCAGTGGGTTTCCTATACTTCGTGAACTCTCTTGGAGCATAGAGCATGATAGTTTGTTGCATTGGGGCCAAGACAGAAATGAGTATGTTTTGGAAGAAACACTCTCCTTTCTGCTCTGCTTCACTTTCCCTCTTGCTACAGTATTTCTGAGTGGAGGACAGACACCGAATGTGAAGGCAGGAATTAAAATCACTCTAATCCAGCTAAATGACCTCTGGGAACTTCATGGCTTAACCCCATTCCAATAAAGGTCCATCTGATAAGGACAAGGGACCTGGAAACTACAGACTACAAACTACAAACTACCAGTTGTTCCAAATGGTAGCTCTACAAGAATCTGGCCTTTACATAATATTTTCTCTACATGTACCAAGGCATGTATTTGCAGATGTATTTTTCCTACAGACTAGAAATTCTAAAAGAATCTTAATTGTAACTTTAAAAAAAGGGAATCTATTTTTTATTTTAATCTCAAAATCCTCACCAAGATTATAGAAATATTATCTATTCTTCTGGATGTATATACCTTTACAAGAAAGGAAAATATTAAACAGTTATCAAAACAAAAGCAACTGCTGCTTTTGAGCATTCTGATCATATTGCTGCACATCCAGTCTCCATCACTGTGTCTTTTTGCTTCCTGAGCGTGGTGTAATGGAATGGATACTGGGTCAAACACTGTGGCAGACTTAAGAGGCAGATTTCTCATTTCCAGGCTTGGGAAATCACTTAACTTCTGTAGGCCTCAACTTCCTCATCTGTAAAATGGAAATTAAATTAGATCATTTGGCTTGGCACATAGTGCTTAACAACTGTTCTGCACTACTGTTTAATTCTAGCCAGTGATCATTAAAACAAAGGGAGGAGAAAAGGATATATTAGTAATAAAGAGGCAAACTTTTTTTTTAAATGATTTTTAATTTACAAAATGTCTAAATTTTATAATGAGCAATTAATATTCCTCAGCTCGAGAGGAAGCTAAATATGATCATTCTACTGCAATCAAGTAGAAGGGATATGGAGATAAGAGATAGGTCAGCACATTCTTGGCCCCATGCTGAGAGCCATAGCCAAGTCCCAATGATGCACGGCATTTTTGCCAGAACAGAGTAGTTGAGAGGTGATGCCTGCAAGCCATTGAGATGATAATGGTTATGTTAAGCTGTGTATATTAGACCCCTGCTGTCCGCCTCGGCCTGCTACTTTGGGAGAGTTCCCATTGGTTGGAGAAGTGCCGGAGGCGGGATTTCCGGTTGGTGTGTGGTGTGTCTGGAGAGGAGCCGCATGGCGTTCGGGAGAGTTCCCGGGGAGTGTGTGTGGAGTGTGCTGGTGGAGTTCAGAAATAAAGTTTGTTCCTGCTTAAGTGGCTCTTGATTTGTGCCCAGCCAGACTGCAGCAGCCCCATTATGAATTCCTCTTAGACTCTCAAGAACCGTTTAGTCCATTCCTCAGATTTCTCTGATGCCCATGGAAGCAACATTCTCCTTCCAGATAGAAGGATACCTGTGGGTTGATTTTATGCATCAACTTACCTGAGCTGAGGGATACCCAGGAAGCTGACAAACTATTATTTCTTGTTGTATCTGGGAGGTTGTTTTTGAGAGAGATTAGCATTTGAATTGCTTCACGAGTAAAGATCACCAAAGCTTTTACGGTTGGATGTGAAATGTCCTCCAATGACTTGTGTGGCAAAGACTTGGTTCCCAGTGCAGCAATGTTCTGAGGTGGGGATCTGGGGAAGGTATGGATCACCAGTGCTTTGACCTCATCAATGGATTAATCCATTGAAGAATTCATACCTGAATGAATTATTGGGAGGGGGGCAGAAACTGTAGGAGGTGGAACCTAAGTGGAGGGAATAGGTGTGGGGGGACAGCCTGGGGGACCATATCTTGCTTCTATCCCCACCCTCTTTCTCCCTCTTTCTTTCCTCTCTCTGTTTCCAGGTTGTCATGAGGTAAGGAGCTTTCATTTATCATGCCATCTGCCATGATGTTCTGCTCCACCTCAGGCCCAAAGCCATGGACCCAGATGACCATTTACTGAAACCCCTGAAACTGTCAACCCACATAAATCTTTCTTCCACTAAATTATTTTTTCCAGGTATTTGTCATGGTGATGAAAAGCCAACTAACATACTCACCATTGTGGGTGGGCTTCTTCCAATCTGTGGAGGGCCCAAATAGAAAACAAAAGCAAGGGAAGGTCAAATTTGCTGTCTCAGCTTGAGCTGGGACATTCATCTTCTCCTGTCCTCAGTCATATGCTCTCCTGGCTCTCAAGCCATCAAGCTCAGACCAGGCTTCACACCACCAGCTGCCCTAGCAGGTTCAGACTAGAACCACCTCACTGTCTTTCCTAGGCCTCCAGCTTTCAGAATGCAGATCATGGAACTTCTCAGTCTCCATAACATGCAATCCAGTTCCCTCAGAATAAGTCTCTTTCTATAGGTCTTTATAGGTCTGATATGGTTTGACTATGGTCCCCACAACCCCATCCAGTTCATGTGTGGAAATCCTGTCCTTGATGGTACAATGAAATGGGGGCTTTGGAATGTAAATAGGCCAAGAGGGTGGTCTACATAAATACAATTAGTACCCTTTTAAAAGAAACCTGGAAGAGATCCCTCACCCCTTCTACCACGTGAGGTAACAGGAAAAAGAGTCATCTATGAATCAAGAATGAGACCATCATCAGACATTGATTCTGCAAGAGCCATGACCTTGGACTTTTCAACCTCCAGAACTGTGCAACATAAATGATGATTGTTTATAGTATGTGGTATTTTTGTTTTAGCAGCCCAAACAGACTAAGAAAATATCCTGTTGTATCTGTCCCTCTCGATATTCCTAACTAAAGCAGGGGAACCCACTGGGGAAAGAATCAGGATTGCATGCATTCGGCTTCTGCACTCTGCAGCTGTGTGACCTTGGGTGTGCAGCTTTGTCTCTTTAAGTAAGACTCTGCTTCTTCATCTGTAAATGGTGATTTTAGCATGATATACGTCATTGGTTATTTTAGTCTAATGCTTGGCAAAAGGCAGACTTTCAATAAATATTACCTGTTATATATTAATATCATTGCTTTTCTCTCAAATTCCAAAAGTTAGTATTAAGTGCTTAGATGATGCTTCTATAATGAGGTCAATTCAAGGATGCTGCCTTGGCCCTGAGTCTACTTATTCCTGTACCTACCATAGCGGAAGCCCTATAGTGGAGCAGCTATATTCAAATGAGAGAGATTAATTGCCTGTTCTGAATTCTAAACAAGAAGTGAGCTCCTAGCATTTGGTTATAAAAACGATATTCACCCTGTTTATTTTAATTCCACTCTGACACCCCCCATCCCTGTCCCCCCAGATCCTTTCTCTTTCTTGTTCACACAGTGACTAGGATGTCCCAGTGGCTGGTAGCACCCGGACCCACCATTACTTCACAGTGATGAAGGAGATGCTTCATCTGAAAGCTATGTTATCTTTTAGCAGATGACTGCAGTCCAGAGGTGATAATCATTTCAAACTAGCCAGGAGAAGGAGAACGAGGGAACTATAATAATGTTAGTCAGGTAGCGTTTCCTACCTTATCAGCCCCAGCAGATGCAAACATGCACTGACAAATACTACACCAGAGGGTAGGATAAAAGTGGAATTAGAAAATAACTACCTTCAGGAGATACTGGGCTTCCAAATTCGATATGCAATTGTAATATAGATAACATGGAAAAACAGATAATAAATACAGCTTTTAATTCAAACATGACCTTCAAAGAGATTTTTTTCCCTTGGAAACATAAATGAAAAGCCCCAAACCTTTGAAAGAGCTGATCCAAACAATAAGCATCCTCCCTTGTCCCCCACCTCCAGAGTACAGGGCACATCACAGAATGTTCCTCTCAATAATGGCCTTGCTATGTGCTTTTATCACATTTTATCACATATTCTAAAGTTCTTTATCACATTAGAAAGATATGCTTCCTTTACCACATTTTATCTCATTCCAAAGGTATCTTATCAATATTCACTGGGCGAGTGTATGAGTATTTCTAAATGACAGCACAGAACAGTATATGATAAACGGGAACATTGCTGCCACTCTGATCAGCAGGCAAGATAAAGAGAATGTGGCCAGCCGGAAAAATCAACTGGGCTTGGCAGAAGTGTCAGGATCATCTGTAATGTGGCAGGGAATGATTCATCACTGAGCTCAGTGACCCCCCTAACGATGAAGGGAACCAAGCCACACAAGGTCAGAAGGCCCAAAGTTCCTTGCAGAAGTGGCTCCCAACTACAGCCAAGTGGATGCCATCCATTGTCCTTGAGAAGTTAGGGAGGCTTTGCATTAAAGTGTTCTCTCCTAAAGCCATATTTTATGGTGCCAGAGCATTTTAATTGAGCTGAACTACGTGCACTGGCCTCTTAAGGCTCAAGTGAGCCTTTCCCACCATGACATTGAAACAAAGACTATTTCTGCTGCTTAACAGTTTGTAAATCACATAGAAAGTCTTGCAAGGACAGGGGCCCCTCCAGCATTCTTGATGTTTCAATCCTTCCCTTTTCCTTGCCCAGCTTTGGTCTCCATTCTGATGTGGACCATTTGTGTCTTGTATAGAAAGCTTCCCATGAGAGAAGAAGAGTAAACAGACAGCTTCCTTTCTCACAGGAGCATCCCAGTATCCAACTGCTTTGCTAATTTCCAACAGTACTATATAATGTAATTTTTAAACAAAGTCATTTGAATGGTCTCATTAAGAAAAACTGTTACACAAAGAAATTCAATTCTACCAAATAGAACAAGACACATATGCCCTCATTTCTGAGATAAAACACAAAAGCATTCTCACATTCATAAAATAAAAAAATCATAAATTCAATTTGTAAAAAGTAAATGGAATTCAATCCTATAAGAGTGAATTAGCTGACACAAAAGCAGATGAAAACTTCCAAGTCTGATCAGTCAAGTGCCTGTAAACCAGGTGCAAGACCAGCCAAAAAGTTATGATGTTACAGATGACCTACAAGGAAGGTCACTGACCCCAGTAGACTCTGTGATCCCTTTTGCTGGGCAGAGGAATTGCAATTCACAAGCAATTGAGCAGAAATTATTTCCTCTCTGGGGCAGTTGAACTAGCATAACAAAATCACAAATGCTGTGACTGGGTTAGCTTAGTTGTTTCAAAAACAATGCTAATGATGTCAGGGTTGCAGGGTCAAACCCCATATGGGCTCATTGTCTTTGGAGCAGGAGAAATGATATTCCACAGCTAGGGTGGCTTCAAAAACAATTTTTTTTCTGGTTAAATGGAGACCCAGCACCAATACTTCACCAAAATCCATACACTATTCTAGAATATCAGTTCAAAAGATAATTTCTCTCTGTCGAATTATGCCTAATTAGTATAACCCCTGAAAGACAAACACATGATAGAGTCTTGTCTATCCAGGATACAAAAGGATAAGAAAATGATCCAATTTTTGCATTTTGTTGTCAAAGACATCAGAGAAGAAATAGTTGGGAATTCAAAGCCAGAAGGATGATTGCTTTAAGAAGAGTTATTCTCTCACAATATATATAAAAAAATCTAAGACACAAATAAAGAAATGACCCCAATGGGAAAAACAAGAAAAACAATGTTAAAAAAAAACAATGTGACAAGAAAAAGAGCTCCAAAGATAGGAGGTCTCTTATAGCTGTTCCCAACACTCATTAAAACTCTCACCCTAAAGGTCTCCTCCTTAAACACCTAACAGTCTCCTCCCTCTGCTCTTGAGCTGTCAAGAGAAAACAGTTTTAATAGTACATTCTCAGTCTAAGGCACAATACACAACTGGATGTTTATGAATAAGCACTATATTTTTAAGCAACTTATTCATCATATTTTTCACATTTTTGTTTTAGCATCCTACTAATTAGAGATTTGCTGCCACTTCTAAAAAGGACTTTGGTGAGTTGGCACCTGGTAAACAAGTTATTTCACCACTAGCAACATCAAAGAGCTGATGGATAAGAATCATCCATGGGTTCAGACTTCAACACTTTTCTATAAATATGCTTAGATCCTGTCTTCCTGACAGGCTGTGGTAAGTGCTAGGGACAACTCTGAATTCCATTTTTTAAAAATGAGAATATGGAAAGGGCTGAGCTGGTTAATGAACATAACTGACCAATCATTAAAACAAAAGTTAGGTGAGATCCCAAACGCTCCTCCCACCCAACATTTACCTGCAGAAGGCCATTCCTAAAAATGTAAGATACAAGTAGTGGAGCTGTTAGAAAAGAGGCTATGGATATGAGAAATCTGATAGCTGAGCCTGAGAAATCTACTCATCGTGTCTATGAAGAAGTCAGTAATTAAAAACCTCAATTTCCCTAAAGGGTTACCCCTATCTTCAGACCTACAAGTAAAAGCTTTGATATTTTTCATGGCTTTATGATCAAGGTGCATGACCTTGGGAAACAAATACAACTGCTTCTCTCTATCTTGGGCCATTTGATCACATTCCGATCAGAAACAAGTTAGGGGGAACACTACTCCCAAATTATATAGATCTTCAGAATGCTGCCCTGGAAAGCAAAAGCAACACAAAAATCCAGATGCGTACATAACATTATAAATTGAAATTATGATTTGATGAAGATTCTTTAAATCATTTGCCTTGAGAATGTATTTCTAGCTCTCACTGATGAGCAGAAAGTGGGAGAGAAAAGGTCAACAGCCGAAAAGATAGTGCTGACATGTCAGAGATACGAATAATCAACTTAAAAAAAAAAGACCTGGGGTTAATAAGCAAAATGAGAAATGTAATTAAGCTTTTTCTGTTCTGTTCCAAATAGAAGGATCTACTCTCTTAGCATCTTAATGACTGCCTGCTACCTACCTTGAGGAGTGGCGCTTCCCACAGGGGACTCAACCTCAGGACCTCGGAGAGTTCACATTCTGAACCACCCTCTTCTGATGACTGTTTCAACCTGAATTCTATCTCAGCCTTGCTCCAGGCTCTCCTGGGAATATGTGACTGTTTACTCCATGTTCAGGGAAAACAGATAAGAAAAAGGAGGGCTGATTCTGGTACTGACATCCTGTACAATGAAGTCTTCTCATAATTTTCAACCTTTCTCCCCCGACCAGCCCAACCCAGAGTAATTGCTCTCCTCTCTCCCTTTTTGCTAGCTCTTATCTCTAACATTCACTTGGTACTTTACCTGGCAGAGTTGCTGTCTGTTTATGTAAACTTATCATGTTTTCTGAAGAGGCGGTAAAGTAATTGACACAGGATCCATTAAATGAGATAACATACATGATTAATGTCACGTATTTCTATAAACTTCAGACCAACTAGCACAATAAACATTTGTTGGTTAAATATATGCATTTTAGAGGTATTTTGTTAAATAGGTGAAACATCATTACCCAACAACAAAATGAAAAATTCAGGTTAAATAATCTATAAATTTCTTTTGAGTCTAACTACTCTGTGACTTTTACTCATTAATTGGCAATCAACTACTACATTAATGTTTATCTTAGCACAATCTATAAGGAGAGAAAATAGTGTTTGCTGATAACTAATATAGTAGGACAAACAACCCCCAGGGAAAAATGTCTGAGTGAGGGTTTGGGGGGTTTGTTTATATCACTTCAGATATACTATTAATTGCAATTGGTAAGTTAATTATAAATCCATTCTATTTATTGATTTCAGTAAGTTTTGGTACTTAAAAATAATAAAACTATATTTCTTTAAAATATAATTTATGATTCTATTCTTAATTTACAGAAACTATTTTTACCATGCCCACTTAGTGGCAAAGTCAGGGTTCATTCATACTTATTTCTTCACAATCCACAGCATTTAAAAGACCTTGCCAGGTATAAAATGCCCATGGTATCTTGTTGCATTAACTATTCAAGTCACCATCTACCTATTATGCACCAAATTTAGCTCTTTCATAGGAAATTCAATAAATATTTGCTGAGAGGCTATTACATTTCAGTCAGTGGCCTACATATTCGATTTTTTAAAATTACAAACTGGATTATGGTTCAGGAGAGGTAGGCAGAATTACACAAGCAACTGTGACTCAATGGGCCCATAATAAAGAAGAGAAGAATACTCTTCAAGCCTTAGGGAAATTTTCCAAAAGAAAAGCTGTCCCAGATGAAACCTGAAGGCATAGTAGCTTCAAGCATGATGTGATAGTTTGGGGACCGGAGCTGTGGCTCAGTGGTAGTGGGCTTGGCTAGCATGCACAAGGCCTGAATTTCTTCCTAGCACTGCAAAAAAATAAAAAGGCAGGAGGTGGTGTAGAGAGAGAGAGTTCTATCAGAAAATACTTTTTAGACTGAAGGACATAATCATATAAAAGAGACAAAGCACAAAGGAACATATTGTTAGCAGAATAATTTTAGGCTGACCTAGATGGAGTATGAGTGAAGTTACAGGTGAGGGTAAGAAAGAAAGTTAGAGATAAGGGGAAGAAGAAAGAAACAGAAAGAGGAAGAGAGAACAGGCTGGAGAGAGACATGAGCAGTGGCAAAATCATGCCAATATTTTATATGAAATATCAAATAATTTAGATTTTGTGTTCTGGGTGATGGGATGGTTCATATATGTTTCCTAAGACACAGAAATAAAATGGTCCAATGGGTATGAAACTGTAGGGTAGAGAAGAAATGGAAGATGGCCAGGATTTGGCATGCAGATAGAAGTTAGGAGCATAAGAAGATGGTGGCCTCTGTCTATACGTAGACAGAGACATGTGGCCAGGCTTCCCAGACACTGAGGAACCATCTATGAGAGTCAGTGATAGATCATGAGGGTTGAGCAGGTGGAGAGGTCAAGGATAATGTCTAGGATTTTCCACTGGGGAACTGAATAAATAGCATCATTCTTATTTGTGACTGGGAACTGAGCAGGGCATGGTTTTGTAGGGCTCGTAGAGAAGGGCAGTGGGGAGGGCAAGGAGATAAGAAGCTGAGTTTCTACGGTGTTGAATTCAATATGCTTGTGAAACATTCTGTTGGAGATGTCTGGCTGGCACTGGGCTGCATTTGCTGGCAGATCAGACAAGAGCTCTGACCTGGCCATAGGATCTGGAAGTTATTAACAAATACACGGTGATTGAGTTGTGGAAGACAGAAATAAGAAATTAAGAGGAGAGAACAGGGACAAAACTCCTAATGAAAAGTAATATTTAATAATGGTTGAAAGAAGGGGTCAGAAAGGGAACAAAGAGGAAGAGCTGGGGAGGCAGAAGGAAAACTAGCGAGCGTAGGATTTCACAAAACGCAAAGGAAGACTATGTGTGAAGAAGAAAAAAGAGGTGGATGGTGCCAAGTGCTACTGATACGCAATGACTAAAATACAGCTATTGGGTCATCAGGGGCCTTGTGGAGAATCACTTAGAAAACTGATGATTAAATTCTAAATTAAGGGCTGGGATCGTGGCTCAGTGGCAGAGCACTTGCCTCACACATATGAGACTCTGGGTTTGATCCTCAGCACCATGTAAAAATAAATACATAAAATAAAGGTACTATGTCCATCAAAACTAAAAAAAAATATATTAAAAAAAAAAAAAAAACTAAATTACAAGACTCGCCTTCCAGACTTCTCTCAGAAGTAACTGGACACACCCGACTATAATGTCTCCCACCCAGTTCCATTAACTTCTAGTTTCTTGTGGGTTTCCCCCTTGCCCATCCATCCTAGAGAAGTGATTTCCTGGATCCTTTCCTCCTGTTCATATCCACTGAACAAGAGAACTCCGAGCTTTTGGCCTCCAGACTGCTCCACGCCTCTCTCTGTTCTCTCTCTTATCTCTCATCTCCCTTTGACCACATCTAAAACCCCATCTTTATACTTCTTCACGTCCATTGGCCATGCCTGATCTCCTGCAGCTGACACTCAAGCATGTTTCCACCTTTATCTTGCTCTCCATCTCTCTCCTATTGATGGTCTGTGACTCTTCTCCCTCTGTCCCTCTCCCTCTCTGCCCTAACTTCTACACTTAATATCAGAAGCACACTGTTAGCTGGGTGCTGCACTTCTGTAACTTCATCTGTTGAAAGCATGGTGAATTCAAGGTAACCCAACTGATCTCCACCAACCTTTCCTCTCCCCATCTCCCCATTCCTCTATTCTTTAATTTCTCCATTTTATAACAGGAGATTATTTTTCACTCATTTTAAGTTTCTGCATCCAACCTGTTGAGATTGCATTTACCTGATCTGACCAATATTCTCACGCTTCCCTGCCTTCTGTTACACACCACCATTAGAGTTTAGGTCACTCTGTTTCCCAACACTAAACCACATTTCTATGTAGTCTCTTTATATCCTGCTCTTGAACATGCTGTACCTTCAATCTGAGATTCATTCTCTGGCTTAGTTTAATGCCTTCCATTGCCTTTTGAATTAAAAACTGCTCCAGTGTGCCCTCAGAGCCCTCCATAACTTGACATTTTACATCTTACCTTTCCAGTTTACTGTTCCTCTACGGATTCACTAAGTCACAAGCAAACTAGCCTGCCCACCTTCCAATAAATTAAACCCACATTTTTCACCCAGCATCTGTCCATTTTGTTTCCTCTCTGGAAATCTTTTCCTTATATAATGTCTATCTCCAATGCTATTCCTGCATTACCAACTCCCCACCAACAACTGATGCTATGCTTTCCCTCCCCTCCAAGAAAAGATCCTCATGGCATTTTTATTGTACTTCCCTTGTGACACTCACTGTTTCTGTCTGGATTACAATCATTTGTGTCCTGAAATTATCACCTTCTACTATAACCCAAGATTCCTGTAGGCCATAAACATGCCTGCTCACCTGGGGCTTTTGGTGGGCAATAATTGTCCATTGGTCTGAATTAACGAGATTTCATTACACATATGTAAGCATTTGTTAATAGAGTTATTTTTTCCTTTTCTAGTGGCATCTAGAACAGAGGTCCCAAATTGGCAGCTGGAGGCTGAATCTGGCCCACAGATGTATTTTGTTGAATCCACAGTTATTTTTTTAATTGAGTCAACATTTTTAAATGGAATACTTTATACAGAATGCCAGATTTTCAGCTTCTCTATAAAAGGAGACTGTTCTGGCAACACAGAGCCCATACTCACTTCTGGCAGAAAATGACTGAAACTGGAGTCTGCTCACCTCCTTTGGATGAGGAATGTCCCCCTCAGGTTACCCCTCTCCACAGTCCTCCATATGGCTTTGTAGCTCACGTCTATGTCCTCCTTGATAGGTCCCTGAAGGCAATAGAGTTTGCAACCCCTGGTCTACCATCCTTCTAAGAGCAGTCTGTAGAGCTTGTGCTGATCCATGACTCTAACTTAGGACAATCCCTAGAATCAAATTTAAGGGGTAAATGAATTGAATCTTGGCATTACTTTTCCTCCTTCCAGTTACAAGGCTTGTTTTCACCTGTACTCAACAATGCCCTTGGACTCCAGCTGGAAAATCCTGCCATGTGCTTTGCCCTGTTCCTTTCTCATCAAAATGTACCTGCCTTCTAATGTAAGTTGCATGATTAAGATGTGTTGAGATGTTAATGAATTAATGAGGATAATATTTCCTGCATGGGTATGAAAATGACAGATCTGAGCCAAGAATGATGTCATGTGCACCCATGCACACACATATACACTATGGTAGATGTCGCAAATGAATCAGTTCTTGGTCAGACCCGGTCCAAATAAATCCTCAAAAATGATCTCAATTCAGCATTTTGGAAGCCAAAAGTGGAGTGGCACTAAAGCAGGCCCAATGCCAGCTTCTCAGTGTGCATAATATTAGTAGCCTGCATCCTTCACAAAACACCTGCTACAATGCATCTTACCTCTTTACTCTCCCTGTGGGAATGGGAGGTGGACGGTAGGATCATTATTGCTTTGGAGATGAGAAAACCAATTCCAAAATATTTGTTACTTACTTGATATCAAGTGATGTGAAGGCATTCGAGATAAGTTAA
The DNA here is from genome assembly GCF_001458135.2 of Marmota marmota marmota. Lineage (NCBI taxonomy): Eukaryota > Metazoa > Chordata > Mammalia > Rodentia > Sciuridae > Marmota > Marmota marmota. The sequence continues at coordinate 6,944,320 of NW_026000016.1, read as the reverse complement.
AATTCCTGCTTTGGGGGTCAAAATCTGCCCTTTTCCAAAGAGGGAGAGGAGTGATTTAAATAGCAGAACCCCAGAAAACAACTTGGAGACTTTTGTTGATTTTACCTAAGAAGGAATAGAGATGCAATGGGTTCCATTATTCATCCAAGGAGGTGAGGCTTCTGCTTTCTTCTACCTTGTAGGGAACATAGAGTGAGCACAGGGAACATTCTGGTGGCTTCCATTTAAACATGAGGAGCAGGAAGGCAAATAGAAAAGCATGGAAAGGAAGGTTGAGGGGACTAAAATGTGTCTATTAGAAAAGAGAAGAGGTGGCAATCACAAGAAAGACACAGGAAAGCAGACTTGGACTCAAAAAGGGAAGGACACTGCTGGGGTTGTGGCTCAGTGGTAGAGCGCTGGCCCTCATGTGTGAGGCACTGGGTTCCATTCTCAGCACTGCATATAAACAAATGAATAAAATAAACATCCATCAACATCTAAAAAAATGCTTTAAGAAGTCATTAAAAAGAGAAAAAGAAGAAGGGAAGGACAATTAAATAAACATGATTAATCACCTTGTGATTCCTGTCATTGCAAATGCTCCAGGAAGTTTTGAGTGGACTTTACACACTGAGTAGGGAGAATCACTACATGTTTCTAAGATTCTTCTCATGTCTAATTTCTGTGCTTTCCTACAAAGTTCACTCAGGAAGGACTGAAGCCAATTTTGCGATAGTTGGTCAGGCATACTCTCCTTCACACTGTAAGCCCTCTCAGATAATATATTTGCATTTTAACAGAGAATGTCAATGCCTTAGAGCAAAGAAATGTATAATGTGAACTCAAGCATCTTGACATACTAGAGCCATATAATTACTGTTTGTTTATTGTATAGGTTAAGTTATCCTTAATGTTCCTATCATACCTCATAACACTGCCTTCTTAACCTCAATCCTTGCAGCAAAATTCTGTAAAATGCCCAGGAATATTTCTCTTCTAAAAACATCACAAAGAATGGGGACAAATCTAGCCAGTAATCTACAGGAACAGTAACCACTGAGATCTTAGATTATTATATTCCTAAATTTTGTGTCTACAAATTACCCACCTGTAGGAGCTCTGTTCTGCCTTTATGGAGCCTAAGATTTGGAGGAGTGGAATCCAGGAACCTAGGTGAGCTGTGAAGAAGGCAGGGAGAATGAGGTAATGGATAGAATCTGTAAAAAGAATGGGGTCTGTGAATGGGGAAGCAAGCTAAGTCTCCATCAGATAGGCAGGAAGAGCTGAGCCAGTAGATAAGCGAAGGGCAGGTCACTGGAAGTACCAACAAAAGCACATTTTGGAGCCTGAATAACAGCATTCTTGACAATCATCCTGAGGCACAAAAATCCAGAAGACCTGAGATGATCTTCATATGGAAGGAGTTACAGCTGTGCTTCCTGTTAGGTCAGGAGCCAAACCCACTGCAAATGTAGCCTGGAGTTTAAAGGTGGAAGCAGTCAGAGAATACACCTACAGAGAAAAAAAGAGAGATTTGTGACAGCTCAAGGACAATTGGGACCCATTGTAATGGAAACTGCCCCGCCCTGCCCCACCAGCCATTCAGGGGTCTTTCTTAGGGATTCCTAGTCATCCAAAGTGTTCTCTAAGGTCTCCAGATCTAAGTTAGGACAATGGCAGACAACTACTTTGCATCTTTCCTGAGCTGATATGTAATAAGTACATCATAGCCAATGCACATGCACATGCACAAATGGATGGCCATGTACACGCATGCACACACCTATTCACAAACCCAAACACTTCCACATCCACACATTTTCACTTATTTTGTCATTCTAAGCCAAGATATGGCTCAGAGCTACATAGCTTGACAGAAACACAAAGGAGGAAAATAAAAACAGAAGATTCTTGCACATCACTATCTGTCAATAATAATTTTACTCTAATCAACCTCCCCAGTGGAGTATAAGCCTAGTCTTCTACTAGATTTTCAAAAGTATTAAAACAGAGCAAATATTTCTCTGCTTCCTAAGTGACTATAGGAAGCACCGTATGCAGATGGCTGCCTAGTAAATAACTTTTAATGATCTGGTGCAAGAATCACACCATAAGTTCAGGGGTGGCAGATTTTCCAGCCTGTGTTCTGAGATCTGCATTCCTTTAGCACCTAAGGCTAAATCCATGGGAGAGAGAGAGTTAAATGCATCTCCTTTCACTTCAACAGTTAAACCAAATAACTTTGTTCAAAGGCATACTATAACTAAAAAATAAAGAGAAAAAAGTTGTACTTGTAAAAAAAAATCTAAAAATAATGATTAATGGATATACTTAACAGGGTATTGCTTACATTCATCTCTGTCATAAAGTTGCCTTGATAGCTTTTGGAGACCTTTATCAGTGTTAATTTTGAAAGAGATTATCACAAGAAGTGGGTTCAGTTTCTTAAGACTGCATGGTAGGCTCCCTAGGAGCACAGCCTGAAGCTTAATGAGGATGTCACCAATGTGCCATCAAGGCACCGAAGACTGGAAAGCACGGCCTATTCTCCAAACAGAAAATGCCACTGTTTTTCCGAGTACCACATTCAGGGACAGGATCAATGTCTATTTCTAAGAGTCAGGCTTGGGTAATAACTCAATATTAGACGCCTGGCTGGATGGGGTTTTCTAATCAGCTGCATTATACATTCTGAATTCTGTTTCCAGGAATTCAGAGGCAGAAGAATAGAAGAGTCCCAAATAATCACTGTCTAAGGAAAGGATGTAAGTCTGCCCTTAATAAGTAGGGGTGGCTTAGTTCAGCTTGACCCCAGATCCCTGGATCTCTCACGAAGCTCTATCAGTATTTCCATGAACCATCATTAGGTAAAAGGAACTGTTAGTTATGGAAGCTGGAAATCTTTATTTATTTCATTCCAAATGCCTTCTAAAGCAATCAAGGTTTTGGGAGACTGCAATTCCATTTTTCACATTTAAGTGATCTTATTGAACAAAATGTTCAAATGAGATTAATTGCCTCACTTTATAATCTATAAGAATGTAAAGCAATGAGGTACAATTTTAAAGAATGAATTAAAAAGTAAAGAAAATGCTAATTGTGTCTGATATCTCCCTGATACTTGGCTTTAGTGTCTGCTTCTGTTGAGCTCTGTGGCTAGCTCCTGGATGGGACTTCCAGGCTTTGAAAAACAGCTCTCCTCAGGCCTATCCTCACCCACCACATCTGTCACCACTTTGATTGTCACCATGATGCTCCATACACATTCCTAGGTCGTAATCCAAGGCTGTCTTCATAGGAAGAGAAAGATTCAGATCCTTTTCCTGAATAGAACATTCAGGAAGTAGCTGTATCTCCCATCTCAAGGGCAAATGGCTATTATACCAATCTTGATTTGATTTGGATGACAACACAGTTATCATTTCACAACAGATTTTTCAGATCCAGGCCTGTTATGACATTTTATCGATTATGGATCTAATCCTCCTGTGGTGGTTAATTATATGTGTCAACTTGACTGGGTCATGATATACCCAGATATTTGATTAAATATTATTTTGAATGTGTCTGTGAGGGTATTTCTGGGAGAGATTAACATTTGAATCAATAGACTGAGTAAAGCAGATTGCCCTCCATAATGTGGGTGAGTCTCAGCTAATCCACTGAAACCCTAAATAGAACAAAAGCTGAACAGCAGAGAATTTTCCTTCTCTGCCTGACAGTCTTTAAGCCGTGACTTTGGTCTTCTTCTGCCTTTGCACTTTAATTCATACCATTGACTCTCTTGGCTCCCAGGCCTTCAGATTAATATTCTTAGGATTTCTCAGTCTCCATAATTATGTGAGCCAATTTCTTGTAATAAATCTATCTTTTCATCTATCATCTTTCTATCTATTAGTGCATCTATCTTATTGGACTTGTTTTTCTGGAAAACCACCCCCAATGGCTGGTTTTCCAGAAAAACAAGTCCAATAAGATAGATTCACTAATGGATGAAAAGATAGATGATATCATGGCTAGGCATGGTCATATGTTGGTCCACTCACCACAAGCAAGTAGCATGTATGGTTTTTGTGACTTTACCTATGAAAGGACTTGGGCTTAAAGGGGTTAACTAATATATCCAGTGCCCCAGGGCAAGTAAGTGGCTAAGCTTGAATTCAGATTCAGCTCTGTATGATGGCAAAGGACAGCCTCTCTCCATATAAAATGCACTATGTCACTACTGGGTTTCAATTGGTTCACTCTAACCTGCTCTCTCTGCATAGGGAAAGAGAAAGGTGCAGGAGAAGGAGAATCAGGCAGAAAAGGGTTCAGAGACCAAACAAGCAAACAACACTAAAGATGGCAGCTACAAAATTCAACCAGAGAAGGCGTTCAGAGTTCAGACAAAGGATGTTGGGAACTACAGCAGCAGAACAAGTTAGGCCACGGAGAGACAGACGGCACCAGCAGCCCACAGCCCTAGAAGGGAATGCAAGGACAAGGCTGGCTGGAAATTGGACAAGAGAGTGACATAACTCTGATGCAAAGGCAGTGGACTTCCCCAAGACCAGATGCTTTTATTCTCTTCTCACCTTGGTTGTGCCAACCCTTGGTGAGTCTGGCCTAAAGCCCTGCAGGTGAGGAAAATGGGAAACAGCTGACAGGCCAGTACATGTGGGAGCAGGGAGCAGACCCTCTTCCCTGGCAAAGGCATTCCCCTGACAGGTGGCAGGAGGAGAGCCTGTTCTCAATCAAACAGAGCTGGATGGAAATAGCTAAGATGAAAAACAAACTCGATGCCATCACTTCAAACTCTCCACAGGCAATGGCAAGCGGCTGCTGGTCTGGACCTTGGTGGGGAGAAGTCTTCCCAGCTGAGAACCGAATAGAAATGTCAGTGGCCAGCTCCCTGAAGTCAGCAGAGTCCCAGATCCAGCTGAAATTCTACTCATAATAATAGGCGTGATAATAATAATCTCAACAACACCTACTGAAAAGTCTTCATGGCTCAATACTTAGTGTACAGTTCCCTGTAATCATCTAAACCATTTCCCATTTTATATGGTACTCAGAAAGCTTGGTTAAGTGACAGTTCACACACTTTAAACAGGAGCACACACTCCTGTCACACTCTTGTCCCAAAGATCAGAGCGTCAGATGCCAAATTTTGTGCTCTTTCTACTAAGCAGCTTATGAAAATATTCTTCTGCAACCAAAACACCAGAATGTGGGGAACAGGGGAGCAGGGGGATGGACTCAGTGTGCTGAATATGAACTAGGGAAAAGAGATACACACACACACATACACACACACACGTAGATAGAAAATATCTAATCTACATAGAAAGTATATAGTTATAGATATATAAAATTTTACAGGCTTCAAAGTCATTCCCATATTTTTCTATTTTAAAAATGACCCCATACATCCCTTTTTCTCCCAGAAGATATATGTTAGCCATATCTTAAGACATATTTAAATGGGCACATCATTTTTAAAAAAGAAAATAAAGTAGTTTTTTCACATTCCTGTAAGAGCAACTTGTTTGATAATTTCCCATAATTTTACTCTTTCCTAAAATGGAAGTTTTTTTTCTAATTCAAAAGAGGTGTAAGTCCATTATTTTAAAATTTTAGGCAATATGATTTAAATTTCCTAGTTATGAAATGCAATTTTAATTCAAAATTCCTTAATGTTTCTAGCTGAATTCTATAATAGCTAAGGGACTTGGGTGAGTTTTGCAGAAATGGTCTCAGCCAACATATTTAATCCCCTGATTTTAGACAAGGAATTGTGGGATTTACAAGTCCCACAAATATAAGTTATCTCTGCATAAGGAAACATTTTGGGAGACTTTTCCCCCATACTGTTAACTAAAACGTAGACTATTTAGCAATTCCAGTCTATCAATGGCACAAGAATTAGAGAGCTTCACATGAAAACAAAGGTTTTTCACTAGGTCACCTCAAAAGCTTTATTTTCAATTTTAAATAGATTTCATCTTCAGTAAATCAGTTTTATGGAGTTTGGTTTTAGGGCACATACACATTAGTCGTCATTTGTTCTTATGTATAATTTTACTACTAATACCAGACAGGCCCTTCAAAGAAACTCCCAGGACCTGTCGTGCCTAAAAGAAGTTCATTTATTCAACTGCAATGTCCTCGTTCCCAAATGGGCTCTTCCTAACGAGCACAGAAGCTGAAAACATCACCGGAAAAATATCCTGGAAAATGGTTCACAACATTCTAATGGGTTACAGATGGCTTGGGAACCTTCCTGCCATTTTTTATTGTTAGCAAGCTTCCTTTCTTCTGTCTGGAGTTTTATTGCTTGCTTTCCTTGTTAGCCTCCTGGATGCTTGAATTAACCCACTGAATCTCTCCAAGCCGGTGGATAGAACTGACTGCCCCTTGCCATGAAGGTCTCCAGCTGACTATGAGGGCGCTAGGTCTTTGGGGTGCATTTCCACACAATCTGTAATAGAAGATGTTCATGCTTGCCAAGCCCAGCAAGATGGTTGGAAGGTTTACTTCTGTAAGGATATTATACTTACTTTAAATATATATATGCATGTATGTATTTTAAATCCTTACAGTTAGAATGATGTCCTAGGAGACCAGGGAGGCTTATCCAGATCAGCTTTATTGGGTCAAATATCAATCAGTCAAGCTCAGGCTGCCAGCGGAGTTTGTAGTTAGGAAGTGTCAGCATGTTAATAGTTCTGCCTGTTAGCAGTGTTAACTGGTTCACAAGATTGAGAAGAATTATTACCTGACACTTGTGTATCCTGGCTGAACTTGGAATGCAACAGCTCAAATCCAACCAAAATTAACTACATCAGACATCGCTGATGGGGAAATAAAAAGCAACTAAATCCAACAGAAGAAGAAAGGATGGGACAAAGCACTCTGGATCAGGAACCAGAACACTAGAATTGAGTTCTCAGTGGTCAGCACACACCTCTGTAAGAGGCATGTACTTTGTTTGCCCAGCCTTTCTCCCTGTTTCTTGCTGGAGATGATCTTCCTTGCCATTCACCATGTTCTTCTCCTGAGTATGTCGATCACCCTGAACATTACCCAAGTCAGCCAATCAGAGCCCTCCCTAAGGGATTTTTTTTTTTACTTATAACTAAGAGACAATAGATCATTGTGCAGTATAGTGGAGACCAGTGGCCATAGTGGAGACCAGTGGCCATAGTAGAGGCAGGTCTGTAGTATAGAAATAGGATTCTGACACATGGAAAGCAGTAAAAAGGAGAGAATTGAAAAACCCAGTGATTGTCCAGCTCCAGTTCCATCACCCCTAAGACCTAGATCCAACTTTGCTCCTTCCACAGTGGGCTCCATGGGAACCACTACATCCTGCCTTTCACCTCAGCTTACTTGACATGAGCTTCTCTCATTTGAAATAAAAATGTCCTGATGAATGAAAATGCTATGAATGAATTTCTCTGAGCCTAAGTGTCTTTGAAAAAAATTTAAAAACACTATATTACCTGGGATTTAAGTTTCTCTGCTGCCAAAGAGACTTGCAATAACAGTTTCTCACTCAGGCAAAACCTCAAAGCCCCCATTCTGTCCTGTGAATTTTTAAGACATTCAACCTCCCTCTCTCACCTATGATTACCAAGGGGTACTGACCAAGAAAATTACTACCTGAGCAGGATTAGAGTTTGTTGCTGTTCCTCCTTGGCAGGATTCGCTCATCATTATGGACCAGTGACATCTATACATCTATCAAGTAAAGATGAGACAAATACCTTAGGCAAGGCAGAACTTTCTCCTTTCCTGGATGGGCATTTCTACTATCATGAATCTAATCCTGCACTACCATTGTGTAAGAAGGAAATATATGACTTGGTTTTCCTATGTAGAGGAAACTCATTTAGAAGTGAACAACATGACTATATCACCCAGAGATCCTAGACTTTGAACTGGGTGCAATGACTCAATGGGATTTCAGGATGATCTTCTGTGGAGAAAGTCTTGGTATGGTCTATGAGGGAAGAAGAATGCATATTCGAATAACCAACATAGGGTCGTGCTAGTTCGTTTTCCATCATTAAAACAAATACCTGAGATAATCAACTTATATAAAGAAAAGGTTTATTCTGGCTCATAGATTTGGAAGTTGCAGTCCATGTTTGATTGGCCTGGTTGCTTTGAGCCATGAGTTGACACATTATGGCAGGAGCTCATGGTGGAGCAAAACCATTCACCCTGGTCAAGAAGCAAAACAGAGCAAGAGGCAAGGGCCAAGATTCCACTATTCTCTTCAAGGGGAAGACCCCAGTGATGTGAAGACTTACCACCAGGGCCACTAGGTTCACAACCTCCCAGTGGTATCATTCTGGGGAACAAACCTTCAACACACAGGGATCCCAGGAACATTTAAGATCAAAACTATAACAAGAGTACTATAATACTGACTGCTAATTGTTCCACCATCTCTCTTTTTTTCTTAATAGAATGCACAGTTTTAGCTAGACGGACCACTATAGAACGAAGAGTACATTTTCCAACCTTCTTGCTGCAAAGAGAAGTGGTCACCTGACTAAGTTCTGCTTACTTGGATATGGCAGAACAGACATTTGGCCATATTCTAAAAGGGAGAAGCTTGCCCTCCTTTTCTTCTCCACATCTCCTGATAGCTATTCTGCAGACTGGGTGGTACACCATATTGGAAAGTATAGATGAGACCAATACCTTAGGGAATGCAGAACTCTAAACAGGAAAAGTCTGGGTTCCAAACACAGTGGCATCACCTTATTAGCCTTGTAGCATTACATGAGAGGGAGAAATAATACTCTAACTTATTTAAGTCACTTCATATTGGTCCTTGTTAGAGCAGCTGGATAACATTCCCTACTTTTACAAATACTATGTAAATGCACATCTGTGAAGATACTCATTTCAGAATTAAAGTTTCTTAAAGATGAGGATTGGGACCACTCAGTTTCTAGTATAAATTTGAAACTGTAATAAATGCTGGAGACATGTTGATTAAGATGTCTGACAATGCCTTTGTCTGGTTGTCCTTCCCTAGTTCCTTGGGGTGGCTATTTGCCCCTGTCTAAATTCCAACTCATTCTTGCCAAGAGATGAAGGACACTGACTGCCTCGGTCTAGTAAATCTGAGAAGCATCTGAAATGAGCTACTAATACCAGCTCTCAGAGAACTGGTATCAGGACACAGGTGTGCCTAATAAGACGTAGCAAAATGATAGGAATTCAGTGCCACTGTTCTGGGGGTAAGGGTCAGGCAGTTCCAGGAAGATTGACACTTATATCCTAACATCCCAAACATTGCCCTGTTGTTCAGAAACTAAAAGATTAACTTCTGATTTACTTAGTTAGCAAGGTTCACCAGAACCCCATTTCAGTATCCATTCTGATTCATCAAACATGAGATAACGAATGATTAAATATTTTGAATCAACCTTGCCTGTAAGTATCAGAGTATATTTTTTTTCACCTATACACATGATCAGGTCATTCAGATGAGTTTCCACAACTGTATGTTCCCCTAGCTCCCCAACTGGTTATTTTATTATTTCTATTGGGACTGGAACCCTGTCTTCAAACTTGTCTGATATCCTGCCATGTTCTTGAACATTCTCTTACTTTAGTTGGATCCTGCCATGAAGAAAAAAGAACCTTAATGTCATTTCCCTGACTTTCACCTTGACCTCTATGACCATGCACATAGCCCATCATATCAGAGACCCCTCACTAACACCTGCTATAACCACACTTTGGGGCATCATATGGACTATAGTTTAAGGTTTTAGATTCATAAGATTCAGATTAAGTGATCCTATCATTTCAAGTTATAAATATAACCCTGGAAAACCAACCTTTCTAATTTCTTCAGTAGCTTCATCTTCAAATGAAGAGAATATCACTTACCTCAGAGAATTGTTATGAGAATTAAATGGCACATAGTATCCTAGAACTGCTAGTGGGTGAGTGTCATTTCACTGAACTCACTGTTCACCTAGCTATTACTCTTGGGCCATCAAACTGCCTTTCTGCAGTGAGCCTGAAATTCTCCATTCATCTGGTTCTGGATATTGTCTGTGGTCTATCTGACAATGTTGTCAACCCCCAGGAGAGTATCTTTAGTCCCACCCAAAGCATGATGGCCCTATTCACCATGGGCCATCAACATATATTTCCTGAATAGTCAGTGGATGAACACATGAATTAAATATGGTATCTGTTGTTTTCAAATACAGACCAAGTTTCTACAGCAATCCAGGACAGAGTTGTACCCTACTCTCACCACCCCATTCTTTAGTGTCCTTGTCAGATCAGATGAGTCACATAACACATCATTTCTCCATCTCCTCACTGCCAACAACATCCTAGAACTTATATGAAGAGAAGAACTATCCTGAAGGAAGTTCATATTGGCTTCCAAGTTCCTGGGATTAACCCCAGGCTAAAGCTGTGGTGGACTATGTAGTCGACGTGAGTCAGTAAAGCAATCTGTTCTAACTCTCCCCCAGTGGGCCTGCCTCACTCCATGAACCCTTGGAGGCCTGCCCTGCTGAGAGGCCCACTAGCAGGGCAGGAAGGAGGGAACAAGGAGATGAGTACCACCATGAGTCCCCCTGCTAGGAAGGGACTCCCAGGCTCTGGCAAAAAACTCAGCACCAGCTGGTCCTTCCCTGGAAACAGTACCAGCCTTAGAAAACAGATAAAATTGGGGGAAAAAAATATACTGCAGAAAGGGAAATCTTCCTTGTCTATTAGACTTTCAAATATGGCACCTGTTCCCTGATCTGGGACAAGTCCCCATTCGGTCTCCTTAGAGCTTTAGTCCTCATCACTGCCCTAGGGTTTAGAACAAAGAAAAATATTTAAATGGCTCTGTTCCAATGATCATCTCAACCTTGCCCTGGGGAGCTATATAAATAGATTAAAAACCATCTCTTCCCCTTATTCTCTTTTCTCAAGTGTAAGCATCAAGTCCTGAAAAATATTTCTACCCTTTTAGAAAGGGGTAAGAATGAAAATTACATTAGAAAAGACTGAAGTAACAAAGGAGAAGTAAGCAACTTGGTAAAAGATCAAGGTAGATGGAGGAAAGAGAAGAATGAATTCTGAGAGAACCAATTGGTGGTTTTATATCACCAGAAACATTCAGGCCAAAAACCCTGTAGAGTTTACAGGTGCAAGAATTCATCTACCTCTAGACCTGTCCTTAGAGTGTACAAGAGGCATGGATGATTGAACTTGGAGTTTGGGTTCATCATGGCAGGGCCAGAAATATTATCGAAATATTTCCCAATGATTTTCTTCTTATTGTCTTTCCTATTGTATCCATGGCTATGAGCACAGCAGAGACCACGGAGAAGTTCAGACCCATCAGGCATGTGGCTGCTGAGCTGCAGACTGTCCCCCTAGATGCTGTCTCTCTTCTTCCTATTTTCACAGCCTCCACATTCTGGCTTTGCTCCCAGCAGAGGCAATGTTCCCATAGGATTGTGTCCAGTGACATGGCCCTGGCAATCTGGCCCAGAGGGCTCATGTGGCTGATGGGCAGACAAAGGGTCAATATAGCTAAGACACAGAGGTCTCCCCTGGATGCTGCTCACCTTAGACCTAGGCCTGAAGTCCAATGTATCCACAAGCCAAGCAAGAATAGAATGAGAAGGGACAGCCATTTTTTTTTTTTTGGCATTTAACTTTCTTTATTGTTGTAGTGTATTGATTACAGGTGCCTTTCAGCCTTTTTCCCTGCATTAGTTATAAAGATTCTTTAAGGTAAGGACTGTGTTCTGGTCATGGTGACTTTCACACAGTGTCAAGCAGGATGCCAGGCATATATTGGGATATAGAGAATTTAAGGGTGGGTAATGCATTTCTGGTCTGTTTTTGAGCCTACTTCACAATATTAACTGTCCTCTACCTATGAAAATATGAATCCCATCTGTGGCAAAAGAGCCTGAAAGTTTGCCAAAACTTTCACTGCTGCAGAGCTTCTCTCTGGCCAAATATGACTCAATCAGATCTTAAGCAAAAGACCTGGAATGTCTTCCATTTCTGAAGACTTCATGCCAAGCACAGGATGTAAGAACTCAATTCATACTCTTGCTGCCCACTTCTGACACTGTGAAAGACAAATCTCTCCTCCACTTGCAGATGACCTTCCTTGCAGAAACACAAAGGCACTAGCTCACTTTGGGCACAGCATTGCCAACAGTCACAGATTTCTGCACCATAGTATCTCTTCCCTTTCCCTGGAGATCATCCCAAACTTCCTCTCACCTTGGAATATTTTTTGAGCCCTGGGAACTGGATAAGAATGACAATGAGAAGGACTCAACATAGCTGAGCCTCCAATATTTCTGTCTGCACTCCCTTGCCACCACCCAACCTTCCTTTGGCACAGGAGTAGTAGAACCAGGTAGTTACGGGCAGTATCTGGTACACATTATCTACAACATGGTATCTTGGACTGTTTTCTGCTGCCATAATAGAATACCTGAGATTGAGTCATTTATTTACAAAAAGAGGGGGCATTTTGTTTGTTTTTTAGCTTGCAATTCTAAAAATCCAGGGGCTGGTGCCAGCATCTGCTTATTTTCTGCAAATGACTACATGTTGCTCCATGCACAGAAGAAAATGGAAGAGGAAGAGCAATAAAGAGGGTCAAACTCCCATGATATCTAATCCACTCCCATGAGAAAAACTGATCCATTCATGAGGATGGAGCTTTCTGACCCCAAATGCTTCTTGAAGGGCCCACCAGTTTTTAATACCATTATACTGAGAACCACGTCTCAATATGAGTTTTGATGAGGACAAAACAATTCAAACCATAGCAAATTGTTATCCAAATATTTAATACAAAAACATAATCCATGAAAGAGTTTTGAGCATTGGTGAAAGGCTATTGGATGGGGGGGCTGGAGTGTAGCTCAGTGGTAGAGTGCTCGCCTAGCACGTGTGTGGCACTGGGTTCAATTCTCAGCACCACATAAAAATAAATTAATTAAATAAAGGTATTTTTGTCCATCGAAATGTATAACATTTATATTTAAAAAAAGACTATTAGGGAATTTTTTTCCTATAATATACCTCCTGGATTTCTGTTTAAAAGATTACTTTGGGGGCTGGGGTTGTGGCTCAGTGATAGAGCGATTGCCTTGCATATGTGAGGCCCTGGGTTCAATCCTCAGAGCCTTATATTACTTATAAAAATAAGTAAATAAAAATAAAGATATTGTGTCTATCTAATATATATATATATATATATATATATATATAGAGAGAGAGAGAGAGAGAGAGAGAGATATTACTTTTGCGTCATGTATAAGAACATAGAAATTATTCAAATAGGTAAGTGACTATTAAATAATTTTTCTTCACCATTTCAATTAAGCTTGACAAATGTCAACTGAGTTACTACTATACAGAAATTTCTGTGCCAGCTGTAAGAACTGCAAAGAACCTGGAATGCCTTTCACTCCTGGATATAAAAGCTCACTTCATCCTCTTGCTGCCCACTTCTGATATTGTGCAAGATAAATCTCCCCTCAACTTGTAATTGAACTTCCTTGAAGAAGCACAAAGACAAGAGGTCACTTAGACTCAGCATTGTCAAAGTGAGCTAATGAGAAGAACACAGTGTCTGTTCTCAGGAAACATAATCAATTGCAAAAAAGGATGAATTTATCCTCAAAAAGATTTGCTGAGCTCTATTATGTTATATAAACAGGAGGCCATTGGCCTGAGACTGTCTTCCTACTTTTAGTTCCTATGTAATAAATCACAACCTAACCTGGTATGTAAATAAACTAAAACCTAACTTTGGAATATATTTTTATAACAAATAACTGAACTCCAGCTAATCCTGGACAGCCAGCTGATAAGACCATGTCCGATTATGGTAAATACCCAGCTGTAGCAGCAAATCAGCTGGTTTTTCTACTTTGCTTCTGTGTTCCATATATAAAAGTTTACTGGTCATATTACTGGTTGATCCCTCTGAACCTCGTCTAGTTCTAAGTGCTGCCCAGTTCATGAATCATTCTTTCCTCAAACAAAATATATTAAATTTGTTTAAAATTCTTCTTTTGACAGACCAAGTACTGTAATACCCACTAGCATGATTCTTTGTGGGACTTGAAGGTTAATTTAGAAGTGATTATTATGGTTTAGATATGAGGGTTCCCTCAAAAGCTTGTGTGTGAGAAAATGCAAGAAAGTTCAGAGGTGAAGTGATTCGATTATGAGAGTCTTAACCTAATCAGTGCATTAATCCCCTGATAAGCATTAACCCCCTGGTAAGTATTAACTGGGTGGTAACTGGGGGCAGGTAAGGTATGGCTGGAAGAGGTGGGTCCCCAGGCGTGTGCCTTTAGGGTATGTATTTTGTATGTTGAACAGAGCTCTCTCTGTGCTTCCTGGTGCAAAGTCCCCAGCTACTTTCCTCCACTGCATAATTCCACCTTGATGTTCTGCTTCATCTCAGGCCCCAAGGAAGGGCATCATCCATCTAGGACTGAGTCCTCTGAAACTGTGAGCCCCAAAACGAACTTTTCCTCTTCTAAAATTGTTCTTTTAAGTTCTTTTTATCATAGTGTCAAAAAAAAAAATCTGGCTAAAATGGTGATGTTGGCCTGGGCTTTTCCTGAGAGCTAGGGTGTGTCTAAAAGCAGTTCTGTGTGGTATGACTAGGGGAAGTGGGGTTGGTAAAAGTAGGGAGAATGGCCTTTCTGGGCAGAAGAAGATTGTGAGCAAAGGAATGGAAGGGTGAAGACACACATGAGCTCTTGGGGAGCAGTGACAAACTTAATGTGCCTGCCCTTGGAGGAGCTTGTGTTGAGGTTGAGGCATGGCCACAGGGGCCAATGATTGCCTAGCATGCTTGGCAGGTACCCTGGAGGCAGGTAGGAACCCTCAAAAGATTTTGCTATGGCGATGATGTGATTGCATCTGTGTTTTAGAAAAGCTAATCCTAACAGTTTATTATCTTACTGTTAATAAACTATAAGAAACTGAATATCTGCTCCATCACCATTAGCGCCCATCACACAAAAATGGCACCGTAGCAGGGAAAGTTAAGGTGCCATAGAGGCACCTATTAAAAGGGGCTTATGATTTTGCATCTAAGGCTGGCAGGGGGTGGGTCCTTCAGCTTGCTGCTGAGCCCAGTAAATACAGGTATGAGGAGTGTCATTTTCCCTCTCATTGCCTACCTATTGACCCACAGCCCTGCCTTGTTCCTGTAGGCATTTTCAGGGATATTTTAAGGGAAGTTCTCTAGCTGGGGTTAATCAGACTGAAAGGAATTGGTGGGGACACAGTAGTCCCCATCAGCTGAGTATCCATGAGGGGGACGCTGGCCACAACCCACATCAGGGAGGCTGGGCTGCATCCCTGTCTGCCTGGTCTCCTCATAAAGCCACAGCCTCTTACCCCATCCCCTCCTCTCTCTCTGGGCCTTGGACACTCATCCTAATGTGAGAGGCTGACCCAGGTGGGGAGCCCTCTTACTCCTGAGCTTCTCTCACTAGCCCTGCCCAGGTTGAGCTGTTGCCTTTCCCATTAACTTTTTAAAAAATATCCAGAAAGTGGTATTCTTATTCTCTGCTTTCTACTCCCCTTTCCCCTTCAAGAAGAGTTCAACAGCTTTAATGAGGGAAAGGACAAAATGGAAAAAAGAAAGACAAGAGAAAATGTGTATCATATTTCAAAACTATTATGCTACGGTAAAAAGAGTTTTGAATGCTGTTGGGTTTTATTAATATATTTATTACATGCATGAAATGTAAAAATTCTTGAAATTCATCAAATATTTTCCTATGGGCTTTTAAACTTATCCAAGTCACCAAAGCCCCAGTATTAATAAACCAGTATATGTTAGTAAATCTATCTGAATCTTAATTAATACAGTTATATTGCCACACAGTTAAAACTTTATAGTCTTTATTACTATCATTCAGCCAGCTGGCTGGTTCCTCCCCAACGACACCACTACTCTGAGTAATTTGTGCATAGCAAATATTTTAGTAAATCATCTTTTTTTTCCCTTTTTTGAAAAATAACTCAAGATACAGAGATAATGCAATTCATCCTTCATCTCTAAATCTTAATCCATTCTAAATATATTCATATCTCTTTTAAATAGTCTCTTCAGGCTTCTTAAGCTTTCTAATCATTTCTTACAAAAAAAAAAATTGTTCGGTTCTAAGCAACATCTCTCCTGGCAAGGATACCTGCTCCCTTGATTCTGTCCTGGACTCCTACCAACTCTGGAGGTCCATCATTAGAAAGGATGGAATGAGGCACCCCTGCAAGGATATAGACCCCTTCCACATCCCTGAGGTACTAGACCTGTTGGTAAGGTCTCTGGGGTGCTATAATATTCTCACACAACATATATAGCCCCATGAGAAGATGCTGGAAGATTTTATTTCTGTCCTACTAGATGACATGACCCATAATATTGGAACAGAAGAATGATCCACCCACCAACAACACAAAAACTGTTCTATTTCAAAATATACTCAAAGCATAGCAGGGGAATTTTTTCATTTTTAGGTAGACCTTAACCATGGAGCCTCACTAAGTCTGGTAAGAACTTTATCAGGGGTAAAGAGATGACAGTAAAGTGCTCTATTGAAGTTTCTTGCCTATACTAGTTTTTCTAAGTCTAATACATATATTTTTGAAAAATTATCATTCTGATTGGTCATCTAATTAAAAAAAATTTTCTGGTGATCAGAATTGAGTGTATGGATGCTTTTGACTCTGGTTCTATTTAATTCCCTTGGATGGAATAAAGAAGAGTACCATATCTCTTAATATTGTTTAGTACACTTGATTTTCATCTTATAGTATTATTTCCAAAATTATATATGAGTAGAGTAGTTGGTCACGTGGTATGGTAACAGGTAGGAAAGCCTTTAGTCACTATGAAGCATTTTGTATGCACAAATGAGTGGGTTCTTCTGTGTGTGTGTGTGTGTGTGTGTCTAAATTCAAATGAAGACCCTTCTGTTGCCTAAAAGCTCATTATTAGTGACTCACTCACTTGAAATTGAAGCTAAGCTATGTTGTATGTATGTATGTATGTATATATATATATATATATATATATATATATATATATATATATATACACATTGATTTTTGAAGAGATTTTTTATAAAGTAAACTTCTAACAATCCTAACTGATTAAATCATTCTTTCTTCAAGTACCAGAATTCTTTGGAATAGTATTTAAAATTGCAGCTTTCTGGATTCTATCCCAGGCCTACTAAATCAGAATGTCTGATGGCAGAAGCTGAATTAATGAATTAATCCTCAAGAAGTCTAAAGTCTGAGAGCCACTGGATTAAATATTAACAGTATTCTCTTGTTACCTATCCTAGCATGTATAATTTCTATGCATATGCATGCATGCACATACACACACACACACACACACACACACATACACACACACAAACTGTAGTCTCTCAAGATTGTCTTCATGAAGACTTGCATTCAAAGCAACAGTCTGATGCCACAAACCATGAAGAAACTCTTTTAGGACAGATACCATAACAATGGAAGTGGCCAACTCTTACAGAATAATTTACCCCAAATAGATTCCTAACAATCTTCTTCAGTCATCTCTCCTGCTCCTCAAATTTCCCTACTCTCAAGGAAAAGATAAAGATTATTAAAAATCTTTCCTCTTATGTATTAAAAAACAAAAGCAACAAAAGACATCTTTGGATAGTTGAAGATAAGTGAATATGAGCTATATATTAAATGTTATTATAGTTAGGTATGATAATGGTGTGGTTATATATGTGAACATCCTTAGTCTTGAGAGTTGGGTGAGTCTGAAGGCAGAAGGTGTAATGATGTCTCCAAATTACTTTCAAATGTGTCAGAATAAACCATATATAGTTTATATGTATTCGTATAAACATACATATATAAACAAGTTACTTTCAAATGGCTCAGAATAAAAGCATGCATATATAGTGTATATGTGTTCCTATATGCACATATAAACATACATATGTATGTGTAGGAGAGAGAAAGCAATTGTGACTAAATGCTAAAAATTGGTGAATCAAAAGTATTTATTACGTTTACCTTCTAGATTTTCTGTATACTTAAATTTTTAATAAAAAGTTGGGAAAATACATTTCTTTCTGTTTCTCTTCCTGTTCTCTCTTCTCCTCCCATATCCTTTCCCACACCTCCCCCCTCCCAGCTGGCAGTGACCATCACTTGCCTAACCACACTAGACACTTGTCACCACTATCAGACTTGAGGGCATCACACTGCCCAGGGGTCCCTTGTAACCCGCAGGAGCTGGCCATGGGCTGCCAGATTCTACCCCCACCCCACTCCCAGAAGGAGGACTTTCTGTTCTCTTCTTTCAAGAAATTCCAGCACGCAATATTCTATACCTTGCAATATATGGATATATTTGCCAGTTAGTGTCTAACTAGCCATTAACTAAAAAACTTTAAAGCATATAGTAATTCTAAGAAATATAAGCCAGCAGACAGTCCAGAGCACTCCCAGGTCCTAGGCCAACATTAGCTAGATACATTAGTATATCTGACTTTTTTTAATCCTTGATGGAAAATAAATTAGAAATAAGTGTCAGAAACTAACAATGGCAGGAGAGAAATAAATGCCACTCAAAGATGTTCAAGTTCTAATTCCTAGAATCTATGAATTTACCATATATGGCAAAAGAAACTTTGAAGATGTGATTAAAGACCTTGGGATGGGATGTTTGTTATGGATTATCTCAGTGAAAAATACATGTAATCACAAGGAAGGAGGCAAGAAGATCAAAAGAGTAAGAAAAACACATGATGAGGAGAAGCAGAATTAGAGTGAGACTGTCACAAACCAAGGAGATGACAAATAACTGATTCTTCCCTGGAGTCTCCTGAAGGAACTAACTCTGACAACATCTTGATTTTAGATTTCTGATTCCAGAACTGTAAGAGAATAAGTTTGAATTATTTTTAAGTCATGAAGTTTGTGAAAATTTAATGGAATATTACTCAGCCTTAAATAAGAATGAAATTAGAGCATTTGCTAGTAAATGGATGGAACTGGAGAATGATATGCTAAGCAAAATAAGCCAATCCCAAAGAACCAGAGGCCAAATGTTTTCTCTGATATGCAGATGTTAATTCACAATAAGAGGGGAATAGTGGTATTTTGGACCAGGGAAGGGAGGGGAGGGGTCATGGTGATAGGAATGATAGTAGAATGATTTAGACATTATTACCCTATGTGCATATGTGATTACATAACCTACATCATGTACAACCAGAAGAATGAGAAGTTATTTTCCATTTATATATGATGGGTCAAAATGCATTCTACTGTCATGTATAACTAATTATAACTAATTAAAAAATGTGAAAATTTGTTAAAAGGCAATAAGAAACTAATATGCCACCCTTGTAAATGTTAATTGTTTGGTTGTACATCTGATACCAAACTGTAGCTCTTGTTTCACAGTGTAGCTTCCATATTCCTCACTCACTTCCATTTTTTGAATCTTTCTAAAATTTTGCATTAACAAATTGTATCAAGAACTGGTTTAGGCTATGCAGGTGAATCTGAATGCCCTAAACCCTACCTCTACAGAAGTCCAGGCAGACTTTCTGAGAGGGAAGAACTTGCTCAGCTCTCTCTTCTGTCAGGGCCACAGTCTTGACTCAGGCTCTTGCTGTCTTTTCTGGATTCCATCTGAAATCACCCCAGTCATCATGGAATGATAGAACCAGGGAAAACGGAGATTATTTTTCAACTGGGGCCCAAAGAGGTCAGTGGGAGGCAGTTTGATATAGTAAAGTCACACATACAATTAAATCCCAGCTCTTCAATTGCCAACTATAAATTCTAAGCTGTTATTTCACCTGAAAGTTAGAAATAGTAAGGTTTACTTACTAACTAGTCTTCTTGTGCAAATGAGATCAGACTATGAAAATAAAATCCCTAACATGGTAGCTATTAAAAGTATAGCTATTATGATTACAAGTGACTTTCCTATAGTCCATAAGGGTATGGTACTATTGTTTAGAAAAAAAACCTTGTCTCCCATATTTCTCCACAATGGCATTCCAGTGCGACAGACTCCCTTGGAAAATAGGAATCCTCATTGCCTTCTGTCCATCTGACTGCCCAAGACTGCCCTGGGTTCATTCAGTCAAACATTTGGTGGACACCAGCTGCATGATGCATGGTGGATAATTCTGACTGGGTGGGAGGAAGGACTTGGATGAGCAAAATAATGTCCCTTCCTCAAGAAGAGTCTATTTTAATGTGTCTAGACAAGAACAGAGTTGACATTTATGGTGCAAAATAAGTAGAAACCATAAAAGGGACAAAACAAGGTGCCATGGCCAGTTCACGGACAGATGAAAGGCTTCATATGGCTTCCCAAAGAAAGCAGGGATTTAAGTAGGCCCTGGAGATGGCAGGATGGTGACAGATGGTGGAGGGATGAGGAGTGTGTTATAGGAGGAAGGAGCGTGAACATCTGGGGCCTACTCAGACACGGACAAGCAGTCTGTCACGGCTGGAATTTAGGGACACACTGGACAAGCTCATATCCACTTCAAATGTAAATGCCATTTCTCATCAGAATAGTTCTGCTTTGTTCTTTATGAGCAAAACAGGGCAAAGCGTTTAAATTAACATTCAGCCACTTCTCAGGTATGGCCAACAAGTAAAAATAACACTGATTTTTTACTCTTATAAAAGGAATAGCTCAGGGGCTGGGGTTGTAGCTCAGGGGTAGAGTGCTTGCCTAGCATGTGTGAGGCACTGGGTTCGATCCTCAGCACCACATATAAATAAATAAATTAAATAAAGCTTTAAAAAAAGAATGCTTAAAAAAAAAGGAATACTCAAACTTCTTCTTTAGGAAACAATTTTAGAGCCAGTGGGTTTCAATTAGCATGAGGAAAATCCAAAACAGATACTTTTGTGGCCAGAGGAAGTCTTCCCAAGGACCCCTTGGTGCAAAAGTTCTGGAGAGCGAGTATACCAGTTTCTACAGGCAGCCTAGTTCCTGGCTTCTCAGTGAAGAAAATCAGAGAAACCAATTAGCATGAATTAGGTGACTCTTGACTAGGACAACCTGTGGCCAAAAAAGATACTATGGACTTCATCAGGAAGTTTACGTGAAAGGGAGGGGTTCTGCACTGGTGACCAGAACTCAGTCCAGAGCTTGTGGTTTATATTAGAGACCTGATCCCATAAAAGCAGGGACATAATGCTCAAGGTCTCACTAGACCCACACGGCTAGACCAGCACAGCATTTTGCAATGAATTTCTGGGAATATGAGTGTGAACCAAATAGACAGTAATCTTGGTTCTCAGTTACTATGGGACACCTACTGAGGAATAATCAGGAGAGCCAGGCTGGGTGTTGCTCTCCCCTCCACAGAGGAGAAGCATCCAGTAGACAATCAGGACTTTTGTTCCCAGTGTACTAAGCAATTGACCAGGTTCTCCACTTCTTTTCTGCCTGTTATTTAGAAGTAGAGCTGAACTTTTAGGACTTACTAAATCCTCAAGATTCCTAGATAGAGAGGGTGATGGGAGTTTCTCAAGAGGAAAAGACTAGATAAAACGTACTGGCGGGAAATGCCTAAACTTAGAGAAGTTATACAATGTTTATCACATTAGTCCCAACAGTCAAAAAAACCCTGCCATTTCCACAGAAATTCATGTTTGAAGAGAGATTTCAGTATGCCACATTTATATGCATACCTGGGTCCCATGTGGCACATACCTTGGAAGGACTCTGGCTGGGATGTGTGAGTGGTGAGCATCCTGGTTTTGGAATGCTGATTGCAGAGGATATTGATAAGAAGAACTTGTTAAACATCTTTAAAATTTTTCCTGTAACAGGATCTATGTAGATCATATTAAATTCATAAGTGGAACTCTTGTCAATTTGTCTCATTTATATTCAATTCTAGATAAAGGTCCCTCTCCTCCACAGCTACTTGTCACATATTATTTTTTAATCAGATAATTTAACATCAAACTGGCGTGCAAGAAAGCAGATGAATGTAAGGGAGACCGGGCTAATTTCAGTGTTCTGAAGTTCAAGTCAGGGTGTTGGACTCGACATCTGGCTACATCTTGGGACTCTCAAATTCTCGGAGATCAATAACCATCCTTTCTCACAAGACCTCTTCATCTCCAATCTGTCTCCCCAAACTGTGCAACTTACCATGAACAAGAGTGGGCTGGAGATGTAGCTCAGTGGTAGAGGGCTTGCCAAACATGCAAAAGGTCCCGGATTCAATCCCCAGCACAGGGGGAAATAAGAAAGATAGCTTCTTAGCCTCTTAGAGCAAAGTTTGAACATGCAGAAAGTCAAACCTTGTGATAATTCTACCTTAAAGGTTGGTGCCAGAAGGAACGGTAGGAGAGCTGTGACAACGGCCTGGGGCTGCTGACCTAGGGGGTCATGTCTCCCATTTTGCTGGAGAGACACAGGCAGACAGCTGCTCCAGGCATGTTTGTGTATATGTAAATATTCATATACATACACTGAACTCTGAGCGCAGTCTGGCCATCTGCCACAAACGCAGGGCCTATCTCAACTATGCAGTCAGCGTCACAGATGGAGACAGGGCCAAGGCTGTACAGCTCTGCCCCAGCTTAGACTCAGGCATGCAGACAATCCACTACCAAATTTCTGAGCCTTGGAGGTTTTCCCACCACACTATTACAATAAACAGAAAACACAATTCAAATTAAATCTAGTCTTATGGCTCCATTGTTCTAAATGGGGAGGAGAAGCTCCAAAGCAGTTATTAACAAGACAAGGTTGAAGATGCCCAGACAATAGTTCATCCAGACCCCCTTTCTCTCTCTTGCCCAAAGCTGTTCTGTAAACTCAACCAATAACTCTCCCTCTTAGATCCAAATCAACAGCCCATTGAAAAAGTTCCTACTTCAAATCCCAGAGACAAAAGCGAATAGCCAAGCACAGTCCCAAATAAATCCTATTGTTCCTTCTCCTGCTCACCCCCACCTTCCAGCCTCAAAGCATTGCTGTCTTAGCTTTTCTTTCATTGGATTCTCACCACTGCTGCCTTGTTTTCATAGAATCACAGAAGCCAAAGCTAAAAAAGACTTTGCATGATATTTCCCTTCACACAAACCCCCAAGGGCAAAATGTTACCAAACTCCTACTCTTACATGCACAACAGAGTTTTCTGCTGGGAGCTGGGCAGAGAGTCATCCAGATTCTCTCGTATGCATCAGAGAGCAGCACTGGTTTGGCAAGTATACGATGACTGCGGTAACATTTACTCCATCCAAAAGAGCCTTCATCACCCTGTTTAGCTTTCATTTCCTGCTCAAGATTAGACACCTCAAGTTCATGTCTATTTCTAAGCACTCTCATGACTTCTCTATCGCTAATAAGGCTGTGTACACCCAAACCAAGGAGCATTCAGAGAAATGGATAGGGCAAAAGACAGGCAAACTTCACAACTTAGTCTTGTCTGTGCCACAATGTGACCTTAGGAGAGGATTCAAGCTGTAGTGCCCCAGACCATGATAAGCAAGCAAGAACATAACTGTTCAGAAAATGACTGGAATTCAGAGCATCTAGTTTGGAAAGATGGCCTCTGATCTCTCTCTCTCTCTCTCTCTCTCTTTTTTTTTTTTTCTTGTTGTTGTTGTTGGTACCAGGGATTGAACTCAGGGGCACTTAACCACTGAGACACATCCCCAGCTTTTTTCTTTTTGAATTTTATTTAGAGACAGGGTCTCACTGAGTTGCTTAGCACCTCACCTTGCTGAAGCTGGCTTTGAACTCAGGATATTCCTGTCTCAGCCTCCTGAGCCGCTGGGATTACAGGCTTGCGCCACCACTCCCAACTCACCTCCTCTGATCTCTATAGGTCCTCCCCCAAGACCAAAGAGTGCCTGCATTCTGTATTAATCTTTTGAGGTCTGCCTTGGCTGGCTAATGGAATCAATTGAATCATAAAGCAGTAATACAAGAATGTCAAGATTTAATCACATGATCAAAGTTGCATAACACCTTCAATACCCTAACCTGAAAAATGTTATCTAATGAGAGAAAATGTAGAGCAGAGAGCTAACCAGGGAGAGAAATATTTAAGAACCCAAATGCAATGACAGTAAATAACCATAAACTATTTGGTGCATTCTCCTAGTTAATCTTAAACAATAGAACTGGCCATATTTAATTGATTTTCCATAAGTCTTCATTTTAAATCATTTTACTATCACAGTTGAGAATGGTAAGGCTCTAGGAAATGGCACCCAATAAGTAGACAACAAGGACAAGAAAATGTTCCCAGGCCATTCAATCTATCAGCCTAGAGATAGAAGTATGTCATATGGCCAAGGACTAGTCCTTTCTGATGGACTAGTTCACAAGGCCAGCTTGGCCACTGACCCTGTCCACCAACAGGGAGAATGTTTATACAAAAAAAAAAAAAAAAAAAAAAAACAGATCCTTAATCATGGGTTGTCTAATTTTGAGATAGTAGTAGTTTTCTTTCCACACCGTTCTGAAAATCAGCCCTGTTAAGAATCATGATCAGACTGTATTGATTTCTTCTCTAAGCGTCTCTGCAAGGGATTCTCTAGACACAGTTGACTGAGCTGACTTTAATTTAAGCACTTTGCTATCTACAGATTTATCAGTTTAGCTTTGTGAAAATTATGACATTAAGGACCTTGCTTCCCTAAGGAACTCTGAGCATTGATGTTCTTGATGTCCTGTATTTCCCCAGCTTAAAGGAGGGCTCTGGGTAAGTCTGCCCCTCCTCTCCAGTTGAACACTGCATTGCCAGCACTTTTTCAATCATCAGCCATACTGTCTTGCTGCCCAGGTTTCCCTCCCTGACAATCAACAACAGCACACAGTGACAGCTAAGATTATATACCCAACCCAACACACTGCGACTCTATGGAGCAAATTTCCTGTCGACACAGAGGAGTGAAACATTTGAAGAAACCATATCCCCTTCCCACCATGGCTGGTTTTTAAAAAATATTTTTTTAAATTTTTTTGATTGACACATAGATTTGAACATATTTATGGTGGACACAGTGATGCTTTATCATTAATCTTTTATCTTTCATTCCCTTATGGTGAGTGCATTCAAAATGCTGTCTTTTAATTATTTTGACATACACAATGCTGTGGGGTTTTGTTTTGTGTTG
Organism: Marmota marmota marmota; assembly: GCF_001458135.2. Taxonomy (NCBI): domain Eukaryota; kingdom Metazoa; phylum Chordata; class Mammalia; order Rodentia; family Sciuridae; genus Marmota; species Marmota marmota. Next base: position 6,919,126 of record NW_026000016.1, on the reverse strand, counting down.
TTTTTCATAACTCCTATGACACTTCCAGAGAAGGTCATCCCCGGGTAATGTACTCTGGACTGATTCTTTGATTCATTGACAGTGGGGTAGTGGGAATTACAGGTATAAAGAGGAAGTAGATTTTCAACCTCTTTATTTTGTTGAAACTATTTCCTCTCAGAGCATGAATGGAATTTTAAAAAATGATATCTAAAGCACAGCAGGAAAATAATGTAAATCTAGTGGCAGGAAATTTTTCCCTCCAGGCACCATTCAAAAGCCAAACTCATTTAAGTGAAGTTCCAAGAGTTCAGAACAGTCGAGAGGGCTTTTGCTCTGCTTTGCCCGACTGCATCAGGGCCAGAGGCCGGAGTGCGTGGGGGAAGCTGAGCACGGAGCTGTGAGTCAGCCCTGGAGACGCCCACTGAAAGCAAGCACTCAGACTTCTCGAGATGAAATCTGGAGGCGTATGGAGGTGGATCTCGTGTTTCAGATGCTTTCAGAGTATTTTGTCATGTCATTTGTTCCATTAAGGTTTGTTTAAAAGAAAAAAATGTATAATCCAGGAAGCTAACGTCAACAACTAGGAGGATTTTGTAAATACCATTCCTCCCACTTTGAGCTGCCTCGCCTACATCAACACTTACCCACACGTCGGTAACTGAAGACATTATGTGAAAACGACAGTCCAAAGTTCTTATTATTTCAGGAAGTTTTTACCAAACATCTACTTTGATTTCACACTTCTGAACTCAAGGAGCCATGACCACACTTTGAAGCGTGAGCCTTGTTCCATGGGAGCATTGCCAAGGAACAAGGGGCGGGCAGCAAAGGAGAAAGATTACCAGGGACAGTGACCTCTGTAAGACGCTGTCCCCCACTGACGCAGAAGTGTTCCTACACCATGTGGGTGTGGGATTTTTAATTTACAATAGAGGCAGAAAGCCCTTTTAGAGATGGGCAGTTGTATTAAGACATCGGTAAACAGCCAGAGATGGAAAAGAGGTTGAATGAAACAGAATTTTTTTTTCCTTCTTTTTTTAAACTGGAGATTGAACCCCAGGGGCACTTTACAATTGAACTTCATCCTCAACCCTTTTTTAAACAATTGTTTTATTTTGAGAAAGGGTGCCATTAAGTTGTGAGACAAATAGTAATCGCTAAGGTTTTGGGGGGTGTATGTATGCGTGTGTGTACGTGTGTGCGCGCGTGTGTGATGCTAGGGATTGAATCTAGGGTCTCACACACACACTAAACAAATGCTTTACCACTGAGCTACATCCTGAGCCCTGGGAATCTTTTAGGTGACCTCTAGATTGAAAAGGGGCTATGTTTTATTTTGTTTATTGTTTCTGACCTGAAACCAAAAGGTTATAACCCTTTCCCACTGTGTCAGCTGGAGGCATTGAAGATGGTGAACATTTTGTAGACTGGATGTTGAGTTTGGGAAAGCAGAAGTAAAAAAGGAAGTAACAGAAGCAAGTAACTAATGCAATCGATGATGAACACCTTGGCTGAGGAAGGAAACCTCTGCCCCTGGGGCTCAGCTCAGAGAAGTCACAGAAGGATGTTCCACCAGGACGCCAGCAGGAGCCTCCCTTTGTTGTGCTGGGGCTTGTCCATGAAGTTGATGCCAGCTCAAGGTTGGGGCTGAGACAATCTTTTAAACTAAAAAAGAGACATATACCAAATCCTCCTAACTTGGTATGGCCCTTCAACCTTCTTTCCTTGCCTAAACTGTTCAGTCCTAGAGCTGTTAGGCGGTAGCACAAAGAACAGAAAGAGGGAACTTCTGTGGCCCACAGTGGTGAAGAAGACAAAAAGCAGAAAGAGGACATCTGCTCAGAAGGGTCACCTTCTAGGGGTGTTAGAGCTCAGGCAAGGCGAGGTGGGTGTCCTCACAGAGGTGGCAGCAGCATGGTCCAACCCAGGGTGTTGGAGCCTGAGTTAGGGGAGGGGGTGTTCCTGCGGGCGTAGCTTTAATGGGCAATGGATCAAATAAGCAAATGTGCTAAGCACAATGGGATTCATGTTTTTCACTGTTCAATGAAGAGAGGTTTCAAACTAGGTGAGGAGAGGAAACTAGAACTTCATGGTATTGTATTCTGAAGGTATTGCAATGATCCTTCGGGATTTTCAAAACAAATAGATAGATTAAAAGGTTTTAAAGCCAGATACAGATATAGAAATAAGTACAGAGGTGAATATGTGTGTATATGTGTATATGTATTTGTGTCTGCATGTACATATACATACCTCCTGCACACACCCCTGTTCACTGAGAAAGCTGCATTCCAAGAGCAATGAGGACACCTAGCACCCAGATATTAGCATCTAATACTGTTCTTCTGAAAGGAATAGGGCTCCTTGAGGAAATGGATGATCCCATGATTCCAGGGCAAAAAGTAATCATGAATTGAGAACATCTAATTATTCCAGAAAAGAATGAAGTCTTCAAATAATGACTTAGGACATATCAAGAGTCACCAATGACAGCTTGAAGGCTGCTGCTGGCCAAATCTAGGGCAATCAGGGAATCACAATAATGTTAGAAATGAATCATACCAAGATAAAAAAACAATAAACATGAATCCATATGGATAAAATATGAATAGAAGTTCATCTAGTAACAAGATATTTACAGAGTTTCTAACTGTTCTGCTCAAAATGCTTATCAATTAAGAGTAAAAGAATAAACTCAGTGTAGAGGAGCCTGGCAGATGGGATCATCATCTATCAAAGTAAACCTCACCATTAGTGGGACAAATGGAAGCTGTACACCTCTGGTAGAATGCACTGAGAGGAACACAATATCTCCCCTGTAATACTCTACTCTGGACAAAAGTATGTAACAAAAACCTAATCTTGGGAATGCATAGACAAAGCCAAGTTGAAGGATATCCTACACTTAACTGGCCTATAATCTTCAAAACTATCAAAGTCCTGAAATTCAAGCAAAGAATAAGAAACTCCTCCAGATTAAGACAAATGTGGTGTGACAATTAAATGTAGTGAGTGCTTCTGGATGAGATCCTTTTGCTATCCAGGCTATTCTGGGACAAGTGGTGGGATTGGAATGAGGTCAGAGGTCTAGATTGCATAAATGTATTGTTTTGATATCATAACTTGGATGAGTATATTATGGCTACATATAGGGGACATATGGAATACAATACAAACTACATGTTTTCTATGTAGGAAATACAAACCAAAATATTCAGAAATCATGGGGTATGAGGTTGATAACTTGATCTCAAATGGTTCCACACAAAAAAAGAAGTACTATATGTGTAATGTTTCTATAATTTTGAGATTATTTCATATTTTCTCTAAAAGAACCTTGTAGGGAACGTAAATTCTACAAGGATTTGGGCAAATTAATACAATAGTGAGACTTCCTAGATTATGATTCTAAGCTGACAGGCATAACAAATTTCTGGGGGATTTTTCTAATCACACATATATGAGGAATCACCCCAATGTGGCTGCCGTCACTAGTTGAGTGGGCTCTAATAAGGAGGTGTTGTGAGGTTACATGGGCCTATTGTTAAAACACAAGCAAAGGTTCTAAAGAAAGTTGGGTGAGGCATTTGCTGTCTCTCACCATATTTATATGTGGCCTGAATAATACATAGGATGATAAGTCCCTTCGTAATCTATATGGTCAATTCAAAAAGTTTATGTCAGCAGACTAGCAAGAGCTAAGTAAATAGCAGCAATTATCATTACCATACAACAGAGGCTGTGCTCAGTGCTCCAAGTATGTTGTCCCAAATGTTCACAGCAACAATTGCACTTCACTACCTCTCAAGGGAGTTAGTGGTACCCCATAAGGGATAATAACCTGTCAACCTGAGGCTCACAGAGGCAGAGGTTCTTGATCAAGTTCACTAAGCAAGAAATTGTTAGTATGTTCTTTTCCTGACCCCACGTGGAGAGCAGATCGCCCTCCCTCTCAGGCATCCTTCACTCAGCTGAACAAACCACCCATCTTCTGGGTAGGAAAAACCTAAAGGAAAAATATGCAGAGATTTTCAGTTTCCCAAGGGTCAGAAAGAAATCCATTCTCCCATCAGAGCACCTCTGCACTGAGCAAACTCACTGCAATATCAAGACACATTGCCACTATCCCACCTTGGAAAGGAAACAGGGTGTATTCTTCCTTTCCCTGCTAATGGGATCTCCTATTTTTCTGCCAAGAATGTGGCTAGAAAAGAACAGCATTATGGTGACTACCATAGCACTGTGGGATCCTGAGTCATCCTGCTTCCCCAGACTGTGAGCACTGGGAAGAGATGCATGCACTTTTCCTACCTGCCTATGCAAGATGCTCTCTGCCCCCTTGACACCTTCTCCCTAATTCTTGGTACCAGTGAAGCCATTGCCTCAGCTTCAGAGCCAGTGAGATTAGGTAGAATTTCAGTATCTCATCCTTATATGGCTGCTTTATCCTAATAACTAATGCTTGGACATATAGAATATTCCTATAATATCTGAGCAGTGCTAGAAAACTAGATTAAATTGTTTTCCATTTTTTGAGTTGCACTATATTTTCATTAGGCCTTAGCAAATTTCCAAATGAGGATCCTTATAGATGCTGTTCATTAGAAGTATGTAAACTGGTTAAAACTGGATTTCATTCCTTGTCCTTATGGTCTTATATGATAGTCAAACAATTGCCCTTAACACAAGCAACAGTGCTTAGATAAGCTCAGGTATTGGAAGACACCATCAAGTAAGTAGGGGTAAGTAGTATAAGGGATTTTGTAGGCAGTGGAAAATGGCCAGAAATACAAAGTTAATGAACTCAGGTTTGACAGACACTTCCTAGAGATGAATATTCTAATCTATGCATTCTATCAAGAATCTGCTCCATATCAGGCACTGGTCTAGCCTCTGAGTATACAATGATAAATATAACTAATAGGGGACAGGTGGAGTCCTTTACTCAAAGAAGATCAGCTGCAGTGGGAAGTCAGGCAAGTCAACCAGTTTGCACCAGTGGAGAATCAATTTCTCATTCACTCAACAAATGGTGATTTGTTCATAAAAACAGTCAAAAGTCTGAGTGGATGCAGATTGAGAACATCTGGTTCTCCCAGTCCCAGCTTCATCCAGCTACTTAGCTTTTTAGCTGGATTACACCCATGCCCTCCTCCTCTGGTGTATACAACAGAGAAAAGTGTGAAACTCTTCTTTTTTATCTCTAGATCAATACAGAAGTCAGGAGCTGACAATCATGAATTCTGTCTCAAAGAGGATCACAGAGATGCCAGACACCAGCCATGTGAAGCTCTGGAGTTGTTTGGGGTTACTAATTGAAAATCGGCAGTCTCATTTACTTTGTATGAATACTAGCATCACCTAAATGGAAAGTTTGAACACCCTGGAAAGCAAAGCTAAGAGTGGCCTTCCTTTTGCTGTCTGAATAGAGTGAAACCCACCACCAGCTGGTTCCCAGGACCAATTAGCTGGCCAGCCTGTATCCTGTCTGAGTGTAGTGAAGCAGCTCTCAATGAATTCCACTATTTTTATGGCAAGGACAAACTTCTAGAGTTGTCTGGGATTTATTTCAGGCCCTCTTTATGATGGGAAAGTAAAGCCTCCCTATTTGTACAAGCCACTGCGTGTTTACAGAGGGATTCTAAACAGACTGCCAACTGGATAGCATGGCGCTGGCCTAGTTTTGAAGAGAATCTTAATTAGTAACACCAGCAAAAAATCCCATTTGGACCAAAATTTCATGTTCCAAAAGTTGTCATCTCAACTCCCCTAAGGCTTATAGATGACTCTTTATTTCTGGAACAGTCTAGTGAAGAGGGAGTAAAAGAATCCAAAATCATATATTTATCTCATTATATCAAAGTAAAAAATTACAACGACTCCAAACTCAAAAATTGGAGCATGAGAATGAGTCCATTATACATACTGTTAATCCAGAGCCTTGGGTTTCCTTGAGTGATTCTTCTGTGTTAGGAAAAAGTTTTATCAAGTGCCCTCATCTGGTTTCCTGGCTAGGTTACAAGGTCAGGTCTCCAAAAGTGGTAGAGGAAGAGTGTCTTCAGTTAGAATAATGCATCTGCTTTCTAGGTAAGCATTTCTCAAACATTAAAGTTCCTATTCACCAGGAAATCTTGTTAAAATTCAGTTTTGGATTCAGGAGGTCTGGGGTAGGTCCTGAGAAGATGTATTCCTAAGAAGCTCCCTGGGGGTGCTGATGCTGCTAGTTCATGGACCACACTTTGAGAAGCAAGGGGATGATGGTGACTCTGGAAATTAGGCACTACCTCATTCAGAAGTTACTCTAAAACAAGTTAGGAAGAGGTTGTAATGCTGGAGAACAGAGTGATTAGATTGAGCAGCCTGGAGAAGAACATACTCTGCTTCATAGAGAACTTAGTGTATGCCTGGCCACTTCCAGCCACTTATGAAAGATAGCAACAATTCCAAAGATTTTTTTCCCCTTGTCCAGCTAAAATTGCTCAAGTCTTATGCAGCTGGAGGATAGAGAATCCCATCTATGGCTTTATTCTATCCCATGTATAAATTTATTTATGGCAGTCTTACTTTGGGGACTTTTCTGGTATAGACTACCTGCTCAGGTTACTCTCCATCCAATCTGGTCTTTAAGGAAGAGACCCCTACCTGTTCCTACTTTAGCACTGCCTGTTATAAAACATTGTTTCTATTTCCCACATGTTACTGACCTGCATGTTGCTGCTTGCTCAGTCCTGAAAATGACAGAGATCTGGCTTTACAGACTTTACACAGAAAGGGACACAACCTTTGTCCTCCTCCCCACATCTATTTATCTAACTGTTCAAAGAAATGTGTTTTCTTAGAAGAAGCAAGGAGTAAGAGAGGATTAATTAAAACTAAATTATGAATCTGAAATTAAAAATAAATGTAGGAAAATAAAAATAATAAACCAACTATTTATAAGTATTTTTGATGGAATAGTACAACATGAAATTGCTGACCAGTTTTGGTTTGGGGTTCTCCTCCCACAGGGGACCATGAGGCATCTGCTTTCCCCAATAATACTAGTTATGAGTAGATGGGCTTGTTGTGCAGCTGAAATAGAACTGCACTGCCAGTTGAGATGCCTCAACTTATTAAATCCATAAAGTTCTTCCATGTGTGGGGAAGCTTGATGAGAACAGAAAACAGATCCAGACTCAAGATGAAATGTTCTGAGTGCCATAGAACCTTGCTTCTCAAAGTGTGGTTTGGGGGCCAGCAGCATTGGGATCACCTGGGAGCTTGGTCCAAAAGCAGAATCTCTGGTTCCACCCTGGACCTACTAAATCATAAAATGCATTTTAACAGATCTCCTGGCAATCCGTAAGCGCATTGATCTTTGAGAAACATTACTGCAGGGTTCTAGTGCTTATGTAGTATGCCTTTTTGGTACCTCTCGTTTGAGACAAATTTGTTTATTCAAGGAGCCAGTCCTAAAATTAAAATGAACTGACCATATAACTTGCAATTTCATCCCATAGTCCCTGGGAAGTAAGATTCAGGTGCCCACTTTTCAGATAGGTGCTTCTTAAGAAAATGAGGGGTTTGAGCCGGTTGTGGTGGCAAATGCCTGTGATCCCAGCATCTAGGGAAGCTAAGGCAGGAGGATCTCGAGTTCAAAGCCAGTCTCAGCTACAGCAAGGTGCTAAGCTACTCAATGAGACCCGGTCTAAAAATAGAATACAAAATAGGGCTAGGGATGTCCCGCACGTATCCCACAGGGGTGGTGGGAATGGGGTTCCCCTCAGTGAAATGGGATGACTGAGAAATAAAAGCTAAGAGAAATAAAACGTTGAAAAAACCCATAGAACACAGAAAGTAGTCTCAAAGCAGGGACAGGACGGGCAAGCTGATCAGAAATATCCAGCTTCTGGCAAAATGGAGCCAATGCCTGCTTTATCAGGAAACATCAAAGAGATTCTATAGAATGTTCTTCTCCACAAAAGGTTAAAGTTGGGCTGTTCAGTTTCTAATGGGTTACTCCCATTTCTGGAGCTATTATGAGGAACCTTCTTAGCAGAGCTGAGGGAAAGGTCATGTGCATTGGGCAGTCTATTGCCACAGGAGAGCCGCAGTGTGAGGATGGCCTTAGGCCTCAGCCTCAGCAACTCCATTTTAAAAACTCCAGTTTGAAACCTGCCGTCTCCCCAGGCACAGCTAACCGAGCCCTCCAGTATGGCCTTCGGACAAGTCACTTTCCCCCACCCTGATAAACTCAAGAGTGAAGCCTCTGGAAGGCTGTCCTTAATGGATAAGAGGGAAAGGCAAAAAGATCAGGGTGGGGACCACCAGACCAGATGTTTTAACCCCGGGGCAAATGATGTCACTGAGAAATCTGGTGGCAGCTGATAACGATTGAAAGGGGGGTCAAAAGCCCCAAAATTTAGTATAAATAATAGAGCAAATGAACACATTTAGCCAGTCGATACTGATGCACACAATTTGGAGAGCCTGATGAGGACCTGGACTGACATCTCATCACTCGTCATGTTTGCCTGATCCTCTGCGTGGTCCTCAACGCTCTCAAACTCTACAGCAGCATCTTGACCCCGGTGAGAGTCGCAACTTCTCCCTACGACCCTCTCCTCAACCGCTGTCAGCTCCACCCCAGGAGAAGCCTGCCTTGGTTCCGGACCTGATCATCGCAGTCTGAGTGAGTGTGCATCTGCTGGACTTAAAGCCTAAGGCTTGAGACTTTTGATCTGACACTTGAACTTAGCACGCAGAGGGAGTGTCTGTCATTAACCTGTCATGATTAGGTGTGTTTGCAGTGCTTAGAGTTAATCAATCTAGAATTGTTTGCTGTGAATTAATTAATCTAGAATTGTTTGCAATGAATTTATTTTGTCTATTGCAGTGCCTACTACTAAGGATTGTCATTTTTCTTGATTAAGAACCTATATAATTAAATTGTATTGAGTGATTTGAGTGAATAAAGCATTGAAAAGGGCAGAAGCGTGTGGACATTCTTTATCTCTTCCCCTCAACTAAGTCACACCTTTTGCCCATCGCAACACATGGAAAGTTCCCAATGGCAGGCCTATCTCTCCCTGGCTTCCATGCCAAGAGAAGATCCTCATGTGTTTCACAGATGGCTTCCCATAGGGATTGGCTCAGTGAAGTGTCCCTGAGTTCAATCCTCAGTACCCTCCCCCTGAAAAAAAAAAAGAAAAAAGTGAGGGGTTTGTTTTAATGTACATGGATATTTTCAATTGGCTTTAAAAATGTTTCCTAGGATAGACTAAAACGTAGTCACAAATTCTATTACCTGGACTATAGCCAGTGAGTATTTATCTTCCTTCATATTACATTTGTAACATTTTGCACAAGATTCAGAGCATGGATTTTGTTCTGTGTAATGGAGCATTTTAGACAGCTTCCTATCACTATGACCAAAATACCTGACAAGAACAGTTCAGAGAAGAAAGAGTTTATTGGAGGTCTACGGTTTCAGAGGACTCAGTCCATGGATAGCTGATTCCATTGCTCTGGGTTCAAGGTAAGGCAGCACATTACGGCAGAAGGGTCCAGTGGGAGAAAGCTGCTCATCTCATGGTGGGGTCAGGAATCAGAGAAAAGGAGGGGGCTGGAGCCACAGGGAAAGTTAGCCCTTTCAGGGAACCCAGCCACATCCCACCTGCCTATAGTTACCACTGTCAGTCCATTAAAACTGGGAAGACTGACTAGGGTACAGCTCTCATAATCCAGTCATTTTACCCTTAAACATTCCTGCATTAACACCTGAGCTTTGAAGGGACACCTCATATCAAACCATAACATTCTACCCGTGGGTCCCAAAAGTTGATATCCATCTCACAATGCAAAACGCATTTAGTCTACCATCTCCAAGAGTCCCCAAAGTCCTTGCCCAAAAGTTCATGCCTAAACTCTCATTTGAAACTCCAGACAAACCCTTGACTGTGAGTATGTAAAACTAAAAACAGGTTACATATATCCAATATACAATAGCACAGACTAAATATTCCCATTCCAAAAGGAAGAAACAGGGACATATTAAAAAAGGGATGGGAGCCAAAGCAAGTTCTAAACTCAGCTGGGCAAACATTTTTTATAGCTTTACCTCCAGCACTGGGGAAAACAGTGTCAAGATGTGATTTCCAAAGAACTTGGGCAGCCCCACCCCTTTGGCCTTAAAGGTTGTTGTGCACATGAACTCTCTTTTAGTCTTAGTCTTACTCTCTTCATAGTCAGCAGCTTTTCTCATCAGATGGTCCACATTTCTGGCATCTCTTAATTCTTGGGGTCTCTATTCAAGCTTCAGATTGACCTTCACAGTTTTATATATCACCCTCTCAGAGGCAATCCATAAGAAATATGATGCTACTATACTTCACTTGGCCTCCTGAGCCTTCCTTTGAAACCTTGGTGGGCACCTCCTTGACCCTTTACTATAGCAACCTTCATTCCTGCAGAACCAGGACTATATAGATGATGCTAAAGTCTGCCATCAGATGTTGCAGTGCTTGGGCCTCCTGGAATTATGGCTACAAGTGGCTTCCAGGTATCTGCATAGCTCAGCATAGCAAAATACTTTCCTAAAGCCTCATATAAGCAGGTGCTCCCATGCTCTTTTCTCAAAGGAATATTCCCTTTTCTACACTGGAGACTGCAATGGTGTGGTCTTGCAAATTCCTGAGATGCCTTAAAGCCATCTTCTCTATTGTCTCTGTGTAAAGTGCTTAGCATCTCCTTAGGAGCTGTAATCTCTTTAAAAGGGAAGCCTTTCTTGGCCCCAGTTTTATCTTTTTTTTTTTTTTTTCAATCTTTCAGGCTTGTTTTCTGCTCCTGTTTCTCATGGCAAACCTGGCCAAAAGCTTCCATCAATATTCATGTGACCAGCTAAATACTGTGCTGCCTTGTAATTTTATCTACTAGTTTAATTAGTCCATCATCTTTAAATTCAGCCTCACTCAAAGTCTCAGGACATAAGCAAAATGTAGCCAAGTTCTTTGCCAACATGTAACATGAATGGCCTCTAGCCCAATTCCCAATAGTTTTCCTCTGAAACTTCATAAGCTCAGTTGATATACTGTCCTTCTTAGCTCCCTCCAGACTCACTCTTAAGCTCCACTAAAATATTCCAAAGCTTTTCCAAATTTCTTCTACAAACCAGCTCCAAAGTTTTCTGAAATACAGAGTCGGATTAGTCACAGCAACAACTCCACTTCTGCTACCAATTTCTATGCTAGCCAATTTTGCATTACTGTGACCAAAATGCCTGACAAGAGTAACTTAGAGAAGGAAAAGTTTATTTGGGGATCACAGTTACAGATGTCTCAGTCCATATATAGCCAACTCCATTGCTTTGGGCCCAAGTTGAGGCAAAACATCATGGCCAAAGGGCAAGGTGAAGGAAAGAGGCTCACTTCATAGTGGCCAAGAAGTGGCAGTAGGGGTGAAGGAGCCACAAGGAATAGGAACAATTCAAGGGAATAATCCCACTTACCCGACTTCTCTAGCCATGCCAACTTCCTTCAGTAACCACTCATTCCATCCATTCATACCAAGACAGACTGATTAGTTTACAGCTCTCATAACCTAATCATTTCACCTCTAAACATTTCCGCATTAACACAGAAGCTTTTTGTGGACACCTTTTATCCAAACGAGGGTAAATAAAATCCCTTTTCCACATGACTGTCTCTTGTTCCAATCATCTTTCCTTCATGTTAACTATAACTAAAGCTTTTCTCATATTAGTAATTTTGCTGCTCTGAACCGTGAATGCTAGTGAATTTATTTTGAGGAATGGTAAAAGGGGTTACAGTCATAGGTTGCTGACATTTCAGTCAACAACAGACCACATGTATGTTGTTGTCCCTGTGAGATTATAATAGGGGAGGTATTGAAGAGTGAAATTGATCAATTATATAATTTTTGTATGTACAAATATGCCACAATGAAACCCACTTTTCTGTATAATTAATATGCACCAATACAAATAAATCAAAGGAGCTGAAAAATTCTTGCTATTCAGTGACATCAAGGCTGTCTTAATGTTGCAGCACAAGCATTACTCATGTGTTTTTGGTGATACAGGTGTAAAGATACTGTGCTGCTATTTGCATAAAAGTTTAGCACATACTATTATGTACAGTATGTACTTGATAGTGACAATAAATGACTATTGTTTTATATATTTATTATAATATACTTTTATCATTATTTTAAAGTTTATTCCTGCTTATGAAAAATGTTAACTGAGAAATAGTATGCTGTGTTTTACTGGAAGCAGCTATATATATCTTGTATTTACTGTAGCTCTTGATTGTATAATTTTCTCCTGTGCTTGATTTAATCTCATGTAGTTTGTTCATCATGACCCTAGAAGCAATAAGCACCAAGTGTGTGTGTGTGTGTGTGTGTGTGTGTGTGTGTTTGTATATTTAGCAATAGGGCCAGCAAACACACACACACACACACCCCAGATAGCCTAAGTGTGTAATAGGCTATACCACCTATATTTGTGTAAGTATACGATGTGATGGTCAGGCAATGATGAAATCAATCACCTAATAACACATTTCTTGAGTATATTCTTATTGTTAAGCAACATATAATCACATTTGGCTCAATAAATCTGATAAAAGCAACTAAACTTTTAAATTAAGATTTGGGGGTTAAAATAAACCACCTTCTTGAAAATGCAATAAGACTGAAAGGAATCTGTAGCCCAGATAGGTAAGCAAACACAGAAACAATTTTGTCTTAAAAGCATTTGCCAATCTGGGAAAATGGGAATTTTCTTTATGATCAGCTTGTCATGGTGGAGGACACAATTTATAGTTCAATGTTTATAAAAGATGTGGTGACCCCAAAATAAACTGGCACCAAAAAGAGGTACACTCTAAAGATACAGTGAATGAAAAGTAATCAAGCCTTTATAAAGATTTTCATCCTGTTTTAGTCAACTTTTCACTGTTGTGACTAAAAGATCTGACCAAAACAATTTTAGGGAAGAAAAGCTTATTTGAGGGGCTCACTGTTTTAGAGCAATCCATAGATAGCTGGGTTTATTCCTCATGTCTCTAGATGAGACAGAACAACATGGCGGAAGAGCATGACATAGGGAAGCAGCTGATAAGATGATCAGAAAGCATAGAGACTCCACTTGCCAGATAGATTTATTTATTTATTTATTTATTTATTTATTTATCCCAAAGCCATGCTCCCAATTCTACCTCCTCCAGCCATACCCTACCACTTCAGTTACCACCCTATTAGGGGGTTAATTCACTGATTGAATTAAGACTCTCACAATCCAATCGTCTCTCCTCTGAACCTTCTTGTATTGTCTCACATGTGACCTTTGGTTTCACTTGACTTAAAGGGAGATATGAATCTTTAAGTCAAACCATAACACACACCTATTCATTATTCATATTAATTACCTCAAGCCTTACATTTGGTTTAAGTGTCTGAGGCTAAAATCATTGAGAGAATAAAAAGGGTACAGACAAAAATGATATAGTTAGACAGCTGACTTCTCAAAAGTAACACTAAAAGCTGAAATCCAATGGAAAATATCTTTCAGGTACTGAAAAAAATATCATCAAAATTCAATGATGTGACCTATACAATAATATTCAAAAAATGCAGGTAAAATAAAAATAAAGAGCTCGTCTCTAGCTTAACCTCCACAAAAGGAAATTCTAAAGCAGCACCTGTCAATCTTTCTGTAACAAAGGACCAGGATTTGGGTTTTATTTCATTTTGTTTTATTCTATTTCAATCTGTCAGACTTGGGCTTTTGGTTTATACGTTCTTCAACAAGTCAAGTACAATGATCAGCAATGTCCAATTGCTACCCAAGGTTGAGATTCTCATTCTCTGTACCTGTCTTGTTGAAGACTGGTAATGGTTTGCAGACTGAAAACTCCATGTACCACACTCTCAGTGGAAATTTTAGAGGATGTACTTTAGACAAGTAGAAAGTGATCCCATGAGGGTGGGCTCTGATAAGAGAAATAGAGTCAAGAAAGTGATCTTGTGAGGACATGCTAGGAAGGCATATGAGGGTCAAGATGTACACAGGAATGATTCACATCTCCCTTTAAGTCAAGTGAAACCAAGTTAGCTGAGGTGGTTCATTAAAGCAGTTTTGCAACCCAGCTTTTTCTATGTGGCAGGAAGACTGAATCTCATTGCAAGAAAGAGAGAGAGAAAGGACTTTCCTTCTCTTTTTAAAATCAAATACATTGTGTAATGATGCACACACAGTCTTTTAGGGATTATTACATTTCCATGATGATATAGGTAATTGTGAAAATCCACTTGAGAAAATTGCCTCAGAAAAAAACTACCAAAACAAATTTAAAAATCAACTATATTTTCGTCTCCAATACTAACATGAATAGCCAGCTAAAACAAACCAGGGCTATAGGAATATAAGTTATAGAGCTCTTATGCAGAGAGCCAATAGAACATGACAGTATCAGGAGCAATGCTTCTATTTTGATTGCTATCATAAATAATATTGTTACAATATTAAAGAAATAATTGCAACCCAAGTCTAGTATTCTTCAAAGTAATGAGAGCTTAAAAAGAAGAATCCCAATGCTGACTACTGAGAACTCTAGTCTACCAAAGAAATGAGAAAATGGCACTCAACTATTTCATGCCCTCTATATAAGAGTACCAATTAAAAATATATATTTGTATCCTATCTTTCTCTTCCCTCATCTGAACTCATTAATTTATTTATTCCCTTTTATTCTCATAAAGCACTCCTAATGTTTAATTGTATACAGTTTTACAAAATGAATATTGTTTGTGCACAGGTCTTTTTTTACATAGAAATGGCATTGCATTGTATATTTTGCAAATCTGGATGGATCTATATTTCGTCGACTCAGAGTTTCATGGAAATTAAATTGACTTTGGAAGTTAAATTCATATTGCCTCCCAGAATGGTTTTCCCTTGAATGACCCATTGCATATAGGCTGGATGTCCAGACTGGTTTAAATACTCTGTGTAACAGAAATCTTAGCATCGAAAGGGGCCCATTTCCATGGCAGTGAAGTCAAAGCCATGAGAGATCTCTTTGTCCTTCAGAGCTAACGTGCCCACTATGTGCTCCCCATTGCATTAACTCTGCACCCAGACCCACCACAGCATTGTGACACAGTGGATGACTTACCAGATATCATGCTGTTATCTGGTTCCCCAGGCTGAGATTTGGGAAGTGGGTTTTTGAATACCTCCTTCCTGACCTCATTTTTAATAGCTTTACTTCTGTCAGGTCATGCCCCTATTCAGAAATCTTCCTTAGCAACTCAATTTTACCTTCTCTGCCTGGCTTCAGGTGCCACTTCTATCCTGGCCCCTACACCTCCTCCTCTTTTCTTTCCCTACCCCCTTCTGCATACCTCTTCTTTTCATTCTCTCACCTACACACCTGGTCAGCTCCTGCCTTGGTGGCTCTGCTCACGCTGCTGTTATCTTTTGCTGTGTTTCCTCCAAGACCCAGGGCAATTTTCACTTCCTCAGTGAAGGGTTAAATACACACAGGGAGGGAAGGAAAGCAGCCCATGGTGAAAAACAGCTGAGGAAAAGTAGTCCCAATATAGGAAGCTGAGTGTAATACGTGGCCATGACTTTTCTCATTGGAAGGAAGAGCTTCCAACTTTAGTGCATTTAAGCTATAGAGGAATTTAATATAAGGCTAACATGTAGCTCATAGACTCTACAATGAAAACTAAAGTGCAAACTTTGGTAAATGGGCTGGAAGATAGAGAGCATGGGACATGTCTCGGTACCCTAAGAATCTTCTCACTGGACGTACTGGGTTGACCAGCTGTAGAAGATACTCAGTACAACGGCTGGATTCCAAGCCACCCAGGCATAGATGCTTTTCAACTCTCATTCTTTCTTGGAGTCATTACCTTGGAGTTGATTCCCAGGAAGACAATGTGACTCACAGGCCTAGGCCTTCTATCTTTTTGCCAGGAAACAAGAAAAAGGAACAAGTGGCCCCTGAAACTTACTTCCCCAGAAGTGAGGTGCTGTCTCCCCTCAAGGCTCATTCATTCAGCTGGAAGTTTGTGACTATAAATAACCAGAAAACCAACATTGACTACAGGTAGCCAAAAAAAAAAAATCAACTCATCCTTTTTGCAATAGATCCACGTTTTCCAGTCCAAATATTGGAAAATAATCTCAGTTCTCTTTAAAAGTAACTTAAAATATTGCAAGAAGTTTCAGCAGCTTTGTGAGAATAGGAACTGAAGCCCATACTTCTCTTGGGTTTGTTGATGCTAGATCTGGGTAGGATGCATGCACAGTAACAACAAACACAGGAAGCCTCCATTGCCAAGATGGTTTAATGCATCAATTTCACTTTCCCAACTTGACCAAAGGAAGACCTTCTGTCAATTCAGACTTCTTGCTTGATTCTTTCCAGAAAGCTAAACAATCATTTTTTAAAATTTTTATTTATTTTTTTATGATATGGATTGAACCCAGGGCCCTATTCATGTTAAATGCATGCTCTGCAACTGAATTAAACAAACCTACACAGCTAAACAATTAAGATTCACTTGCTGTTTCTATGAGGTCAAGTCTCAAGGCCATGCTGTGCACAGTAAAATGTCACTCTCAAGAGCACACCCAGAAATACCTCCTGCTGCCATTCATACAGAATTGGGATCCATTAAGGTCAAAGATGCATTGAGCTCTGAATTAGCCAATTCAAGTAGCTGTTATTCAAGAGCTAGTTTAGGAGAGAACTGGACCCTGGAACTAGGTATTTTCATGCAGCAAGGCAGCTTTAGGGGGCCATCTACGCAGCTGGAAGGTGGGGAGGAATGAAAGAAGGATAACATAGGGTACAGAGTTTATAGCAAGAAAGTGCAGGTAGGTCTCCAGCAAGTAGTCAGTTTCAGTCTCAACAGGTGAGAAGAGAAGTGTCCCACAAAGACTATGGGACACTTAGCCAATAGCCAATGTCCTCAGCTCCCCTGAAAAGCACACTAACCCTATTCAGTATGACCATGTGCACAGGGAAAAGTCCATACTTTCCTAACAGTGTTGCAGCTAGGAGCAGGCAATTGAGATTTAGGTAGAAATCATTGGATGGGATTTTGGGGGAAAGCCCCTCTATAGCTGCTGGCTATTTCCTTTTTTCTTGTGTAGACTGTGGAGTTAAGATCTGCAGTTCCTGTAGCCATCTTATAATGTGAGAATCATCCTAAAGTAAGCCAAAGAGAAAGACAGGAGCACAGGTCCTCAACGAATCTGAAGCCACCATAGCAGTCTGGACAGCTTACCTCTAAGACTTTTGTATATGAGAGAATGAGCATGTATTTGGAGTCTGTTAACTCACTAATCCTCATTCATTCTATAGTCATAAATGAGCACAGGGACAAGAGAAATTCAGAGGCCCAAGCAGGGGAGCAGCTGCAAATGCCAGGGAAGAAGGGCAGTACCAACCTTTTGCCACCAGCCTGCATGCAATGCCATCTCTCTCTCCAAGCTCCTGGGGGAACTGAGCTGCCTGCCATGTTGCCCAGATGAAACTTTGTCCAGGGAATTAGATGACATCAGTTTCCAGAACTTCTTTTTTTCAATATTTATTTTTTAGTTTTCAGCGGACACAGCATCTTTGTTTGTGTGTGGTGCTGAGAATCGAACCCAGGCCGCATGCATGCCAGGCGAGCACGCTACCACTTGAGCCACATCCCCAGCCCATTCCAGAACTTCTATACAAAACCAGAACTCAGTTTCAGGAACAAATAAGAACATAGTTATCAGGATTAGATGTGGGCAAGTAGCTTTGGCATCAGGAAGTGACTTCAGATTACTCAAAAGACTTATAAGTCACTCAAAAACCTTCCATCAGTCTCCTCATTCCCTACTCCACAAAATCACCTTTCATTCTGACCAAATTATCCCCTGTAAGTCCCTCCTACAAAGAAATCCTGGGATTGACTCTTAGAGCAATTGAATAGATCACTTTTTCCTGATATTCAAACCTCAAGCCAAAGTAATAAAAATGCAGGAAATGGTTGAAGCTGTAGTACTCAGGCTTCTGCATTATTTTGGTACCCTAGCACATGCTCTCCTGGTCCTTCTTATTCAGGCATTTTCCCAGATATGTGAAGCAGCTAATATTATCCTTTTCAGATGAAGATCAGCAGAGTTGCTGTTGCTTGCCATCAAAGAACCCTGGCTATATAGACAGGATACTGCCTATGACTTCTGCTCAAAGGCAAGAAGAAGGGGGCTGGCTACAACTTTCATTTTGTAAAAAAAAAACACAATTTTTAATTCTGTCGCTAAAAGATTGTTTAAAGTCAATTCTTGAGCTACTTTCATGTTACTTATGGTGCATTTTTAACACTAAAATCAACCTATCAAGGTGAGAAACAAAACATTAGCTGAGGTCTTGTACTAATCAACACCCTCAACTCCACCTGTACCTGTATCTGATTTCTGAGTAAATAGATATGAACCCAGTCTTACAGCCCACCATGTGTGCATGCTAGAAAATTGCCTGGCACACAATGCATGAACCTCGTGTCTCTAAAGTAAAAGAACACATTAATTTTATCAGAGCATTCAGAACTGGAATTATTTGCCAGCTTCACTCACCTCCCCCCAGAGATTTAGCCAAACAGTGTCGCTGGCTTGTGAAAAACAAAATAGAAAGCAATTACTATTAGGAATATTAAACTTTAATCTTTGCTTTTTAAATGACACTAAAGTCCTTTCTCCAAAGAAAACTTCAATCAGGTATTCACTCTTCACTACAAAAGAAACCAAGGGTACCTCTGTTGAGCAGGGATTATGAGATAAGGTCTATAATAGACAGCCAGCCCTATTGAGGTAACAATATTTCATTACTCTGCATCAAACTAATGCACCATTATAATGATCTGATTATTAGGATAGTGGTTCATTCAGACTAATAGCCCACAAGTAATAAGCCTATAAAACAAAGCCGACTTTGGTTGTAGAAAGAGATAGAAGGCTGCTGAGCCATGCCCAGACCTGGGGAGAGAATCTGGAATTCACAATCACAAATCAAAGCTCCAGCACCCCATGAGGAAAATATGGGAAGACGCTTCTATATTATGACACTCCTGTTGTGAGAAATGGCCTGATTGTCACTTGGGCACTGTGCTTCCTTCTCTTGACATCTGCATGGTATATTATCGTACTATAGCTGCTCTACCCAACGTTCAATTAAAAAAAGGGTTTCTTAGCAACCAAAACAATATTATTATGCAGCCAGAGGAAAAGCACCAGATTCACAGAAAATCCAGCTTCCAAGTTCTGAATCAGGACTTCCAGCCAAACACATGCTCTGCCCTTGACTCAATGAGGTCTCCGCGGCCAGGGGCTTTCCTTGTTGGCCACTACATCGCTGGCACCACACTGTGGGTGGGTGGGTGTTGGGTGAGGTGCCAGAACTAGCGCTGGAGAAGAGCTCCAAGCCCAGAAGCAACCAGGTGGGGGTGTAGGAGGTCCCTGGAAGGAGACATCCCAGAAGGACCCACAGTACACTCACTGCCACAACACAATCTGCAGGGCCCAGATTGTCCCAGAAGAGACCCAGGCTTCCCTGTGCTTTCTGTTTTTGAGAGCCCCTCCCTCGTAGTGCTGCTGCCACTGATTTAGTGGGTGTAACATGATGTCTTCAGAGCTTTGCTCTTTAGACAGCTTGAATTCCTCCTCCCTGTTAGCTGGCAGCCTCCACATCCCTGGGGAAAACTTGCTGGGAATTTGGGAATGATGGTCTAGGAGGAGACACATGGCCAGCTGAGGTTCTTCTGCACAAGGACTGGGGAGGCTCAGGGTGGTCTTTGCTGGTATAGAAAGAACTGAAATGCATCCCCATTTCGCTCCCTCCATCTGTCCCTCTACACTTGAGCAGGGGCAGAATAGGACAAAGGTGCTTGCTCTGGGACTTTTCTCTGAACCCCACATTTGGCAAGATGTCCCTTTCATACACTTTCAAAACGACCTCTGCCTATTTTTATTTTCAATATAACAGTACTGACCATATGATTTAATACTAAAATGACCAGAATTCCTGCATGGGGGGATCTGCTCTTGCCTTATTTACAATTAATCCACAGACAAGTCAATCTCTCATCCATCAATGATATCTATCTTGAAAAAAATATGGAATTTGCTAATTAGATTTTTTTGAGAAATCCAAAATTTGAAACTGAATCAAGATATTACCAACAACAATATTCAAAAGAATGCAAAGAGAATGCTCCCTGAACAGGGGGAACATGATATATCAATTAAAAGGATGAAAGGAACTATGAGGTAGAGTCACAGCAAGTCTAAGTTCTAAAGAAGCAGAAACTAAAAGGTACAAATCAGAAGGATAACATGGTAGTCCCATCCCAAAAGTCAGCTCAGAGTGCCATGCTCTTACTTGAGTGATATTGCCACTACTCAGACTATTTGAGGAAACCTTCAGGGTCTTTCTTCCTTCCAGTAGGTATCTCTAAGTGTGGCACATTCTCTTTCCACGGTGGGTTTGCTTTCACCCCAGTTATTATTATTTTTATTACTTATTATTTTTCATCCCAACTCTTAGGCACATAGCTGATGATTGAACCAGCTAAAGAAAATGACTAACTCAATCAGTGGGCTTCAGTTCTCAGATCTGTGGGCCAAGGGTTTGAACAAGGACCTCATTGTGCTCTTCTCAAGTGCTCATATTGTGTCACCATGATGCTCACCCATGCCTTTTTTCCTCACTGTATCCAGACATGAAGAAATTCAGGAACATTTTGCATGATGATGAGGACCCCACCACCACCACCGCAACCATTAGGCAAATCCTGGGAAACTTGATGAAAAAAACATAATCTTTAGGAAAAAAAACATTATCTTTAGAATGACAGTTATCCTGGCAATATCTAAAGAACTATTTTGCTCCTTTGCTTCCATTCTAAGTCCCTCCACCAACCCAGCTTCTGGTCTTGATCCCTTCTGTCATATTCCTGTCATCTTCCTGCCAAGAGATGGTGGAGCTCCTTTCCCAAAGATCTCCAACTTGAGCTGTGGTATCCAAAGATACCTCACCATGGGAATTCGTGATTTCAAACATCAACTTTTGATTTTCTGATTTCCATTGTTAGATTATTTCCCATAAGCCTAATCCCTGAGACACATAGGTACAAATACAAAAACAAATTGAATTAAAAGTCTACAGAAAGAGCCAGGGGACTGCAGGTGATACAAATTTTGTTCTGAATGATTATGAAAAGAGAAAGCAGAATACCATCCCTGGTCCCATGCTTGGAAAACTTGGGTCCTATAAATGGACACTGAATCAGATCACCACCATGTTTTCTGGACAGACCCATCCAACATTCAGTGGGTTCATAATCTTCTCTGGTGTGTGTAGCTCTACTGTAAAGGGCTGAAAATAAGGATGGGGATAAGATATAATATAACCTCCCCTGATTCAGAGGCATGATGTGGAGCTCACCTTGGTTCTCTCAATTACCATGTTTTCAATACAAAGTGTCAGAAAAAAATTAGGTTAGAAATGTGGAAGGATTTTTTGATTTGTTTTTTGTTGATTTTTGAGACAGAACCTCACTATGTTGCCCAGGCTGACCTTGATCTCCCTTGATTGCCTGGCCTCAGGTGATCTTGCTGCCTCAGCCTCCCGAGTAGCTGGGACTACAAGGCTCATATCCAGCATGGTTAAAAAGGTTTCTGAGGAAAAGCTGGTCAAAGGGAAATGGCAGGAGTGCTTTATTTGCCTGTCTGGTCTGGTGGCCGCTGGAGCTTAATTATGCAGTTGAATCCAGGACAAAGCTAGGTGGGTGGCTGGCCAGCCTGAAGGGGAAAAATGCATGTGGACATCACATGAACTGTTTGCAAAGTCCTTCTTTCTGAAAGATGCGCACTTTGGAGGAGGATTTGGGCCCTGCAATGTGGATGGAATCAGCACCTCTCAGAAGGAAAAATGATAAAGGAGAAGATTGTGTAGTTAGCCAGCATCCCTAGGAAGCATTGGTAACAAAGGCAGCAGCCTGGGTTCTGCCCTGCATAGCAGCATTGCCACCAGTTGGTCTCCGAGTGGCTTCACTGCCCCACTGGCCATCCAGGTTGCTCTTGTTTTGAACACATCCAAGTTGAACTGAGAGGAAAACCAAGTGATCTGGTGGTCTGAGTGGTTGAGGAGACTTGAAGATTTCTGGGACCAACTGCCCAATCACTGAGCTTTTAGAACCTCCATTCCCTTTATTCTTGGTGGCAGACAAAAGATAAAGCTTGTATGAGGATGTAGAGGAACTGGCACTTCTAGACATTGCTGGTGGGGATGGAAGATGGTCCAGCCATTCCACTCCTAGGTATTTACCCAAGAGAAAAGGAAGCTGCTTTCATGCAACTTATGCTGAATGTTTGTGGAAGTTTTATTTGTAATAGCTAACACCTGAAAATGTTCCCAAAGTCCATCAACAGGTGAATAAACAAATTATGGTAGACCCTTACTGTGGAATGGTACTCAGCCAAAAAGGAACAAACCGCTAATATACAGTGATATGAATGAATCTCAAAACAAATATGCTGAGCGACAGAAGCCAAACTCCCCGCAATCCCCCAAAATTGTACATACTATATAATTTTCCTTATGCAAAGTTCTAGGAAATGAAGACTAATCTGATTTGACAGAAAGTCTACCAGTAGATAACTACAGATGGCGCAGAAAGTAAAAAAGGATTACAAAGGCGTGTGAAGAAACCTGGGGGTGATGATTTCACAGATCTATACACATGTCAAACTTAACAATGACTAAGTGCAGTTTATCATATGCCAATTTGTTCTCGATAAGGCTGTTTTTCAAGTGTATGTATCTTTTACACTCTTCCTGGAATTGCCTCCTATTTATTAAGACTCAACTTAGGCTTCCATCACTTTCCCCACCACTCCCTTGCCTCTCTCCCACACACACCCTCTTCAGACCTCTCTGTTGCTCACCTGTCCCTCTCTAATGAGACCCATGTTCTTGTATTGTACCTAAGGGTGCATGTGTTGGAAACAAGTATTTTTTTCTCTTCTCTCACACACCAATGAACTCAGAAGACTTCTGTGGCCTCAAAAGGTGTGGGTTCCTCTTCCCTACCACCAAGCAAACCATTCTAGATTATGGTGGACATCAGCTGGGTATCCTCTAACCTAATTCAGTTCTGACACCTTCTACCTAGTGACAGCATCAGATTCCAAAGGTTGAAGCCTCAGTTCCCTACAGACACTCCTAGATTCCACTCCCAAGCCCCAACTTGTCTTACCTGTGCTTCTGCCCAGTGAGGTATAAATCATGGTTTCCACACACACCAGCCCGGTTTCAATTAATTTGTTCAAGTGCCTCAAAAAAAAAATCAGGAAAACACTTATTTTTACCTCCTTATTATAAAAATTATTACAAAGTGAAAGAACGACCAGACAAGGTTCATGGTTGGAGAAGTGCCCGTTTATTGAGGAACAGCTCTGCACTTTTATAGAGCCAGGGACGGTTTGACAGTGTTGAAGGTTTAACGGTTTAACAGTTGGCACGGGGCGCTTTCTGATTGGTGGGTAAGGATCATGAGAGTCAGCAGGGCTCACTATTGGGCAGCTCTTCCCGCTGCTGTCTTGGGGGATGAGGAAGTTAGTCTTTGGAGCCAGGGCGATTCCCAACACAAATGATGTGGATGAAGAGACGCTTAGGGTGAGGTGTGAGCGAAAGGGCTTGGAGCTTCCATGCATTCTCTGGAACCCTCCAGGACCTCCACGTGTTCAGCAATCTGGCAGCTCTTACACCATGTCCTTTGGGGATTTTGTTTTGTTTGAGATGAGGACTCTCTATGTTGCCCAGGCTAGCCCTGAATTCCTGGGCTCAATTGATCTTCTGCCTCAGCCTCTGACTAGTTGGGACTATAGATGCATGCTACCATACCATTTTGGGGTTTTGTGGAGGTTTCCTCGCATAGGCATGATTACTCATAGACTGAGACACAGCAAGACCTGTCTGTTCAGTTTTCTGTTGGCCTCTCTGTCAAGTCTTTTCTCCTCCAATGTACAAGTCAGAACTCCTCTGAAATAGGGAGGGCCTTACGACCTACTATAGGACAAGGTAGTTTAGAGAATTTCTTTTTTGCCAGCTCCAAGACAAAATGGCAGAGAAAAACTAGAGTTTCTATGATCCACCTTGGGAAGAAAAATTCTATTTTCTGTGACCTGCCTTGGAGAAGCAGTTATGAGCCAAGAACTGTGGAAGATAAAAGAAAAATAAATTACATATATATATATATATATATATATATATATATATATATATATACACACACACACACACACACACACATACACTCCTGTGTGTGTGTGCTTGTGTGTTTGTGTGTATAATTTCACAGTAGGGCACAATCTTTTAGTTATGTCCTTGACATCTACCATGGTATTGGGTACATAGATGCTCAGAGTGTTTGTTGAATGAATGAATAAATGAAAGAATTTGTAAATGTTTAGTGTGCGTCTTTTAATAGGGATTCTTAATAGGGACATATATAAGTTTAACATTCAATGAAGGAAGGAAGGAAGGTTGAATGGATGGAAGGATGGATAGATGAATGGATGGATAGATGGATGGGAATCTATTGGCCTGACCACATTTGAGATTTCAATACCTAAGGCAACATTTCCCTTTGACCTAGAATAAGTTTCTGAAAACTCCCCTCAAACTCTTGCCAAAAGCCACAGTGCCCCAGGCCAGCAGCCCAGATTCTTTGCTTCCTCCATACCAGGCATCC
Organism: Marmota marmota marmota; assembly: GCF_001458135.2. Lineage (NCBI taxonomy): Eukaryota > Metazoa > Chordata > Mammalia > Rodentia > Sciuridae > Marmota > Marmota marmota. The sequence continues at coordinate 6,894,337 of NW_026000016.1, read as the reverse complement.
CCAGGTTCAGTCCACCCCAGAGCCCCAGCTCAATCTCTGTTGTGATATTATTGAGTATGTTTTCCAGGCCTCCCCAGATGAACACTTCACCTGGAGAATGTTCTACTTTGTCATGGTGTTGTGTGGGGAAAAAATGGAATAAATTATTCCAGTCTGATGCATTCTTTTCTAATAAAACCCAATTTCTCAAATTATAATTAAAAGGGAAATATTAGAGCACAAACAGCATTATATCATTGAATTGCTGTATTTGGTGGACTTTCCTCTCTAAATCCACATCAATAGGCAATTTAACAATAGAAGAAATCTCAATGGGAGTTCAACAGATGAAATTAACACGGCACAGAGCTCTGGACTAAAATATTTCTTTACCCATATAATTGCTTGCAGCCACCCTTGTGTAAAAGCCCCCATCAGATTACAGGATTTGTTGTATGTAAATTGAAGACTAAATGGTTGGTAGCACCTTTCAGCTCTGCAATGCTGGAAATGAGTTTTTTAATAGGAAATTAGATTAGTAATATTTTAGTCAACAAAAAATGTGGAAAAATTTTGCATAAAGATGAGAAAATTATTCATGCAAAATGACTTTTAGAATCAAGGGTGAACAATTGTTGAAATTTGTGAATGGTTATCCACAAAAGAATTTCTCTACACTTGTCCTGGCCAACATCCAGGGCAAGAAGGAAAAAATGAATTTCCTCATTTATCCTAAGATTCTACTACAGTTAATGTTGTAGATAATGACAATACTGTCCTCTTCTCCACAATTCCTAATAGTTTGTGTGTAACCTGGAAGGTTAAACTGGTTGCAAGGTAATAACTATGCCTCCTGCATCCTTATGTGGCCAGGGATGCTTCCTAAGAATTTTAGCACATGGCCCTTGGAAGGTGCGGGGTGGGAAGGGTGGGATCTGAACTTCTAGCTCCAGTCAATGGCCCTGTATAAGTACTAGAAACCAGGACTAGGCAGGCCAAAAGTAAAAAGGAACTTGATTCATATTCTCTCTCTCTCTCTCTCTCTCTCTCTCTCTCTCTCTCTCTCTCTCCCCCCTTTTCCCACATCAGTGTAAGAGGGCTATGTCTTAGTCCTTTTTGTTCTGCTATAACAGAGTACCACAGATTTGTCAATTTATAAACAGCAGACATTTATTTCTCATAGTTTTCGAGGCTGTTATAGTTCAAGATCAAGTTTCTAGCATCTGGTTAGGGCCTCCTTACTGCATCATCTCATGGTGGAAAGAGGAAGGTGGAAGGGTGAAGATGGTGAGAATGCAAGAGGGGGCCAAAGTCCCATTCCTTTTTTTTTTTTTAATACATATATTTTTTTAGTTGTAGCTGGACACAATACCTTTATAATACATAATACCACTTGTATGTAGTGCTGAATATCAAATCCAGAGCCTCACACATGCTCACATAATTAGGGGAGCTCACTCCCTTACTGAAAGGAATAGAAAATTATGACTAACCCATTAACCACAAGGACTTGGAAGGGGCCTTGCAAGGGAAGGGTCCTGGAACTGAAGTTTCAGGAACCATCCTTACTCATGAATACGCTAGCGAACAGGGAACAAACTGTCTACGAGCCTGTAGCCCATGGTCAGGAAGAAAACTATCCCAAGCGATACATTCTTTACTTCACTGAGGTTGAGGAATATGAGTCAACAGCACTGGCATCATGGGTTGGTCCCCAGAAGGAACATAAAGCCAGCTGGAGGTGGCAGATAAAGTGTATGCTGCAGTCCTGCAGGAACTGAGCTGCACCCTCAACAATGGTTCACAGAGCTGCACTGAGGGGCAGGAGAACATAGGCTCAAGCAGAATCAAGTGCCCAATGAGCCAGAGAAAGGATTGCAACTCTTTAGGGATCTTTCTGCCTATGAACAAGGTTGAGATGACTGAAAAGGAGGGAGAAGTACCTGCTGGGGCAGGTCAAAGGAGAGGGTAGGTTAGCAGACAGAACCATGGATTTTACCACGCCACCATTGCATGTAGCTGGTCTCCCTCTGTCCTGGTTCAGTGTCTTATCTTGACATAGTTGAGAGCATTCACTCTATGAAGAGGCACACTGCCTCAACTTGATGCACTGGCTCTACCACTAGCTTTGTCCCTTGGGTAAATCTATAAAATGGGTACAATAATACCTTCATAAAATCAACTATTATTCTTATCTGTTCTTCTTAGGTGAAGATTTTGCAGATCGGTGGATATCAAATGAGTTGTATTTTAGCATCAACTGGGAACACTCTTCTTCAAAAAATGTTTTATTGTTGGGGCTGGGGATGTGGCTCAAGTGGTAGCACGCTTGTCTGGCATGCGTGCGGCCCGGGTTCGATCCTCAGCACCACATACCAACAAAGATGTTGTGTCTGCCAATAACTAAAAAATAAATAAATAAATAAATATGTTTAAAAAAAATGTTTTATTGAAATATAATGTACAGAGAGGGAGGCAGCATTCTGTGTCGCTCAGTGACTTGGGACTCAAGTAGTGAGAACACTGCTTCACTGCGAGCCATATTCCTGCTCCTGCGCAGGAATCATGCCCACCATGATTCTACCCATCCAGGGCTACAGGCCTCAGCGTCAGAGTAGGTCTCCCAACTGCCCACCCACGCAGGGCTACCAGGCATTCGAGAGGGACCATTAGTTCCTGTGCAGAATTTTCAGCCACCCACCTGAGCAGAAAGCACTGATGCCACTCCCACACAAGACACCCAGCAGCTCCCACGTGCAGGAACTCCAGCCGCCATACCTGTGTGGACCCCCATCTAACAATGTGGGGCTCCCTCAGTCACTGCCATTTTGGGACTCTGCAGCAGCAGAGGTAGTCCCCTATGCACAGTAGCCTGCCTGCACCCAAGAACTTCACACAGGCTCTGAAAACAGACACAGCCACACACTGCACACCACAGAGCTCCTCTCTGAACTCATTGTCCAACGCCATCACTTGGCTCTCCCAACCTGACCTGACACCCCATTGTGGAAAGCAGGCACCTCCATCTTGAGTCACCTTCATCACCATCTTCTATGGGGGGCAACTCCTAGTTTGGAACTCCAGCTGACCAGGTACCCAGTTTTTAACTCCCCCCTCTCCCCAGCAGCCACTACCCTGGCACAGTGACACCCTGGTTACCTTTATCTTCCTGTGGGCGGACATACAAGATAACAACAGAGTACCCCATCTATTGGATGAGAAGGGAAGCAGGAAAAATACTGATCTGCAGCCAAAACAATCCCTGTGTCTTCCTTCAAGATTTTTTTCCCCTCTCCCTCTCTATTCTCCTGTCCTCAAATCCCCAAAATACATGAAACCAAGTACTTTGCATGAATTAGCATTTTGAGGACTGGGACATCTGAAAGTATATTACAGTTGTGTTGGATATTCTCTTTTTTTACCCCCACCAATTTCTACTATTTTAACATTTTTTTATTTTTCTATGTGTGTTTGTTTTATGTACTCTACTATCTTCCCACTTACTTATCTACCCAAAATTACTTCCTCCCCCTTCTCCTGCTACTAATCTTTAGATTTCTCTTTCACACTTCCTAATATATAGCAACTCTATATGTTCAACTCCTACCTCCTCAGTATATCATCCTACTTCTCACCCCTGGTTCTTTGACCATCATCAGAAACTGTAAACCCTTTTACAAACCTACTGAATATATTGTAGATAATAATTGAATTCATTATTTCTGTACATTGTGACCAAACACGTCTTAATAACAAACATTTGTTTTTAAGGTGTATATTGTTTATATTGGGATTGTTAACATTGTCCTTCACCTCAAAGGAGAGGTATTGGATCCCTACAGGGGCACTATAAGCCTATAGGGTAAAAACAGTAATGTCTCGGATCCACGGTGCTAGAAGGGAAGACACACAAGCAATATAAAAAGACAAGGGAAGAAAGCGCCCCAAACATCAAGATGCCACATTATTAGAATCCATGGCCAGCACAGCAGAAGAAATTACAGTGAAGTAATTCAGGATTTACATGACTAAATTGTTCTACAAATTAAAGGATGATATAAGAGAGCAAATACATGTAGCCAAAGATCATATTGACAAAGAGCTATATAAATAAATATAGGAAGCAAAAGATTACTTCAATAGAAGATAGAGGTTCTAAAACAACAACAACAACAAAAAAAAAGAAATCCTTGAAATGAAAGAAACAATAAACCAAATTAAAGGTTCAATTGAAAGAATCACCAATAGATTAGACCACTTGGAAGACAGGACCTCAGACAATGAAGACAAAATATATGATCTTGAAAAGAATGTAGACCACATAGTGAAAATGGTAAAAACACACACACACACACACAAAAAAAAAAAAAAAAACATGAGCAGAATATTCAATAAATATGGGCTAGCATAAAAAGAGCAAATTTAAGAGTTGTTAGGATAGAGGAAGGCATAGAGTTCCAAATCAAAGGAATGAACAATCTATTTAATGAAATAATATCAGAAAAATTTTCCAAACATGAAGAATAAATTAGAAAACCAAATTCAAGAGGCCTACAGGATGCCAAATGTACAAAATCACAACAGATTCACACCAAGGCACATTATAATGAAAATGCCTAACATACAGAATAAAGATAGAACTTTAAAAGCCATGAGAGAAAGGAATCAGGTTACATATAGGAGGAACCAAATAAATTATGTGCAGATTTTTCAACCCAGACCCTTAAAGCTGGAAGATCATGGAACAACATATATCAAGCTCTGAAAGAAAATGGATGCCAACCAAGAATCTTATATCTATCAAAATTATGCTTTAGATTTGATGATGAAATAAAAAACTTCCATGATAAAAAAAAGTTAAAAGAATTTACAACTCGAAATCTTCATTACAGAACATCGTGGGCGAAATATTCCATGAAGAAGAATTGAAAAACAACAATGAAAATCAGAAAAGGAAGGTATTACACTAAGAGAGAAACTAATCAAAGGAGAAAGCAAGTCAAGTTAAATACCAAAAATGGCTGGGAATACAAATCATGTCTCAATAATTACTCTGAATATTAATGACCTAAACTCACCAATCAAAAGACATAGACTGGGGGCTGGGGTTGTGGCTCAGTGTTAGAGTGCTTGCCTAGCATGCATGAGGCACTGGGTTCGATTCCCGGAACCACATAAAAATAAATAAAATAAAGGTATTGTGTCCATCTACAATTAAAAAAAAAAAGACATAGACTGGCAGATAGGATTTTTAAAAAAAGACTCAACAATATTCTGCCTCCAAGAGACTCATCTCAGGAAAAGACATTCACAGACTGAAGGTGAAATGTTGGAAAAAATCATACCACTCAATTGGACTGTGGAAACAAGCAGGTGTTTCCATCCTCATAGCAAATAAAGAAGACTTCAAGCCAAAGTTAATCAAAATGGATAAGGAAGAATACTTCCTACTGCTTAAGGGAACCATTCATCAACAAGACATAACAATAATAAATTTATATGCCCCAAACAATGGAGCATCTATGTTCATCAAACAAACTCTTCTCAAGTTCAAGAGTCAAGCAGACCACAACACAATAATTCTGGGTAACTTTAATACACCTCTTTCACAACTGGATAGATCTTCCAAACAAAGAGACTATAGAACTCAATAAAACAACCAATATCTTAGACTTAACTGACATATATGGAATATTTTATCCATCAACAAGCAAATACACTTTCCTCTCAGTAGCATATGGATCCTTCTCTAAAATAGACCATATATTATGCCATAAAGCAACTCTTGGCAAATATAAAAAGTAGAGATACTACCCTGCATTCTATCAGATCATAAAGGAATGAAATTAGAAATCAATGATATAATAAAAATTAAAATACACTTCAACACCTGGAGACTAAATAATATGCTACTGAATAAACAATGGGTTGCAAAATACATCAAGGAGGAGATTAAAAAATTCATAGATGTGAATGAGAATACAGATACAACATATCAAAATCTCTGGGGCACTGTAAAGGCAGTATTAAGAGGAAAGTTCATTGCATGGAGTTCATTCCTTTAAAGAAGAAAAAGTCAACAAATAAATGACCTAACATTATATCTCAAAGCCCTAGAAAAAGAAGAACAAATCAACGTCAACAGCAGTAGAGGACAGAAAATAATTAAAATCAGAGCTGAAATCAGTAAAACTGAAACAAAAGAAACAATTGAAAAATTTCACAAAACCAAAAGTTGGTTCTTTGAAAAAGTAAATAAAATTGACAAACCCTTAGCCATGCCAATGAAGAGAAGGAGAGAGAAAACTCAAATTACTAACATATGTGATGAAAAATGAAATATCACAACAGACATTATAGAAATACAGAAGATAATTAGAAATCATTTTGAAAACTTCAATAGAAAATAATGAAGACATTGACAAATTTCTAGAGTCATATGATTTGCCCAAATTGAATCAGGATGATATATACATTTAAACAGACCAATATCAAATGATGAAATAGAAGACACCATCAGAAGCCTACCAACCAAGAAAATCCCAGGACCGAATGGATACACAGCCAAGTTCTACAAGACCTTCAAAGAAGAACTAATATTAATACTCTACAATTTATTTCATGGAATAGAAAAAGAGGAGCATTTCCAAATTCATTCTATGAGGCCAATATCACCCTGATTCCAAAACCAGGCAAAGACATATCAAAGAAATAAAACTTCAGACCATTATCTCTAATGAACATAGATACGAAAATTCTCAATAAAATTCTGGCAAATAAAATACAAAAACATACAAAAAGATTGTGCACCACAATCAAGTGGGGTTCATGCCAGGGATGCAAGTTTGGTTCAACATATGAAAATCAATAAATGTAATTCATCACATCAATAGACTTAAAGATAAGAACCATCTATTGAGATGTCAATAGATGCAGAAAAAGCATTCAACAAAATACAACACCCTTTCATGTTCAGAACAGTAGAAAAACTAGGGATAACAGGAACATATCTCAACATCTTAAAAGCTATTTATGCTAAGCTCCAGGCCAACATCATACTAAATGGAGACAAATTGAAGGCATTCCCTCTAAAAACTGGAACGAGACAGGGATGCCCTCTTTCACCACTTCTATTTAACATAGTTTTTGAAACACTGGCCAGTGCAATTAAAGAAATTAAGGGATACAGATAGGAAAAGAAGAACTCCAATGATATGATTCTATACCTAGAAGACCCAAAAAATTCCACCAGAAAACTTCTAGAACTAGTAAATTAATTCAGCAAAGTAGCAGGATATAAAATCAATACTCATAAATCAAAGGCATTTCTGTACATCAGTGACAAATTCTCTGAAAGGGAAATGAGGAAAACTAACCCCTTTACAATAGCATCAAAAAATAAAATATAATATTTGGGAATCAACCTAACAAAAGAGGTGAAAGACCTCTACAATGAAAACTACTGAACACTAAAGAAAGAAATTAAAGAAGACCTTAGAAGATGGAAAGATCTCCCTTGTTCTTGGATAGCAGAATTAATATTGTCAAAATGACCTTACTACCAAAAGCATTATTCAGATTTAATGCCAATCTAAATCCCAATGATATTTTATATCTCCTCATAGAAATAGAAAAAACAGTAATGAAATTCATCTGGAAAAAGAAGAGATCCAGAATAGCTTAAGCAATCCTTAGCAAGAAAAGTGAAGCAGGTGGCATCACTATATCAGACCTTAAACTATTCTACAGAGCAATACTAACAAAAGCAGCATGGTATTGGCACCAAAAGAGACTGGTAGACCAATGGCACAGAATAGAGTACACAGAGACGAACCCACATAATTACACTTATATTAGACAAAGGCACCAAAAACATACATTGGAGAAAAGAAAGCCGCTTCACAGTGGTGCTGAAAAAACTGAAAATCCATATGTCGCCAAATGGAATTAAGCCCCTCTCTCTCATCATGCACAAAACTCAACTCAAAGTTGGTCAAAGACCTAGGAATTAAACCAGAGACCCTGCACCAAATAGAAGAAAATTAGGCCCAAATCTCCATCATATCAGATTAGGCCTCTACTTCCTTAATAAGACTCCTACAGCACAAGAATTAAAATCAAGAATTAATAAATGGGATGGATTCAAACTAAAAAGCTTCTTCTCAGCAAAGGAAACAATCAGTGAGATGAATAGAGAGCCTACATCTTGGGAGCAAATTTTACCACTTGCACATCAGATAGAGCACCTTCTCCAGAATATATAAAGAGCTCAAAAAGCTAAACACCAAAAAAACAAATAGCCCAATTAATAAATGGGCCAAGGAACTGAACAGACATTTCTGAGAAGGCGATATACAATCAATCAATACATATATTAAAAAATGTTCAACATCTCTAGCAATTAGAGAAATGCAAACCAAAACTACTCAAAGATTTCATCTCACTCCAGTCAGAATGGCAGCTATTAAGAATAAAAACAACAATAAGTGTTGGTGAGGATGTGGGGAAAAGGAACACTCATACACTACTGGTGGGACTGCAAAATGGTGCAGCCAATATGGAAAGTAGTATGGAGATTCCTTGGGAAACTGGGAATGGAATCACCTTTTGACCCAGTTGTCCCACTCTTTGGTCTATACCCAAAGGACTTAAAAATAGCATATTACAGGGACACAGCCACATCAATGTTTATTGCAGCACAATTCACAATAGCTCAACTGTGGAACCGACTGAGATGCCCTTCAGTAGATGAATGGATTTTTTAAAAATGTGATTATATACACAATGGAATATTACTCAGCAATAAAAGAGAATAAAATCATGGCATTTGCAGGTAAATGGATGGAGTTAGAGAAGATAATGCTAAGTGAAGTTAGCCAATCCCAAAAAACCAAATGCCGAATGTTTTCTCTGATATAAAAAGGTTGATTCATAGTGGGGTTGGGAGAGGAATCATGGGAAGATTAGACAAACTCTAGATAGGGCAAAGGGGAGGGAAGGGAAGGGAGGAGACAAGGGAATAAAAAGACGGTGGCATGAGGTAAACATCATTACCCTAAGTACATGTATGAAGACATGAATGATGTGATATACTTTGTGTACAACCAGAGATATGAAAAATTGTGCTCTATATGTGTAATACGAATTGTAATGCATTCTGCTGTTGTATATAACAAATTAGAATAAAATTTTTTAAAAAAATAAATATAATGTACATATGGAAAGTACACAGATCACAGCTCTGCTGTTCACTGCAGTAGTCTCCACTTACCTATTGTTAAGATTCTGTAGTTTCAGTCACTTTTACTCAACCATGATCCAAAAGTGTTAATATTTGTCTTGACTCTTTCAAGGGAAAGAGATCACATTCAATGTAACCTTTATTACAATATACTGTTATAATTGTTCTGCTGTACTATTTGTTATTATTGTTGATCTCTTACTGTGCCTAATTTATAAGTGAAGCTTTATCATGGGTCTGTATATACAGGGATAAGATCTGAAATGTGGCTCTTCAGACAATTTCATTATCATGCAACCATCATACAGTAGATTTCACAAACTAAGAAGGCTGCCATTTCCCTGTGTGGTATAATTTTATGTGACCACCATAGTATAGTTGATTCAAGCTTGTTATGTTGTGCATGACTTAATGTAGGAAAAATACATAGTATTTCAGGCATCCACTGAGGTGTTAGAAAATATCCCTTGAGGGTAAGAGAAGACCACTGGGACTACTATCCAGACCAAAACTAAAATGTCGCCTCATGTGCAGAGCTAGATTCCTTCCAGAATTTCTGATAATAGACAATGTCCTAAAATTCCCAGTACCAGGATGCAGGGATGATGGGAAGCCATTTAGAAGTAGCCAATAACAAATTTTTCTTCAGTTGCCCATTCCTCACCTTCTAGGTCATATCTTAGGGGAAGGGAAGAGAAGTTCTGAATACCTGGGAGCTGCCCCAGCATAGCTTCTCCCTCATGGTTCAGCTGTCACACTGGCATACCTTCTGGCCTGGTGACAGAAGGTGCATGCGCTGAGTTGGGAATCTTGCAGTCTGGCACTGCCTGTGTAGTGGGCAAGTTATTTCACCTCTCCCACTAGAGTCCTCCTCTGCAGTATGAAGATAAGGCATGCCCTGCAGGGCTGTGAGAAAAAAAATGAGTTGATATCTACATAATGTTTAATCAATAATGTGCATGCAACAATTTCATTTCCATCACCTCAGGCTTTGAGATATTTGTTTTCCCTCTGCCAAAAAGCATTTCCCATCCTGTCCTCGTTTCTAAAATTTTTGGCTCCCCCAGTCCCCTAAAAACCTTCAAGACCTCTCTCTCTCTCTCTCTCTCTCTCTCTCTCTTCTTTGTCTTACCTCGAAACTCACACTGCTTACCACCTTTTCCACACATCTCAACTCTAGAGTTCAATCAGTTTAGCACTTGAATGGATATGGCCTTTTATTTTGGACTAATTGTTTCCTAATTCTTTCATGTTGGAAACGAATATCCTCCTAAGCATTGGCTGTTTGAAAGAGGAAGCTGGGTCCAAGATATCTTTTGTATTTTTAAACATTTGGCACTGTGTTTATCCCCTAGTACTAGCCCTACACTTGCTGAGTTGATTTCAACAAATTCTCCTTCTTCAATCAGAATGAAATTGATTTGATCTTGTTGCCTTTCTGCACTGCTGTTAGGCAGGGAATCATGGGACTGACAAACTGACAGGTTCCTAAAGAGTATGGACTTGCTTTAAATTAATCAACAAGTCCAGAACACTGCAGAGAAGCCACCCAAGAGGTAAGCACAGAAAAAAGTGCTCCATCCAAGAGCTCTGTGTGGTGGCCATGGAGAGTTTTGTAGGAAGGAAATAGAAATTAAGAATGAATAGGATTCAGGCATGAAAAATGGCTGAGAGTGGGCGCTAGGGAGGACTTTCAGTCCAGAATAATGTTGAAAAATCAGACAGGAATGCAGGATGCTTTGATAGGAGGGGACATTTGGGGATAGGACACAATGTGAGAAAAGGTGGAAAGATAAATTTGGTCATAGAAAGCCTCAAAGCAAAGCTAAGGAAGTTGTCATAAGCCATGAGCACCTTGAGCTACAGAATGATTAGACCATATCAAGTCTGAGGAAGGTTGGTCTGTCTTCAGTGTGCAGCCCAAATAGGAAAATCCAGCTGTGACACACTAAATGGTTGAACGGTTGAAAAAGTCTCTTGGTCATAGGACAGCTTGTTCCTCACCACCAGGAGCTCTCCAAGGTCAGCCCCGCTATGTTCCTCAGTCCCAGTGTACCAACCTGCTGTGGCCATCTCGTAGCTAGGCGTCACTTTCACATGCTTTCTTGCATGTGGCTTTCATAAAGGCAGCCTTTCTTATTAGAAAAGAAGCAACACAAAACAAAAGCAAGAAGGAGTCATTGGAGAGTTCTTACAACATCTGTGCAAGCTTTCTAATGGACAAATATTCTCTTACCTGGGACCGTATCCTCACTGAGCTGCAGAATTAGGAAAATTAAAGAACGAATAGACTTAATAGTTTTTTTTAGTGTGTCCCCCTAGACATTCCCCAACTGTTCCCCAGAGTATAAAATTAAATTACTCTAAAACACAATGGCTTCCCAAGAAGCCAAAAAAAAAAAAAAAAAAAAAAATCCTAATAATTTAAGGAACTTAGAGAAAATAAGCTTAAAAACAAATTATGACTTTGAAGTTATTTATGCAACTACCACAGAAACATGTTGGGAAATTCCCTCAGAAGCTTAACAAATCTAAAAAGGAATCAAAGTAAATATTCTGATTATGTTCAACGAATCCTCAAGATGCGACAGTATTATCGGTCATCAATGGGTCTGGAGAGGTGGGTAGGCTCTCTTGGGAACAGGAAGTAAGGGCTCTGCTAGTGGAGTAACAGTCAAATTCAAATTACTTGGTCTGGAGTCCCAGGCTGGATGAGGCTCTGAGCAAGTGATGAACTGGTAACCAGGGGAACCTACAGTTAGTCTATACACAAGGCTTCAGGCAGAAGAGAAGAGGGACAAGGAGGAGAAACAAGTAGACAGAGGGTGGATGACACAGTGACTGTCTATCTAGGTTAGAGTTTCTGAGCATCCCTGTAAACAGCCTTCTAAGCTCTGTGGACAAAATGGAAACTTAATGAAATAACTCTTATAAATGGATCTTTGGCAAATAACAACCAACATTTCGGAAACCCTTTATCAGTTAATCCACTTAACTCCCCATGAGGTAAATTTTAATACTGTTCTCATTGCACAGCTGGGGCCACCGAGACTTGGAGGAGCTAAAGAACTCATTCAAGATCTCCCCGTAAATGGCAAAGCTGGGATTTAAACCCATGGCAGATGACTCCAGACTCCATATCCTTAGACACTGCACTAAACTATGTCACAAGCAAGGCTGAGAGCCATGTATCCAACCCAGGGGGTATGGGAGGGAAATTGAATCTCAGAGGGGCAGTGAGGACATCAGGTGGTCATAGTCCTGGCATAGGTATTGGTGAATTCACACAGGACACCAGCAACAGAGCCTGTAGACAGGAACAATGTGGGCCAGTGTAAAAACCAGGAGAGAACTGAGAGGTCCCAGAGACATTGGGGGCTGGGAGTCTCCAACATGCATCTGTCCTGGAAAAGACCATGCAGTAAGAGGACAGAACAAGAGAAGAAAAGAAGGCCCAGGAATGATCCCACAGGAACACCAACATTTCAGGGACAAGGGAAAAGACCTCAAAATCAAAACCAAGATGGAAGGCATCAAAACTCCATCAACCTAATTTTACTAAAATGTGTTGAATTCCATCAGAGATAACTCCCAAATACAATCAATCAATCAACAGCCTAATAGTAGTTGTCTTCTTAAGTTTTTCTACTTCAAACTCATCTCAATATCTCTTATAATTTGCTTTCTCTTTATTATTATTTCTACATTGGAAGTCTTCAACTATTTTAAAAAGAAACAACACATGTTTGCTTTAAGCACAAAAAAAAATTAGAAAAACACTCTGGAGGAATTAAAAAATTAGTTTCTCTAACATTTCTTGCAAAGCATTCATTCAATAAACATTTATTGAGTGAGTACTTATTATGAGAAAAATCCAGGAGAAGCCAGATTAATTTCATGGTCAATTAATTTTGCAAAGTCAACCTATCTGAAGTGATGGATGTAGTGCCCTAGGTGCCATCTGGGGACAGCAAGGTGTGATTCCAGCAAGTCTAGAGTGCATCTGGAGACATGCAGCTGAGGTATCTGATGAAACCAAAGATGCTGAAACACGGGTGACCTAAGAAAGACTTACATAGAACAGAGAGAAGACCAAAGCAAGAAATAAGCCTAAAACATAAGGCTAGGATTAGACAAATCCTTGAGTTTAACTGGGTGAGAAGATCAATATGGAGTATCTAAGCACCCTAATCCTGCCTCCAAGCTAACCTGAGAGGAAAGACATAGCCTGCATTAATGGGATATTGGAAGGCTCCAACTATTTTTAAAAACAATGGTCCAAATTTTCATCTAGATTTAAATGGCTCTGAGTTTTGTGGCATGTGGGTGAATTACTTTGTAATGTGTTCCACTACCCCTTTTGGGAATCTGACCTTCAGACTCACAGAAATGAGATTTAACAGTCCCTAAAAATCCTATTTTCCATGGTTTCTCCTCCCCCACCACCACCCACAGCTGATGATTCTATTATCACATAAAGACCACAGTCACAGCAATATGAAGAAAATGGACTCAGAACAGATGCATGATGATTAAGTCAGAGGAAAAGAGGGCCAGGATTGTGGCTCATTGGTGGAGCTCTTGCACCAGGCCTTGGGTTCCATCCCCAGCAGCACAAAAAGAAAAAAAAATGGAGCTAGCATCTAAAAGGAAAATAGAAGAGTAAAGGATCCATCAAAGTTATGCAGTGGCAGCATTGAGAATGTACATTCTGGCAAGAGCTACTCCTTAACATAGAGATTTCTTTAATGTAGGCTATTAACCATGCCAGTCACCTTCAGCCTTTGTTCTCCTTTATAAGAAACTTTTAATCAGAGAGGGAACAGCATTTCCTACCCTTAGAGGGTGATCAATACTCACACTTGTGCCAAGAGGCCATCTGCCAAAACCAGCATTTTTGCCAAATCTTTCTGAGACTCAAAAGGAAAGTTGGCTCTCGTGAGTGGAACGTGAATCTTTGATGATGTCCTAATGGACAACAGGATTAAATAGTAATCATGTGGTTCTAGATTCCTCTTGTCATCTCAAGATTCAGAGGACAAAGAAAGTCCCAGCCTCCCATTTCTCATCCCATCTTACACATCCAAAGAGGAACTGGGAAACTTATGTCCTAAAATTACCAGTAAGTTCTATGAGTTTGCTGCGTCTTGGGATTACCCTTTCATTATTCTAGTGAAAAATAGTCTTCTTGTGAACACCATCTGGAAAAATAGTGATGTAGGCTGAATACAAGGAGAGAGCTCTCAGAGCATCTCCACCCTAGAGAACATCTGTATTCTGGAGAAAGCTCTGATACTCCTCACCCACTAGAGTCCCAGTCTCCATCCTGGACATCAATCAGCAGTTACTGTAAGAGCCCTTATTTCTAGAATTTATAAAAGTTCCGCTTTTAAGCAATTCTTTTTTCTGATTAAACTTTAAAATCTTTCGATAAAGGCCAGTCAGAAAAGATCAGACCAAGAGTTCATCATCATTAGAGAACTTTTACTTGTTCTAGCTACTGAATTGATGATAAGGAAGGGCATGAACAGAATGTAAGTCTTTTGTTTCTGAACAAATCTAAAAGTTTAGAAAACTCCTTGGCTTCCTTTTTATTGGACCTGGATTTGTTGTAAAGGAAAAGAAAAGAAAAAATGGAATTCTCTCAACCCTCTCTCAGAAATGCTCAATGATAAGTAGTTTTTTACTTTTCCTACACCTGCCTGGGTGGCAGTCTCGCTGACCTCAGTCATACAGAAGAGACTGAAATGAGCCTGAAACTCAGTCCCAGACCCTCTCAACCATCCATGGTCTCACAGCAGTTCTGCTTTCCGGGGCTTAGTAGTATGAGTGCAGATACACCTGTTGGTGCCCCTGCAGGCAAATCTGTTGATCTAAGTTCCACTGTAAATCATCAAATGGTGCTGGAACCCAGTTTCATCCTCATTCAACTATAATCTGAAAGCAATCTTACTTGCTCAGGAACCTGGCAAGCAATACACTTGTCCAGAACCTCCTACAGACTGAGGTCTCAGCTATAGAATCTGTGATGCAGTTTCAGCCCTCTTTTTAGCCATGGTATAAGGCCAGTACTACCTGCTGAGAGACCGACCCAATTATATAATGAGAACTCCTCCCTGGGACTCAGAGGAAGTAACACCTATCTACACACATGATAATGGGACCAGTTTCTTTCAGTCAACAGAAACTGAAGAAGATCCTCACCCCATTACCAGGCCTAATCATGAAGGACTTGGAAGTAGTCCATTCACCCCACCCCAGAAACAGACTGGATTCATATTACTAAGCCCCTGGTAACAGGCCCACTAAACGTGGACCTCACTGCAGACCTAGCAGCAGCCGAATGACTGGGCTCCAGCCTCACTTGACCACAACCTTGGAAGCACGCCTCTACCTGTTATAAACACTGGAAGTGGGCCATGTGTGATGGTGCATGCCTGTAATCCCAACTACTCAGGAGGCTGAGGTAGGAGGATTTCACATTCAAGGACAGCCTAAGCAACTTAAAAAGACTTCAAAACAAAAAGTTAAAAGGCAGGGATGTAGCTCAATGACAGAGCACTTGCCTAACATGGATGAGGCTTTGAGTTTTATTCTCAGTAACACAACACACACACACATATACACACACACACACACACACACACACACACACGGTGGCGGGGGGACTGGGAGTAGTATTGACTAATTTAAATGCATAGACACAAATGTGGCGACATAAAGAAAAAAAGAATCAGGCAAACATGATAACCATCAAAGGAAACTAAGGATGCTCCAGTAACTGTTCTTCAAATAAGTGGAATTCTAGAAATGGTTTGAAAAGAATTCAAAATAATCATGTTAAGAAGCTCAGTGAGATAAAACACACACACACACACACACATAAACCAAATGAAATTAGGAAAACAATTCATGCATTAACTAAATTTAATAAGAAAGTTAAAGCCATAAAAAAAAAGAACCAAACAGAAATCCTGGAGCTGAAGAATACAATGACGTACCTGAGAAATTCAATAGAGAATTTCTAGAGCAGACTCAATTATGCAGAGGGATTAGTGACAATATCCCCGAAACTCAGTTCCAGACCCTCTCAACTGGGATATGAGAGCAATCCTGCTCCCCTAGGTACCCATAGAAACACTCCTGACTACACCCGGTAAGCAGGGTGGGGATGCATTAACTAATCTGGTTATTTAACCAGTCCACAGTATATGCATATATCAAATCAAAATAAATAAATCACTAACCAACACTAACAACTTTCTGCTGAGCAAGTAGATTTGGAGACTAATCAAAACAATTTTGGTCAGTTATTTGGAACCCATTGACTCATAACTCAGTTAGAAAGAGAAAGTTATTCTCCATAGAAGCCGGTCTAAACATTCAAGGACTTTGTCAATAACTTGGAGGTGGGGAAACAATGAGGGAAGCTGTTTCAGGAACAGAGTAGGCAGCTGAAATCACTCGGTTGGACAGTCCTACCTATGCTATGTCCTGCCACCCGCCCCGATTATGTTCTAAGATATCTAGACCGGGTGGGAAGGTGGTCCAGTCAAGAGGAAGTGACAGGTCAGCATAAAGTTGGTCTCAATTTCTCCCTTTCCCCCAGATTCTCAAACCCGCCTGGGGATTTAGGAATTCAGTGTCCAGATTTAGAACCACAAAGTCTCCACATTCTCAGCCTCATCCTAGTTTGCTGAGTCATCATGAATGGTACCTCTTGGCCTTTCTTATCCATATTGGGCCTCTAGTGAGGGGAGACATCTTCCTTTACCCTCACTACAGCTTCTGACCATTTTCCCCTTGTCAAAACTCACATCATCAGAAGATATCACTCACCACCTCCATCTTGTTATTGATACCATTGGATCACCCCTCCTGTTCTTCATGCATTTTTGCACTGATTTAATGGGTTTAATGTCACTTTCACCAGTGCTACTCCTATCAATCATTTAGGATGATCCCATTGTTCATGAATCTTCAATACTTCCCAAACCTTTGCTCCTCTGTCCTTTAAGTGTCTGTATTCCTGTTATTTATTCTTCCATGCACCTTATCCACTTGCTCCTAAGGTTACACTCTAGAACTTGTTGTGACCAATACCTGTATCCCTTCCACAGCTCAGCTTCCACACTGCTGACTGGCTTTATTGTCCAGCCTTTGCAGGAGTAAGCCCTCAGGGAGGCCTGCTGTGTCACCCTGTAGAACAGGCCATTGGCCCCAGCACCCATGTGCACTCTCACGCTTCCTCATTTCTGCTCTGCTCTGAGCAATGACACACAACTTGCTAGTGCACTGTATTTTCCATGGATCTCGTTGTTTATTGCTTATCTCCCCCAAGCTCCGTTTCCCCGCAAGACCCTCAAATATAAGCTTTGTGGGACTTCTGCACTAATGTGTCCCCATCTCCTCAAACATGCCTGTCCAAAAAAAAAGCAAAAAGAGCCTGACACACTTAAATACAGTGAACGGATGAATAAATAACTGCTCCAGAGCCTGCAGCTCCCCACCTGCTGTCTCAATGTCTCTGCAGCTGGCTCCACCCCACTGGCCAAGCATTTCCCTTCCTGGTTCAGCCCAAGTCCCCCATAGCTGTCTCCACATGGTTGCTTCCATGGTTGGCTGAACTCCACTTCTGCACATTTCACCCTGTGGTTTTCTTCACGGTTGTGGCTGCTCCCTTCTCACCCGTCCCAAACACCAGCCACCCTGTCATGAAGGCACGAACTGAAGTCCCCCCCCTCCTCCACCAACTCATCCTGAATTACTCCAACTCAGATGGCCTCCTTTTCCTGTTCTGACACTAGACATTCTCACACAAAAGTCCTGGGTGCCCAAGCAATGATTAAATGCTGTCAACCTGTGTGACACAGCTCATGCCAAGCAGCAAGGGAAAGGACTAAAGGTACTAAAGTGTTTTTTTTTAAAGCAAAATTTTAAAAATACATTGATTTTGTTTATTTTAATGGAGATATAGCTAAACAAGTATATACATATCCTAATCCAAACACTCAGTGATAACTTGTTAAAATTGGGGCTATTTCCTCCCTTTATTCAGATGTGTGTATATAGATATATAATATATATAATATATATTATATAATATATGCACATAAATAATATATGCACATGCACATAAATACAACCACAATGTGGGTACAACTTTATGTGCTGGAATCTTTTATTGAACATATATTATGATTATATTTCTATGATAGTGGATTTATTCAAAAACATTAATTTTCATAACTATGATACACTACTACATTTCATATCATAATTTACTTAGCCATTTCCCAATTTTAGGATGTTTAATTTTAATTTTTCTCTTATAAACAATATCATTTAACACCTTTGGGAGTAAGTCTGTCCACCTTTTGGGTTTGATTCACTAAATTCTTCTAAATGAAACCTCAGTTTTATAGGACATACAGTTTCTGGGGTCTTGATATATTTCCAAATTTTTCTTAAGTTTTCAGTATCCTTCAAGACTCAGCTTACAAGCCACTCTCCACCAACCTTCACGGTCCTCCGTCTTAATTATGTCCTCTCCCCTATTATTCTCTCATAGTAATTTTGTTGTTAGAACTCTGATCACAATTTACCATCCTGCATCTATTAGTGTGTTTATTTAGTGTATCAGTAAGTTTATTTTTTGCGTTTGATCTGTCATGTTCACGGGAACCTCAAGGTCTCTTTAGTTCACCACTAGATACCCAGTGACAAACATCAACTATTATGTAGTAGGCCCTTGATTAATTAATGAATGAACATGCCTGTCATCAAGACACAAGGCAGGAAGCAGGTTTGGGAATTTGGGCTGCAGGGATAGAAGACACCTTGCTCCTGGGCTGAGGTGCCTGTGTTGCAAGATTCCTACTTCTTGCCACCTGAAAAGCACAGAATGGTTAGAACTGAACCTCCTCTCAGAGATCACAGAACAGTACCTTGCCCTGAAACCCTGTTTCCTTCAGATATCAGAAGAAGCCCAAGAAATTCCCCTCATTAGGTCACTCTCAGAAAGTGATCTCCCCCTCCCTCAAGGCTTGGTATGCCCCCCACCCTCTTCTTGCTCTAATAACATGCACAGCTTTCCCCGTGGAGGCTGTTTTTCACTCACACAATGCATATTTGGGGATTGGAGATAGGATAGGTGTCTTAGTTCTTATTGACACTTCTGGGATATTATTTTTTGCTTTCTCAATAAGCCCGCCCACACTGCTCCTTTGAAGCTTGTTAATTAGACTGTGTTATTTCACTCCTTGCTGCAATCCTCTATAGATTTCCACTCTGTGAAGATTCTAGCACCTGAATCCCTGTCTTACACCTGTATTTGTTGTTGATGTTGATTTCAATACGGTCATGGTTTGGATTTGAGCCGTCCCCTCATGGGTCCTATGTTCATGTAGGGAATATTCTGAGGTGAAGTGGTTAGATCATGAGAGCTGTAACATCATCAATTTGAATGGACTAACTGGGTGGTAACTGGAGGAAGGTGGAGCTCTGTTGGAGAAGGTGGGTCACTGGGGGTGTGTCCTGGAAGGGATCCCTCCTTTCTCCATCATGCCCGTCCTTCCTGATGTTCTGCCTCCCTTGGGCCCAGAGCGATAGACTTGGCCCATCATGAACTAAATGTCTGAACCTGTGAGCCAAAATAAACCTTTCTCCCTCTAAGTTGTTCTTGTAGTTATTTTGGTCACAGCAATGAAAACCTCACTAACTCAGATCCTCATGAGGAAGATCCTCCTGACATATTAGCCTCCGTTCTTGGACGGCTTCACCTCCATGGATCTTGTCTTCCACTTCACGTCGACCACCATGAGCCAGGTCATGCCTGTCCGTATCCTTCTCACCAATATTCCCTCCAGAATCTCTACTTAGAGCACCCCACTAACTGCACCTCTAATCCCCCAACTCCAAGCATTCCTTGATGAACATTGTTTGGGGTCCTCACGTGATTCCTTTTCTCCTTTTCACTTTTTATATGATAATGATCATAATAAACTCTTTGTTCCTCTCTTCCTCATCTATACTCACCTGACAAAATAAACGCTAGGCGTGAGCCCACTTTTATTCTCTGAAAGTGGCAGGCATACAGTTACTCGGGCACCTGAGCTGTTCCTTCCTTGAGGCATGCTCTTGTTTCACATAGCCACGTGGATGCACCCCCTCCTTCAGATTTCTGCTCAGTTGTGTCCCCGTCCCCTCCACTTAGAGTGGCAGCTCCCTTGCTCCTTCTCATTGCTTGTCCCTGAATCCTGCTCTGTTTTCTCCAGGCTGAGTGCCACCCTTTGGATGTTATACAGCCATGACCCATAGAACAAGGCCATGCTAGTCTCTAGCGTGTTCCCAGCACTTCACACAGCACCCAACATAGAGCGGGAGCTACAAATGAATGAATAAATAAGAGATAATGATTTTTCCTAAAGCGACTCTGAATTCTACATTTTAAGTTTCAGTTCCTATAAAGTGGCTTCTTCTTTTAAAAAAAAATCAATATTGGCCCTTTCACGGCCTTACAATTAGCGTGAGTAGATCACACAAACAGGATATCCACGATTTCCAATTAATCCAGAGGGAACACCTAAAAGGATCTAAGATACACAGCTGAAGACACTAACATAGCATATGAAGTCACCAATCAGAGATTAGAAGTCCCTCATGAGCCATCCCCCTAATGCAGGGAGAGCACATTTCCTGGCTTACGGGAAGGAGAGCTGGAGCCGGGGGAAGTGCCTCCTTCAGCCAGATTAGTTATTGGAAACTAGTTTCCTGGGGTCAGCCAGTTCTCCCAGACGGGAGAGTCTGTGGCTGTCTGGGATCTTCTCTAGGGGTGTGGGATCAGAGGAGATGGGCCCATAGCATCAGCTCTTGGCTTCTGCCTTCAACCCCTGCAGTGTACTTCAAGGAGCAATGGAGGAGAAATCGCCTTGGCCACCAGAGGATGGATACAACCCTCACTGCCAGCTGAAACACAGGTGAAGGAACCCCAGGGGAGGATCTTGGGTCGCAGTGAGCCATTCCAACTCTGCCCCATGCTCGCTCAGAGTGACTCACTAAGCAACTGCCAGCATTCCTCTCTGATATCACAACTGTGTTTGATTAGGATCTTGAGTGAAATAAGCCACTCGCTTCATTGGGAATGTCTCAGAGCTAAAAGTTTCTTTCTATGCATAATTAATATTCTACCTCTTTGAAGATAAATTCTATCTATCCTACTCTGCAAATGGATCATTTCCCCTTGGCTATTCCTATGTCATGTCTCTACCAAAAGTAAAATAAAATACAAGGGAAAAAAGAAAATATAAAGAATAAATCTGCGCTAAAAATGATTTACATTTTTATTCCCAGTGTGAAAAGCTCAAGAATGTTTTTAATGCGTGTCCAGCTTGAAACCCGCTGCAAATGTCTTACAACATTTTGTAACAGGCTTTTCCCATCTGTGCTGAAAGCAGCTGATGATTTAATGCAAATTGTTATTGTTTCACAATCTCCCAACGATCTTTTCTATTTTGGATTAGCATTTGGGGTCTCGTTTGCATCTGCTTCAGAAATGCAACTGCTGGGATTGGCTTTTTGCTGCGGCCATTCTGTGTTCTACAGTATCCTACATCCTTCATGTTTCAAGTTCTACTCATTTTTAAAAACATGTTCGCTATCTTCAATCTCATAAGACTCTTCATTTTCTCAACATTAAAACCTGGCTTTACTGCTCTCAGAACCTTAAACAGTGAAGCAAAGGAGGTATGACATGAAGCACTGGTCACCAAGAGACTGTGGTGGTGTCTGCAAATCCCTATGAAAGCCTGGCATTGTCTATTTCAATAGACATTTAAAATATATGATACACTGTGCCTAATGTGTGAATAAGTCATCATATGTATATGTAATTATTATATATATACACACATATATAATTTTTTCAAGAGTATATAAATAGTATTGTGATGAATAGAATTTATTTTCATGGCATTACTAATTTCACAGCTCTTTATACATTATGTTGTGCTTCTTGTCGCCATCAATAAAAAGCACGATTACCAACAAAAAAGGAAATTAATATTGTTGCAACACAATCTTTGATTTTGATAAAACCTTTGCATCGATCCCAGTGGCAGGTGACAGGACAAAGGGTTTTGTGTTTTGACTAGCTCACAAAATTCTGGAATCTCAGTTTTTTCAGGTATAAAATTGGACTATGATTTCAACCTTCTTCCAAGTGTCTGTGGACTCAAAAAGCAAAGATGAGAGTGTTTTGCAAATTATAAAAGGCTACATAAATAAAGAGACCAAATAAAGTGAGAAAACAGAGGCAGCTTGTAGACTCCGTTTGTGGGTTCAGATTTTATGGGAATGCTTTGGTTGCATGGACCATAGTGGGAGCTCCATGGGCTCCGGTGGATGACAAGTCAAGCAGATAAAATTCAGAAAAGTCAGGATACGAAGTTCAAAGTCAGGGCACGTGTAGGACAAATTCACTTTAAGGCTTCACAAGATGAGTTCAAAGGGTTGTTTTATTCCAAAATACCACGCATTCATTGGCCAGCCCTAATCTGATCCATCTCTGGTTGCAGGGCCGATGTTTTTGTCCATTTCATCTCAACATAAACAACCGTGATAAGTATGTTGCTGCTGACAACTAGAACTGAATAAAAGCAAGTCAGATATGAACTGAACCCTGAAACCAGATCATTAGCCAAGGTCACGATTGGTTTAGAAATTTGTGTTGTTTTCCTTCCTGTCACTTGCCAGCAATAGATGGCACTTTTCCCCCTTGTAGTTTGCAGTCGGCTGGGCCCTGAGCCATGTGAGACTGTTTTTAATGGCAAAACCTTCAAAGTTGTACTTAAAATATTTGCATCATAAAATCCCTCATGGAAGCCAAACTTCAGTTTCAGAAGGAGCCTTCTAGCAAGCAGCAGAACTTGCCTTCAGAGACAGAAGAAGAGTTCCTGCTAACAGCACCATCTTCCAGCAGCTGATCCATCCAGGTTGGTGACACCCAGGGAGAATCAGATCATGTGACGCATCCACAGTGTCCAGGAGCACACTCCAAATGGCTTTTCTAAGCCAACTGCTGAGATGACTCAGCAGTTCATTGAGCAATTCAGAAAGAGTGTTTTTTTCACACATTTAATTGATCCTGAGAGCAAATAAGTGCTAAGAAAGAAAATGAGTAATTGTTCTACCTCACTGTGGGAAGGCAAGTACTTTGTTTCTTGCATTTTTCTCATGTCCAGTATTTGATAGACCCATATGGAGAGGGGCAGGCTAAAGCACATAAAGTTTGCTTTCAAAAACATTAAAATCAGAAAATAATCTCAGCAGCTCAGGAGGATGAGGCAGGAGGATCACGAGTTCAAAGCCAGCCTCAGCAACTTAGCAAGGCCCTAAGCAACTCAGTGAGACCCTGTCTCAAAATAAAATACAAAAAGGGCTGGAATGTGGCTCAGTGGTTAAGTGCCGCTGGGTTCAATCCCTGGTACTAGGAAAAAAAATCAGAAAATAAAAACTGAACATTTAAATCTTAACATGGGAAAGGAAAAAAAATGTTCTTAAACAAAGGATGCCTAATCTTAAGGAATCCACAATGGACTCCTTTAAAAGTAGACTTCCTTACTATAGAATTTAGCCTAAAGAAATTAAATCTACTGACAAAAGGTACTCATAGATTTTTACCTTGTGGAATGGGATATGAACACTGAGAAAGAAGGAGAGGAGGAGGCATAAATGCTGGCTGGGAAGATAATTGGAGATAAGAACTCATCTAATGGGAAAATAAGTTCTTTCTATGTGGAAGGCAATAGCAATCTTCCCTTTTACCCATGAGCTCTGAAGCAGAATATCAGTTTCTTGTTTTTAAAAAGGGAAAAAGAAAACTTACAGTCAGAATTACAATCTTCATCCCCTACACATTTTTTTTAAAAAAGTCAATTTAATTCCATCAGCTTTTGTGATCTAATCATTACTCAGAGCTGAAGGTAGATTTCCATTAAAGCATCTCCGTCACTCTCACTTTCTGACCTGTGAACGCTCTTATTAGCTGCCTTATTAAGATGATACCCTGTCTCTGAAGTAAGAAAAGAAGATTATCTCCTTACCTGACATGTCATCATTGGAGTAATCTTTGTTCAAAAAAAAAAAAAGGAAGGAAAAAGAAAAGGAAAAAACAGAGCAATTAAACAGACATTTAAATTTATGGCACACTATGCTATCCAAAGGAGAATATTTATTGCTTGTACGTAGTTAGTATAACCTTACTAACTTATCCTTCCATGATTAGCAACCAAAACCAGAGACAAGTATTATCGGCTTAATCTTAGTTTGTTTTTGACTGGGGGGCAACATCTGAGCATAAAGGACTCATGAGTTAAAACAGGAACATATTAAAATAGACAAATATGGAATTAAGATGTTCTTTACATATGACACCTATGCCTGTATGTACAAATATGTATACCTTCAAATAAAAACACTGGAGGAGGGGGAGCAGTCTTGAGAGTGACCACCATATTTGGGTAAATCCGGAGCAATAACATGGGCAAAGAATCCACTGTGACGCCTGGTCTCTCACTTGTGGCCACCTCCTTCTCAGACTCATTCTGGTGAACAATCACAAAGAACATTCTGAGAAAGTGGTTTGTCTGTCTGAAATTTCCACCTATTTTCAAAAGGAATTTGGAATAATTGCCCCTACTTGACAAAAAAAAAAAAAAACACAAAAAAACAAACAAACAAAAAAAACATTTATTTGGCTTGCTCTTTGTGATTTGATATATTTGACTTTCTTGGTAGCAAACCTGAGAAGCCCATATCCTGGTTTCCTTCAGTGAGATTACTCTGTTAATTGGGGGATGCTTTGATCTCTGGGCTGCCTTTGTGCTTTTATTTTGGTACTAGGGGATTGAATTCAGGGGCATTCAATCACTGAGCCATATCCCCAGCCCTTTATATAGTTTATTTAGAGATAGGGTCTCGATGAGTTGCTTAAGGGTTTGCTAAATTGCTGAGGCTGGCTTTAAATTCCTGTTCCTCCTGCCTCAGCCTCCCCAGCCGCTGGGATTGCAGCTATGAGCTGATTTTGTTCTGACTACAAAGAAAGAAATGAGGGGCAGTTAAGTTAAATATGATACTTATATTATTGTTATGGATTAGATGAGTATTTCCTATAGGTCCGTGTGTTGAAGGCTTGGTCCCCAGGGTGGTGCTATTGGGAAGTTGTGGAATCTTTGAGAGGCAGAACCTAAGCGGTATGCCCTTGAAGGGGGACTGTGGATCCTGGTCTTTCTCCCTTTCTTTGCTTTCTGGCTCTTGATGTGAACACTGGCTTCAACACAGGCTCACACTCTGATGTCCTAATCAATGGGGTCACCCAATCTTTGACTTAAATCTCCAGTACTGTGAGCCAAAATAAACCTCTCTTCACTTCCTAAGGAGGCAGGGGTTCAGTATTTCATTATGTGGCTGTGATGCTAGTACAGTTAGGTAAGGCTGATTTTATAATTTATGCTTTTAATATAAATATCTATGGTCTTAATAGGCTAAGAGTGCTAATAATGTCATAAAGGAACTATCTTTTCCAAGGAATATCTGAGTTACTCAACTTCCATCCCTAGCCAAGTGTGGCCCACCTACCGGCCCGCTTTTGTGGAATCAGGGCTTCTCTCTGAGGGTGCTGGGCAGAGGCCAGTGCACATCTGGCCTGGCCTTCTCAGGGACATGCTTTCCTGGGTGATCCCCTCAAGTCCTTGTGAAGGAAGGGTTCTGGACCAGGGAAGTCAGTTCACTTAGACAGGACTGATTGATGGATAGGGTATATTTTCACTCCTACACTGACTCATCTCTCTTCCTACTTCTCTCCCCAGCGCGGCTCAAATTGTCAGTTTTAATTCACAAATCCCTTTGTGATTTGAGTCCCCACCACATTCTACATTACCTCTCCTGCTCTGCCTCTCACTGTCAGTTGAGACAAATAGTCTGTGAGTTTTGGCATTTGCAATGGGCCTCCTGGTCAGTGACAAAATCAACAAATCTGTCCATCTTCCCTTTCCACTTCCCCACACCTGCCATGTACATCAGAGCCCAAAAGGTGACATTTTCTTGGCTTGCCACGCACCCCTCCTTACTAAAGGTGACAGAACTTTGATTTAGTGACAAGATGAGGGCTGCCATGAAAACCAACTGATGCTGGGCACCCCCACAAACAGGGCATTTTGGATGGGTCCTTGCAAAGCATGACCTTAGGCTGGGAACCACATCTATATTTGTGCAGAGACACGCCTAGGGATGTATTGCCCTTCATGCCTTTGACTCACTGTACAAATTATTAATCCATCTAAAAGAAGTAGCAAAACATTGTTTTGTGATCTGGAAAATAAGATCCAGGTCAGTATAGGAAGGAGAGTCGAATTTGGACCTTTTTCTGGGCTTGCTGTAAGTGAGGCCAGAACTCACCAAAAATACCTGGCTTGCCAAAACAACCCCAAAAGGGCAAAGGGCAGCAATGGAAATATTATGTAGCTTACTGTATGATTCTTCTTTTATTCTGTCCTAGCATCTTGGCCCCTTCAGTTCAGAATTCTTCAGGCTTCTTTATGTTGCCTGGGTCTTCCAGTTGTCTATTAAGAAAGAGCTCCTGTCTTTTCCATCCCTCTCTCCTCAGGTGTTCAAATAAGTAATCAATCATCCATTTCCATGTGTGCACCCAAAAGTCATAAGAAATTTTCTACTTTCACTAAATATGAAAAAAAATCACATCTGTTAATATACTTAAAAAAAACAGCTAGGAGAGGTTCTACAGGAAAACTACAGACACCACAAAGAACAGGAAGAAATATGCCTTTTATTAGAAGTCTCATATGTACAGGGAAAGCTGTTTCTCACAGCTCAGGGAAGGCTGTGAGAAAGAGCCACTGTCATCCAAGGTCACCGTGCTTACATTGGTAACCCCATTTAAACATTGCTGCACATTATTAACAAATAGAACCATTACACAGAAATGCAAAAGAGACACAGGTATGTGTGGACACTTCACGTATTTTCTAAAAACAAGTCGACGCAAAAATACAATGTGCCAGTAAAAAAAAAAAAAAAAAAAAAAAAAGAATAGGCATATCAATACATGTCTTTTTTTTTTCTTCTTCTTTTTTGTTATACACGTTATGCTGAGCTTTCATCTCAAGCTTTTTTCACATCGGGATTCGCAGGCACTTTAGCAACCCAGCCATGGTTTACAATACAGAACGTTCAGACCGACAGATGAAAACAGGGAGCAACCGAGGGCCTTGTGACCTGCACGTGGGATAAAATATTGACACGAGAGCAATCTTTTGTTACTGTTTTGGGACACCATAATGTTCTCTGTGTAATGCGGAATGGCTTTTCCCTTATTTGTCTTTTATGTTTCATGGCAGAATTATTTAGAGACATGGTATCACCAGGCAGGGATACAGTATGTGGATATACTAGACAAATATCAGTTCCAACCGACCTTAAGAACTACAGAGAGATCCATTTTTAGAATTCAAAAATGACCAACTGATTTATCTTTGTCCCACTCTATGCCCTTCCTTCCACACTGTCACAACAAAAACTAACTAAAATAATAATTGGGATGTACTGGCCCATACTCCTCCTGAGAGAATTCTGTCTTCAGCTCCCCCCTCCCTCCACATGGTTCAAGGCAGGCCCAGTCCTTCCTCTACCTGGTTACTCCCATGTCCCTCGTTCCCTAAGCAGAGCTGTGCCATGTCAGGGACATGACTGAACAAGTGTATTTATAAACACAAGACTAGAATCATCGCTTTATTGGTAATGTTGAGTTATAAGGCAGTTACACAAGGACCCCCCTGATAACCAAATGGTGTTGGAATATGGCTTAGCTTCTTTAATACGATGATGGAACTTTCCTGATACAAGTTGCTGAGAAAGAGAAGGGAAACCCACGCTGATTACAAAGTTCTATAATTGACTGTGCTGTGAAGTACTGGCAAGTCCCAGTTTCTGGTGTATGTCATCCACTGTCATCCACCAGAAACTGAGATGTCCCCTCATAGCTAAGAGGGGAAAAAGAAGAATCAACAACACCTTCTTCAGCTTCATCTGTCACCCAAGTTGTATGGGACCATAACAACAAAGCCATGGATATCTTATGCATTAGGCCAAAATTCCCAGGTATTCCAGAGAGATGCAGAGGGTGTGGATGCCTCGAACAGATGATTGTCAGATGGTGGGAAATCCTTCCATGAAAGAGACACTTGAGACATAGCGGCAAAGACATTAAGGCCTTCCGTTTCTTTGCCCACACTGCTTAAAGGCACTGATACCAACAACAGAAATATTCCATAGTACCATCAAGGTTTTAAAAAACTCCCAAAATACAAGTCTTTGTATGAAAATGTCCTTTATTGCATGACATGAAGCATGTGTTCTCCTCGTGCTCAGGAATAGATGGGCCGCCCCTTCTCAGGAGTTTGGAGTCTGTTCAGTCTGGCAACCTGAGAAGGCGACGGGGGCACATCTTGCCGGAAGGGCCCCTTAGGAGGGGCATAGTTGGGGTCCTGGACTTTCTTATATGTGTCATAGTTGCTGGGTCCCTCAGGAGGAGGCTGCTTCTTCATCTGCTGTTCTTTCCGCCGCTGCTCCTGGCGGAGGAGCTCCTGGGTCTCAAGCATGACCCTGGCATTGAAGCCATGCCCTCCCAGGTAGCCATTTCTGGAGCCTTGGTAGCTGGAGTACCTGGGGTTCTCCTTGGCACTCTGGAAACCTTCACCAGGCGGGTAGTTCTGCTCCCAGGAATCCTGGGAGACAGAACTGGCGTTCTTCCTGCTTTGCCTAGAAAACAAAGACCAAAGGTTAGTGAGCAGGTTGAGAGAAGTGAAGAGAGGAAAGGAAAGGGGAAGGAATGGGTGGAATCAGTATTTTCACGTTTTGACAAATTTTACCCTGTACGAATTGTGCACTAGACACTATGATAGGAACTGGAGAATTGCAAGACGACTGTCCTCAGCAAGCTCAGCGTTTCCAAAGAGTCAACAAACACAGAACAAGAGAGAGAAAAACAGATTCGGCAGTTATTTGGAAATAGGGCTCTCCTCCTGCATCTGGCGAGGTACTATCTGCCCTGCTTAGGGTAACAATATCTCCTGCAATTTAGACACATTGGCAAGAATGGGAGTATTAGAGATTTGGCAGCATCAACTATAGCAATAATTGCTGCTTGCTTTAGGATGTTACAATTCAATTCTAAACAAGCAAAACAAATATTTTACACAGCTGCCACCATAGTGCCAGAAATGCTAGCTAATATGAAGTACATGTAATGGATTACAATAGAGTTCAGTTATGTAATATTTAAGTCTAAATTCCTTTGTGATTAAAAATGCAACAGGCAGCCCTTAAAGGCCCACTTTCAAGTTCTATATGTCAGCAACTGGCACTATTCAGAGCACAAGCCCATCGGGATGGGAGAGCCTGAAGCCTGAAGGGTAAGCACTATTTTCTTACACACTTTGCCTTCACCAAGGGCCAGGGCAACCGACTTAACTCACTTTGTCACCCTAGGATTGAGAAATAAATCAGTCATCCAGAAATTTCAAATTTGAATCATTTCTACAATAAAGTTGCACATGATTTTCAGGAAACATCATTGTTTCGAAACATCTTTAATTTACTATCAAGTCCCAAGATGCTTTTATGAATTTACAATAAGATTGGCTATGATAAAGTAAAACAATTTTGTGCCAGGAAGGAAGACATGCCCTAATTTTTTGTCTTGAAAATGGAAGATGGGGGAAGAGACGATTGAGTACTAAACCAAAATATATTGCTCCATTTATCAA
Organism: Marmota marmota marmota; assembly: GCF_001458135.2. Lineage (NCBI taxonomy): Eukaryota > Metazoa > Chordata > Mammalia > Rodentia > Sciuridae > Marmota > Marmota marmota. Next base: position 6,864,277 of record NW_026000016.1, on the reverse strand, counting down.
TAAGAAAATCATTTGGCGACAGTATGCACGGCTCAGCCTTTTGCATCAACACACACAACACGGCTGAATGTTCAAAAAGACTCCTGCCTGAGGAAGGAAAATAAGGTCTGGGAAGCCACTGGGTTTCCCACAGGAATGGAGCAATTTGCATTTTTGAACATTTCAAACTGCCAGCAATATGGTTTGGGATGGAATCTGCCCATTTTCCATATGGCCTAAAATGTAGCTGGGGATGTTTTCAAAATGGAAAATGAACTTAATGTCCAGTACCACCTCTGGATCTAACTATGATTAATTAGACAGTCTACAGGAGACCTATCTGGCCCTCTTTTAGTAAGAGTCAGGCCATTTGTACAATCAGCCCAGGCAAGAATCCTTAGATTTTATGGAAGAGTTTATTTGCCTGAAGCACTGATTATCTTCACTTAAAAAGTCATAAATTAATCTGCCTAGAGACGTGAATGATGGAAAGTGTCAGCAAGAAACCAGGGATTTGACATTAATCATGAAACTTTAATTAAAACAACGAACTTGTTACTGATATCTGAGCAACAAGGGGGGATTCCTTTATGAGTTGGTTATCAATCTAGAGATAATCAGAAATAGACTGCAGAAATTTCAACTCTTTTTCATTCCTGTCCTACTGAGACCCACGAATGCCCTTCCTTCCCAACTCCTGAGGCCTGGGGTGTCACTTTAGGGTGGCTATGCACCACTGAGTTCAATTTTGGATGATCCCAGAAAGATATAGTCTTGCTATATTTAAATGCATTGAGAATTCACTAAGGTTTGTTAGGGGTAGAAATTATGATGATGTGGGAGAATGAATTTCTCATAGCTTAAATTTTCTTCAAATTAATCAGTATAAGGAAGGAAGCAAACTGCCCTGAGGTTTGAAAGAATGTATATGGGGAAAATGCACAGACCCACATGTGCACACACAACACCCACACTTACATACACCCAAACTTTCTCAGGAGGGAAGCTACTGTTATCAATAAACACTTGATTAAGGAAAGGATGAACAATGAGTTGATTGAAGAGATCAAGAAAAGAAAGCAGGGCCTGGGGCTGGGGCTCAGCAGTAGCACACTTGCCTGGCATGTTGAGGCACTGGGTTCTATTCTCAGCACCTCATATAAATAAATAAAAATAAATATAGGTCTATCAACAACTAAAAAATATTTTTTTTTAAAAAAGGAAGCAGACAATAGGAGTTTCCGACATTAGAAAACTAGACATTCAGGCACCAGGGTACAGGGGGAGAGTGGCTGAAGAACAGACAAAATGGGTTCAGATCCTAAAACTGCCATATGTCAGCCACGTGGCCCAGGGGAAGTTATGCTCTCTGGATCCAAGTTAGCTCCCCTGTTAAATGGGCATATAATAAAGTCGTGGGGGGAAATAAATTTAATGTCACCCATGTAAAGTGCTTAGAAAAGTGAATAATGTGCCTTTAGTATTGGAGAAGCAATTTGAACACAAAGTTACTTTTCCTTTCAAGAGGTGGCTCTCAGTTTTAGGGGGCATCTTTTGGACCACAGTAAAAGGCTAAAAAACACTATTAATTTTCCCTTCCTTGGTTAGAAGTAAAGATCATGGAGCAGAGAAAGATACTGGAGAATAAGTAATGAACCTATAGTAAGGAAGGACCACTCCATACCACTTCCACAGAAGAAGTCCTTGCTTGGAGACTGAGGTTATCCCTGCTGCCCCAGGATCCCTCAGCCAAAGGTCACAGGTGCCAACAGCAAAAAGCATCAATTTCCTTTCATCAGATTTCTTTACAAGCAACATCTAGGTTTCTTTGGTCCCACAAAGAGCCCACTGGAGATTCTGGAATCCACTTAACACACATATCCAGGTTTGGCAATAATCACCTCCGAATGTTTACAGTGACCTCCCATAAGGCCTGAAGCCCATTGTCATGGAGAGGACATAAACCAAAGATCTGAAGACCTTAGAAAAGGACTTAGGAGGACAAGAAGGATGAAGAGAGAAAAAGACCAAAGCTGAAAAGCTGACAAGCAGGCTGTAGATGTAACAAATGGGCCTGGGGGGAAGAACATGTGAGGGCACAGAGAGGCAGCTGGCGGGGAGGCATGCACAGCAGAGCCGTTCGGCAGACATGCAGCCAAGGCAAGGGAGAAAGAAAAGGAAACTTCAAGCAGGAAAAGAAAACAGGAGGAGTATTGAATCAAGGATCCTAAGTGCCCTTCTATCATCGACTTTGCCTGCACGCACCTCTGCTCACTGTGACAGCTGCCTTCTGGGTACTAAGGTAAGGAACTAATTTAGGAATCAAAAAAAGGAAAACATCCTAGCCTGATTGAGAATTAAGTGTGGGGCCATTCAGGTCCCCTTTCCTCCCAAACTAGTGTTACCACCTGGCTAGTGTTTCTCATTGACATTTCAAAATGTGACTGAATTCTGCCCATGGATTTCCTTAATTACAGTTAGAATTTACAAACTAGTCTGGCCCATATACATTCCTCTAATTCAAACCACCTTATCTAATGCAACTGATACCAAGACTTGACCATTTGTTTTACTTTATGCTCCACTTTGTAACTGCATGTTTGTGTGTGTGTGTGTGTGTGTGTGTGTGTGTGAAATCTTTTTGGTTTCAAATGCCATACCAACTTGTTTAGACAAAACTCTGCTAATTGTCAACATCCGAAAGGCAGAGGTCAAGTGTCTCTGAAGAATAGCACATGTCAGAAACTTGGACATGACCCAAGCTCATGTAGGTTGTTCCAAGTCCCCCTCTGACCTGCTGGTTGAGTCCTTCACCTTCCTTCAGATGGCTGCGCCACACACAGCCTGCTTTAAGTGGTACTACTCTGCAAGGAAAGAAGCTGGGGTAGGGCTGTCCATTTCTTACCTTCCTCACAAATACCAAGATCCACACTGAGAAGTTATTCTTAAAAGAAGAGAATCGGGAGAACATGATGCAGAAGGCTCCCAACCCCTTTTGCCAAAACTCACGTAACTATTTTGGGGATGTCTGCTTTTCTCATATCTAAATAGAATACAATGACTAAAAATAGGGAGCTACAATTAGCCCAGAGGGAAAGTTTCTTTTTTATTGTGTAAAACTCTAAAAAGCAGTAGTACTAGTAATCACAGAAGCACCTCTCTTGTGTTTGTACATGTGAGCAGTCCTACTAGTGCTGGGAGTGGGGGTGTGTGTGAGGGACAAGGCAAGAAGGAAGAGGTGTGTGGAGCAGTGGGGTATATGGGTGGTAAAGGAGGGGTAAAGAATGAAGAGGGGCACAGCAGTGTAACTATGGTTGACAGCCATTAACTGAATATTTCAAAGTAGCTAATAGGATTGGGAATGCTTCAAACATAAATGATGTATACATCTGAGATGATACTCATGCCAGTTATCCTGCTCTGATCATTGCACATTACAAATATGCATAAAAGGTCACCTTGTACACCATAAATATGTACAATTACTATGTGGTAATTAATGTTAATTAATTAAAAAAACACAGTGAAGGGGGGAAGAAGACTTGAATAACAGGCTCAGTTCAGACTATAAGAGCTACTTTGGAATGGGGTCAGGGCAAGCTCTGTGGGATCACCTCACTGACATTCTTCCTCTTCCCAGTCCTCAGATCCTAGTATCTCTCTTCCTTCCTAAAGGTCCTGCTTTCCAGGCCCTCCCCACCAGCATCTCTCCTATCTCCTTTCCTTAGTCCTTTACATTTTTCAAGTTCCTTCTCTCATTATACATACTTTGTTATAGTTCTCCCTCCTTTCTTATAAATACTCTTAAACACCCTGAACTATACGAAGCCAACATTTTACCAATACAAACAAGAGCAAGGGCCCTGCAACTCCATTCACACAAGCCATGTGCCATGGCTCACCTATGTGGCTATAGAGTCAGGGCCACACCAAGTATGTCTATTCATCCACAAGATCGTGCCCACCTTTTCTCTTGAATACAAGCCAAACAAGTTGGGAGAAGGGAAACCTTGTGCATGGTGCTTAGCATTTGATACAGTGGCCCCTTCTTCCGTATTCTAAGCTCAGGAGAACTTTACACCTAATAACACCCGGTACTTGGGAACAAAAGCTCTCGGTAGCAAGGTGGGCCTTATAAAATAATGATTTAGGGCATGTGCAAGTTTGGGTTTAAATTATGGCAAAAGAACTTGGCTAGCTGTGTGAACTTGGGGGAAGTTTCATTTCTCTGAGCTGTTTCCTTACAAAATAAGATGATTTCCAAAGACCTCTCAAGAACTGAACTTCAATAACTCTTAGCTAGAGTGGCCTAAATAACTGCTGGTGGGTAATCTTTCTACTTAAAAAACAATTTATTGCTCAAAGGAGATAGAGCCTTATGGATTGAAAAAGAACAACTAAACAAGTCAGTTCTTGGTGGATGACACTTGTCCTGGCGGACACTTCCATTCAAACTCATGTTCCCTTGGCTGACCCCTGTCAACGTGAAATCCCTCATGGCTGTTATGGTGATTGTTTAATATTTAAGGGGACTCACCATAGTAGAAATCGGAATATGACTTTTACACGGTCAGTCAAGTACACACAGATAAACATTTGCCTCCTCACAAAATTGTTTCCTTCAAATTCATAAAAGGCTACTTGACATCAATATGGCAATCCGATCTTTTGATACTCAAAATGTATTTGTCTCCTGGTTTTGAAACAGGACAACCAATGTGTATAACCATTGTGACTACACTAATGACTTGTTTGGGGAAGTCTGAAAAGTTGAATGTTTTTCAGCACTTTTATTATTAACTATGTATTGCCTGGAAGAAATACTTCCATGGCTCTCAGTGGAAGTAATCAGTGGAAGTCAGTCTTGGAGATGAGTCACCTGAGAGCTTTCCAGTTATTTCACAGAGAACAGCTGGAACATGGGTGTCTTTCCTGGGGAGCTCAGTACACAACCTTTCTTGGTTGTCAGCTAAGGAGTGGACCACCCGGGACTCTGTGTTTCCACACTGAGCAAAAGCAGGAATAGCAGGACCGTAAGGGGGCTGGGGACATGAGGGCATCTTCTGCTATACTGTAAATGTTACATTTCTCCCCCAGCTGGTGGTTACATGAATGTGTAGAGAGGCAAAGCTCATTTGCTGTACATTTAAGATTGGTGCACTGAAAATATGTACTTCACTGAAATCACATTACACTTCAATAAAAAGCTAAAAAAATGCCTTTATATTCTTTTTTAATTATATTTTTGAATTTCAAAAACTAAAGGCATGTTTCAAGGATCTAAGATATGCTCTCCCAGAATATTAAACAAAAAACCCTGTTAAGAGTCTACTGATCACACAAAAGTTAAGTGAACAGAGCATTCATCCCCTTCTCTCTTTTTACCAAGCTCTAGCTGTATAATCCATTATTTATCCAAGTTACCTATGAGCCAAGCAAAAGAAGAGTTATCATTACATTTTTCAGATATTGGAAATTTTTTCTGCAGCCACAGGGAAAATGGCAGAGCCAACACTAGAACCCAGGTCAGGCCCCTGAGCCCAGTCTTCCATGTGTCATGCTGCTTCCCTTTTGGTTATGGAGCTGTTGGGTAAAAATGTAGGCATCTTCTGAAATACGTTTCTTTCTAGTCTTGTCATATGCTAAGATATGCTCTCCCTGAGCTAAGCAACCATCCATTTACAATTCTGCTGTGACTGCAGAGGAGGGTTGGAGAAGCCAGTGCAATTTGGAAAGGAGTGTTTTTTGCAAGGCCTGGTCAGACCTCAAGACCTAGCCACCAGTGCTTACCGAGGCAGGGAACTGTACTGGCGCTGGGCCTGCTGGAAGCTCTCACGTTCCTCTTGCCGCTGCCGCTGCGCCTGCACTTCTACGGACACAGAGTGCCTGCCACTCTGTGCTGCTGGCCGGGAGCTGGGCTGCAGGAGAGAAGCACAGTTCCTTATCAAGACCGGAACTACAACACACATCAAGTGACTGTTTACTCAACTGTACTTTTTTTTTTTCTTTTTTGGCATTGGTGGGTATGAAAACCCACACCATGCCTATGCCAGCAAGCGCTCTATCACTGAACCGCACACCAGCCCCCAATTTCAATTCTTATAAATTGCATTAAGAAATATTTTGTAAATTCTGGGAATTCCTCCCCCCCCCCCCCCGCAGATGAAGTTTCTTTGAGAAAAGGGGTATGTAATTGCCCTTCAGAGCCCCCAGTACTTCATCTTAAATTTTGATTTTGGCTTCAGTACAGGTTTAAACTGGAGGAATCAATCCTGCTAATCTTCTCAATAAGGTTTGTGAAATACGGACATGAGATACGAGTTTACATCCCTTGTGGATACAGCAAGTTCAGGAAAGTAAGTTGCTCCCAAGACTAGAAGATGGTAATGCCAAAAAATAATAATTTGCTGCAGTAACTCCAAAAGTCCACACTTGAAAGTTGGCTGTTGTTACGGTTTAGATATGGGCTGTGCCCCAAAAGCTTGTGTGTGAGACAATGCAAGAATGCTCAGAGGTGAAATGATTGGACTATAAGAGCCAATATCTAATCAGTAGATTAGTCCATTGATGAATTAACCCGGTGGTAACTATAGGCAGATAGGGCATGGCTGGAGGAAGTCGTTCACTTGGAGTGTGCCTTTAGGGTTTATATTTTATGCCTGGGGAGCAGAGTGCTCTTGGGCACACATTCCCTTGCTCACCTCCCCCTGCCTTTCCTGGTTGCCAAGTTCTAAGCTGCTTCCCTCTTCCATACCCTTCTTCCATGATGCTCTGCCTCACCTCAAGCCCAAATCTATGGAGTCAGCTGACCCAACTGTGGACTGAACCTTTGAAACCGTGAGCCAAAATAGACTTTTCCTTTTCTAAGTTGTTTCTGCCTGGTCTTTTGGTCACAGCAACACAAAGGCTAACTAGAACAATTGTGCTGGTGAATTTTGGGGGTATTTATGTATATTCAGTCTAGCAGTAGGAAGCCATATAAGTCATTCCCTCTTCACTACCAGAAGCTAGGACCTAAAGAGAGATTTTCAATTCTCCTGGCTTGGTCAGTTTGGTCAGCAGGTCATCTTTTGATTGGTACTTTTCACCAAAACTGGATTATTCAATTTGCACTGTGTTGTATAAATGGAGGCCCTGAGAATGTTTCCAGTTCTCACTGACAGTTGTTAGCTTACTCTCTAGATCTGGTCTTTGGAAATGAAAGTATCTCTGCTTGAAACAGAAGGCGATACCTCTAAGATAACAAAACATCCAGCAACAGTTTATCATTGCATCCAGGGCCAGTGCCCTTAAGTCATCCTTCCCGGCACTTGCTAACCTCTGTTCCCCCTTGTGTTGAGCAACATCGTGCAAGAGGCATATCTACATGAAGAATGTCTGCTAAGAACATGTTATTGATTTTCTTCTGGAGTTGAAAGCCAGTGGCAGACTTTGACTCAATAATAATTTTCTAAAATAAAAAAATCTTAGTATTCATTTGGACAGTAGTTAAGGTAACATGTCTCCTCTGGTTGGCTTTTGTTCGAACAGAAATCAAACGGCATCTATTGTTCTCTTTCTGCCAGGCCAGCATTATCTTATTTGTTGGTAAGCAATAATGAGGCAATATCCAGGACAAAAATTTCCAAGCATATGGGTATAGTCAGTGAGCATATTAAAAAATATCCTGATACCAAAATAATGTGTGTAAAGATTAGGCTTTATAATACCCTGGTCTCTACTAGTCGATGTTTATAACCACACTCATTGGGACAAATGTGTGTTCAGAGACTCACTCCACAACTCAGTTCAAATAACACATCAGTGGTGCCTTCAGCAAGAAAAACACTTCTCTGAGTGAGATTCTGCTTATGCAAACAAAGCATCAACCAGTTGTTCATCAACTCCATTCAAGGAGACAGACATTTACTTCCATTACACTTGCTGAGACTCACCAAATAGGCTACCGAACTGTTTTGCTGTTTTTGGGGAGCCAGGGGAAGCTTGAGGGAAGCCACTGGACAGAGAGAAAGCAAAGCAAGAAGGCACTACACAGCTCCCAGTACACTTTCACAAAGAACCGCACTTTCCTTTCCTTTTCACTCAGCATAAGCCATCTACATGTGTCAAGCCGACTTGAAGGATGTGGCATTCTGCAGCAGGATTTAGTAACCAGCTTTGTAAGCTCATGCTGTTCTGTGACACACTGCTTGCAGAGATGTGAAAAGAAAATGCAAGGTCTTGTAGAAATTTCAGGTGTATTTTTAAGCTTTTTCTCTAAGTAGCCTGAAATTTTTGTTCTGACAGAGAAAAAAAAAGAAGTTGAAGGGTTTTTGTTTCCTAAACTGTGTGTTTTCTGACACTGTTCAGCTCAAAGCCAGCTGCAAGCATCTTCTTGGATCCTGATGAATTCTAGTAATGAAATTATCAGCATTTGGGGCCCATAAACTTTAATTGAGTGAATGAATCTGGTATTAGCAAAATGACATATTTCATGCTACCAGGCTTGATATCATGAAATATGAATATCAGTTTCATCATTAGTATCTTATTCCATTTTTCTTTCCAGTGCATGCAAAGGGTAGGTCAGTTAAGATAATTACCGTTATCTTTAAGATGAAACTCTAATAGGCCACACATTTCAAGGAAGATTGCATTCACAACCATCCCATAGCAGCAACTCAATAAAATCATTCTGGCAAGTTTTACACTTGGCCTGAATTTAAAAAAAAAAAAAAAAAAAAAAAGACCTCTCTATTCACGATTTCAATGAAGACCTCATAAGCATGTAAATTATGGGAAGTTTTATAATTGATAATCCTACTTTTAAATACAATGACTTCAGTTCCTATGGCAGAGACAAATTCATACGTCTGAGTGCAAAAGTCACAAAATTAAAGAAATAAACCTTACAAACTGCATATTTTCAAGGAAAGCACTATTGATGACTATAACACTATGTAATAACTGCACATGGAAATGCATGTGTAGACATACTTGTGATAGTCCTGGGGATTCTTCAGACAATGAGGTGAGGCTCTGTTTTAGAAGTACAAATTACAAATAACCCAGGCCTTGTTTCTGATGGGATAGGTTACAAAAAAATAACCTTATAAATGAGAAAAAAATGTTAAGAATGCCAATTCCAGAATAATAGTGGAAGGTTTAAAACAGAAATAAATATGATTATTATATAGTACTCTGGAATCTCTTCATGCCTTATTTTTAAAACCACAAGTAAAAAATATTCATGTTGCCTTTGAAATAAGGGAGCTACAAAAGTTCTTCACTATGATTATAAAGAGATAATATTTGAAATTTGAGAAGACTAGACAATTTTGGTATCACTTTGTGTAATAAATATCTTCCATGTAGAGTTTCACTGAGTTAAGTCACTAACTAAGCATCTCTCAACTAATTAAAATCATTCTTATTTTTCCAAAATAAAAATGGAACATACAAAAATAAAAATGCAAAATAGTTAATATGCTAACGAATAAAAATAAATATAACAGTACAAAGTTTCAGTACTAATTAGATATAGGTAACATTGTAAGACTCTTTTTTTACAGCTTGCTATAGAAGTATATGTTCATAATAAAATCATTACTTGTTTACTAACATTTACATAAAATATTCAATAATCTTTATAATAACCATTTTTCTTCATTAAGATAAGAAAAATAGTATATACATATGTGCATATGTCTATATAGATACACAAATATAAATGATCAATTGGAGTTGGCTTTCTATAAAATTATGAATAATAACAAATCTCCAAATTTTTATATATGACCCAGGGCATATATACAAAACAAAATAATAGGCTGACACGGTGGTGCACGCCTATAATCCCAGCAGCTTGGGAGGAGGATCACGAGTTCAAAGCCAGCCTCAGCAATTTAGAGAGGTGCTAAGCAACTCAGTGAGACCCTGTCTCTAATAAAATACAAAATAGGGCTGGGGATGTGGCTCAGTGGTCGAGTGTCCCTGAGTTCAATCCCTAGTACCCATCCAATAAATAAACAAACAAATAAATAATAAAATACAGAAAAGTTACTGTGCTTTGGATGTAAACCTATCATGAATGATTATGATGAGAATAGTTGATGATAAAAATAATAATAAAATCATCAATGATATCCCTTTAAGATTGAGAATCCTTATTTTGGCAATCCCAATGTTTTATGACTCTAATATGAATTTCATAATCTGATAAAATGGCAATTTAAAGATTTGGTACAGGGTAGAAATAATATTTATGCACCAAACCATGTAAAGAGTATAAACTATTTCCTTAAAAGTGATCATTGATAATAGTGGCAATTATTTTCTATGGTAGACTTCTTACAACATTTAATCAAAACAATGTCCACTTCTGTCTATCTGCCCTGGCTTCTTAGCCCTCTGCCCCATCACAGCAATTAAATTGTTGTGGGTTCTGAATGTTGAAAATCTTAATTGCTACGGAGAACCTGAGCCATGGCTTAAAAATATCTGCAGAGCATATTCATTTCCCTCGTAAAGATTTTATATTTGCACATTTGGGTTTTGACACTGTATTTGTCTTTTTCTCATCTTTCTCATTAGTGCTTGGGTCTGTTTGATTTCCACACCTTAATCAACAAGTATGTTGAAAATCAAAGAGAAACTCTACAGAACAAGCCAGGCCCTCTAGGTCAGGTGCTAATGGCAGTCAAAGGCTCCTTCATGAGCTCCTGCCACCCTAACCCTCTGTGGTGGAATGGCCTATGGGTCATGGGAGGTTTGGCTGGGGGAAGAGGTCATGGTGCTAAAAATGAAGGGATCTACTTTGTAGAAGCATAGAGGCTCTCTCTATGGGCAAAGGGTACCCCTTTGCAAAAAGAATGGTTTCTTCCAGGTCTGTTTCTAAGGCAGGTGATTGCCACCCAGTTTGAGCTGGGGTCATGAAATCAGAATTTTTTGGAGTCACAGCATGGAAGCCACTATGAAGAAATGACAGCAGATACCTTTCAAGTCTTAAAAAAGAGGAAAACAAAAGGAAGACCACAATTTTCTCAAATCCCTAGGCATAGAGAGGCAATCTAGGAGCATAGAGTGGCTGCTCACTGTAATTGTCTTGCCAATTAAAAGAGGCAAAACCCTAAAAGGGGTAAGAAGAGCTATTAAGGTCCAGGAAAATGGAGGAAAGTGCAGATTTTGTTATTTGTTTAAAGACAGCAAGGAAGAAAGCAAGCTCGGGGGAGAAGAGGATATTCATGGTGCAGAGTGTCAATTTTCTACCTGAAGGACTAAACTACTTTCACTACCAACCTGGGATGGAAAGGATTTAGCAATATAGCTATTAAAGGATCCATTATCCCATCTATCAATCGTCTCAGCCAGCAAGTTTTCTTGTGGGCAACACTCATATCTGCAAAGTTTTAACAGCATACTGTACTTATGTGTGTAGCCTGCAATTTAATTCTTTTAAAAGCAATGCTAAGTTCTGTCCATATCTGAGCTATGTAATAATAGCCCTAACCTCAGCTATTGTTCCATTATCTTAAGACAGATTGAAAGCAACTTGCTGCTTTATTTAGATTGCACCTGGCACTCTGAGAGGTAGAAGTTGCTTTTCCTTCTTCTTACTCAACTTGGGGGAGAATTGACTTCAATTATGGAGCTGAGGAAATTTTCTGGGCCTATGCTCATCTAAAGACTTTTTGTGCCACAAATCAGCTCCCTCAGGCCCAAACATTATTTTGAACAAAGGCCCATGAGCAGGTGCATTCTATACTGCTAGAGTTTGTGCAGCTCATTTTCAAAATAGATGAATTGAAAAGGGCTACTTGGATAAATTTTCTGCAGCATCCTACCCTTTATGTAAAATAATTGGCTTGGATATTTTTCTATGTGACACATCTGGTTGCACTTTGTGTGTGGGCATTTCTAACAAGCATGACAATTTCGACTAATATGGTCTAAGTTGTACACACAGCTTGAAGATGAGTTTGTGGCTCCATAAGGCTAAAATGATTACAAACCATTCCAATGGGTGAGATCATGCTCTCATCCTTTCCAAACACAGTGACCTTGCAAGGTCAGAAGACATAGGGGAAGAGGAGAAAGGAGTCCAAGATACTCAAAGCTCATTTTGTAAAATGGCTAATAAAAACCATATACCAAATTACGTTTGGAACTGAGCAGCTCTTACTAAGGTAACAATGAGAATTGGTATGAAAATTAATACACTAAGCAGAATTATAGTCACTTTAAGCTCATTTACATGATCAGTAGAATGGAAAGTCCACAGCAAGATCCCAATTGTTTAGATATTAAAAAAAAAGAAAAGGTCAACTTCCGACCCACAATTTAGGAAATTATTCCTTTCCTAAGGTAATAAGCCTGTCATCCAAGTAATAATTCCCTGCTCACTCATTACAGGAAACAATAATATAAGCCAAGTTGTCTGTCTAAAAGTTCCAATGGTATTTTGATAGACAAAAATTTGGCCTATGACCTTCAGTAGTGAGTTTCCAAATGTACAAGATTATCTCAAATGTTTTCCCTAGAACAACTGCTCATATTAAGTAGACAACATAAAAATACATGTCAATATATTCACTGCTCTTATTGAAAAGAATCTTATTTAAAAACTTCCAAAACACAGATTTTGAATGACTTTGACTTCTCTTAATGAAAAGCATTTCAGCAATGCTAAGATGTAGGAAACCCTCATTTAGCCTGGAACTTGGAGGTTTTGCATGTGATACAATGTCACCAATCAGATACAAATTCATGAACCTTGGTTCCCAAAGATATGTCATTCTACTTCTCAAACTTAGGTATTTAAAATATATTCCAAGAGGGTTTCTTTCAAACTTTTCCTGTCTACCTAAAACTGGTATGGGCCTCTCTTCTGTGTATCTGTCCCAGGCTTACGCATCATGTCCCTTCGATATTGTACAGTGTCCTTCTTTGTATCAGCTCCACTGTGGTTTTCTAAGGACAATCTTTCTTTCCTGTTCTTGTTCTTAGTATTAAGCATAATACTGAACCATAGTAAACCCTAATAAACTTGATAAATTAAATAATTTGTTAAAAAAAAAAAACAGACAAATGTTGTAAAGATGCTGGTTGGAAATCCACACTCTCCAGTAGAGTAAAATGGCCTAATGCTGCTCTCCATGGTAGAGTATGGGAATGATAAGCCATTGTGTGTGTGACAACTGTTTCCACCTGCAGTTGCTGTTTTCTTCGGGTTAACAATATGCTCTTCATTCTTCTCAGTTCCTTTATGCAAATATACATCATTAAGAACATATTTACCATATATCACCAAAAAAATCCTGCCTTAAAAAACCTAGTGGGAGTAGATGGAGTGGATTATGTCAAATGATAGGAGGAGATGAAAACAATTCTGTCCTGTTGCTACCATGGAAATGACTTGATTTACTTAATCATCTAGAAAAATAAACTAAATGCCTTAGGAAAAAATACCACAAACTGCACTATTGTCGCAGAAGACAATTCGATATTTTCATTGATATTAGGCTTGCTAAACTTGTTTTTCAACCTCCCCAAATAAGGCAAAGGATTGATTTCATGAGTTATTTTTACTCCAGGATGCTGTTTGCACATTGCCAGTTGCCTGTTTTAAGGTCCCTTTTTCCTTACCTAAAGTGAATTCTTTCAACCTAGTACTACTTTCCTTCTTCTCCTTTCACCTCGAAATTAATCTTCCTCAACTCCACTATAATTATTAAATCCCTTAATCAGAAAACTTTATGGGTTTCTTGCTTTATGTAATTTATTGGGGATGTCAGGTATTAGGACCAAAAGGATCTCAAAGACCATCCAGACTCTAGAACAGTGTGCCTCTTAATGTTGGAGGCTTGCTAAAATGCAGTTCCTTGGGCCCCACCCACAGAGGTTCTCATCTAATGGGTCTGAAGCAGGGTGCGAGAATGTGTGTTTCCAATGGGTTTCCAGGCAACAACTGAAGATCTGATCTATGGAGAACACTTCAAGAAGATCTGATCCTGAAAGCAATTAACTAGATCCGCAGTGGCCTCTGCATTCAACTAGCGGAGCTCTGCCTGTATCTGCTTTGCACACCTAACTGCCTTTTTTCATATGATCACAGGGTTTAGTATCTATCACCTGCTCTAATCTTCCTGACTTAACAAATAAGAAAACTGAAGCCTGGAGGGCCGGGCCAACTAGCTAGTGGATCAGTGTTCTGTTTTGGTACCATCCCTTTTCCAACTTTTAATCTAGCATCAAAGCCTCCTACTACTTTTCTACCTTTAATCTCTACTTCCCTTTAAAATAAAGCTAACCCTCAATTCTGCTTCAGCAGGATGGTTTATACTTCTACAAATAAAATAGGATCATTTGTTTTTACTTCAAATCTTTTGCCCCTAGCTTCTCAAAAACTTAGTGTAATTAATTCTACTCCTGACACTTTATCCAAACTGGACTCATCAACTTTATTGGCACTAATGTCTGTTTCTGTAATTTTCATGCACAAAAGACATGTCTTAGATCTCAACATTATCCAGAACTTTGGCACCTTCAAGATCTTGGAATCCAAAAATATACAGTGTTTTGACTATAACCTCCTAGACTTGAAAATCCCTAAATTTCCAATCACTCTTTCATACTCCCAAGCTCTCAGGCAATCCTTCCTTGAGGTACACTTGTCACCCTGCCCAGATTAGGTGAAGCTGCACCAGTATCTCACCAGGACTCCAGAATGACTTCCTTAACTTTTTGCCATGCCTATCTTACCACTCGCCATCAGAGAATTAATCTACAGATTCATTTTTCTTTTTTCCCATTCCTCTAAGCATTTTTAGTCATGGTTATCTTACTATGTTGATTGGACTATGGAATACCCAGACATAGATTTTTCTACCTTAATCAGCTTATTTATTTGTCTCTAACTGACTCACTCTCAAAAATCCTCATCATCTCAAACTCAAGTCTGCTCTATTCACAAAGATGCCATCATTTCTAGGATAAAATAGAAGAAAAGGACACAGGTCTGGTATTGAGAAAAACATTTGAAATTTTGTTCCAGAAAGATCACTCTGGAAGCTGTGCAGAGAGGATAGACTGGAATAGAGATGTAAATGGATAAATGAGAGTGATTTAACAATACCCAAGGGGAATGAGGGAGAATTGAGACTCAAGAATCAAGAATTATTAAACACTGTACTTTGTGCCTCACCGACACAAATAGAGATAGATGTGTTCAACTTAGTTTGGCTCTTGATTCTGATGTTTCTATAGAAAAATATTTACTAAAGTTAATAAAAATACACAGTTGAGAGCATGAATATTTTTGCTATGTCTTGTCATAAGGCTAATTAAACCTATTATGCAATGGACAGATGGTGGAACAAGATATAAAATGAAATTAGCAATGATGAAACCCAGATGGAAATGAGGAAAAGGTCAATATGTTAAAAGGTCAAAGGAATTTGGCTCCATCTTGTCTCATTTCTTAAAGGACTGAGATCATAGCTTTGGGTCCTTTACTGCAGGGAAGCTGTAGGACTTTCGTTGTGCTGAAGAGCCATATACTAACCCATGGTTGTTCAAAGCTGTAGGTGCGTCGCCGATCTTCCACATCTTCATCTTGCTTTGCCTGCTGAAACTCTTGCCGCAGACGCTGTATCCGATCATGGTTGCTAGGAGTTGATCGGTTGCTGGAAGAGACAAGGGGCAACAATGAACACCTGTCAGAAATATGATCTGTGAACTGCAGTTGCTAGGGAAAATGGCAACTTGCTGTGAAAGGATGTTATTTAAGAGGAAGTGAGTTTTTAAAACTGTATCTGGACTAATGTTTTCATCTTGTTCTTAGGATTGGTGCTTATTGCAGTTATTTCAGACAGATATCAAAGAGGATATATGGTATTTTTAGATATTCCTCCCTCCCCCCCCCCCCCCCC